>NC_064856.1:111057674-111357674 GCF_024139225.1 Suncus etruscus
GACACAGAAGTGGGGGTGATGTCTGGCCACTTTCTTAGGTGAGAGAACTTTCTGAGTCTCCCCCAGCTGAGCAAGCAGTGTTAGCAGGTGGAGTGTGGGGGACAGGAGGGCGACATCTCAGCCGCGGGGGGTGGGACAGTGACACCTGCTGTGATTCTTGGGGTGCTGATTAACCCTCCGCACCTCCCTGTCTGGCTTGCAGATGCGCTGCTTGGCTACACCCACACTGCTCCGGGCCCTGACCCAGGCAGCTCGCACAGGTAGGATGGGGCAGTTCTTGGGCACAGGGCTCCCTTCTGGGGCACAGAAGGGTCATGGCTATTCAGTGAACCCCTCTCTCTGCAGGGCCTGTCAGCTGTCGAGGTCTCCATGGCAGCAGTGTGGCAGCCACCTATAGTGAGTTCCAGGGGCCAGGGGTAGAGGCTCCCCTCCCTGAACCCCACTTTCCTCTCTGAGATGAGGGCGACGACGACTAGGTCTCTGTGATTCTGGGGCAGCATTTGCCGGTTGCCTCCTTCCCAGTTCCCTCCTATTCCCATTGACACCTGCTGGGTGGGAACAAGAGTGGGGGGAATCAGAACCCTGGGCCGGGTCCCCCTTTCCACACCTTTGCTGTCCCCACAGAGTATGTGAATGTGAAGGAAGAGGCGATGGACATGAAATCAGTGACCGACCGTGCTGCCCAGACCCTGCTGTGGACCGAGCTTGCCCGAGGTGGGCACAGGTCTGGGTCAAGCTGGAGATGGGGGAGCACGGGGGTGGGAGGCAGGGAGCCCCCGTCATCAACTGGCCCTGTACCCCCAGGTCTGGGTATGACCCTGAGTTACTTGTTTCGGGAACCGGCCACCATCAACTACCCCTTTGAGAAGGGCCCGCTGAGTCCCCGCTTCCGTGGGGAACATGCACTACGCCGTTACCCATCAGGCGAGGAGCGCTGCATTGCCTGCAAGCTGTGCGAGGCCATCTGCCCAGCCCAGGTGAGTGGGCATGCTGCCACCCGCACAGGCAGCTTGGGATCTCTAAGGATCCCCCCATTCCCCAGACTGGTGCTCTCCTCCCTGCAGCAGCTCAAACCTTGGTTCCCATCAAGGGCTTCTGTGATTGACTCAGTGCAGCCCATGACCTCTGCCAGCTGCCACAGATGAGAGCCTGGCTGGTACCCCAGAAAGCAGGGCCTTGGGCCCGGAGAGATAGCACAGTGGTAGATCATTTTTCTTGTACACAGCTGACCCAGGACAGATAGTGGATCAAATCCTAGCACCCCATTTGATTCCCCGAGCCTGCCAGGAGCAATTTCTGAGCGCAGATCCAGAGTAGTCCCTGAGCACCGACAGTTATGACCCAAAAAAAGAAAGCAAAAAAAAAAAAAAAAAAAAAAGCAGGGCCTTCCTAGGAGACTGTTACAGGGCCGTCAGGCTCTGTGGACAGCTACAGCACCTACCAGCGAGGTGGGGGCACTATTGCCTATGGCAGATGAGGAAACTCGGGCTCAGGAGGCAACCAGCCACGGAGGCACTGGGTAGCACCGGCCTGTGCCACTTGGATTGCCCCTCACGGGGGTACAAAACTGTCCCCACAGTGAGATACCCAGGCTTGGCTGTGCATGGTCCCTTCCATCGATTCCAGAGTATCTTGGAGATCCCTCAGAGCCTCAGTTCTCCCAGTAAATTGGGATGACTGTCAGGAGGTGCAGCGGGGCCCTCAGGGTTGGCAGTGGCTAAACCCAGAATCCCCATTCTCCAATCCTCAGGCCATTACCATCGAGGCTGAACCTCGGGCAGACGGCAGCCGCCGGACCACACGCTACGACATCGACATGACCAAGTGCATCTACTGCGGCTTCTGTCAGGAGGCTTGCCCCGTGGACGCCATCGTAGAGGTGGGTCCGGGGCCAGGCCAGGCGGGGAGAGGGGGCAGCCGGGCCAGGCGCCTCATGATCGCCATCCTATCCACAGGGCCCCAACTTCGAGTTCTCCACGGAGACACACGAGGAGCTGCTGTACAACAAGGAGAAGCTGCTCAACAACGGAGACAAGTGGGAGGCGGAGATCTCGGCCAACATCCAAGCCGACTACCTGTACCGGTGATGCCCGGTGACACCAACTACACGCTCTGAAGCCCGCTCTAGTCGCCTGTCCTGCAGCGTCGTCTTGGGAGGGATCTTGGCCAACATTCAGGCCTCAATGTACCATATTTGTGACACCCAGTAAACGATCTGACTCTGCTCTCTAGTCTCCTGTCCTGCAGCGCCCCTGCTGTGGTCTCCGCCCCCGGGGTCAGAGCACCCCTGGGGCCTCCTGTGATTTCTCCTGTGGCTGAGCCCCAGGCCACAGCTGCCTTGTGGCCCAGGCGCTGTTCAAACACTTGCCCAAAGCATCAGCAGCAGGAAGTGGCTTCAGGGCCTGCCCTCACACACACCATGTAGGTCACCCATCCCTGGGAATCCCCCGACCCAGGAAACTGCTGGGGTGACAGTCATGGGGCCTGACACAGCCCCTGCTGCTCCTGAGCTGGCGCCACCTCACCCCCACCACATCCGCATTTCTCCAAGTTCCTCAGACCCGGTGGCCCACTTGGTTGCTTGACTTGCCATTTCCTGCTTTGCGATTCCAGGGGAGCAGCAGGGCCTCTGGGGGCCGGTTCCCTGGTGGGAGCAGGGCTCAGGGTGAAGCGATCTGCTCAGCTGCACATTGTGGAGCTCCTGAGAAAAATCAACTCAGCCTTGGGGTCTGGGCTCCGCAACCTGCCAGTCCCCAGGTGCTTCTGGGGAACAAGGTGGGGGATTGCTGGGCCATAGGGGCCCTTCAGGCTGGCCCTGCTGGTAGCTCACTCAAGGCTCTGAGAGGGCCTGAGCACAGGATCCCAGACTCACCCCGACTTCCCAAACTGCTGCTTTCAGGCTGGGTCCACAAGGTCAGACATGAGCCAGGGAGCTCAGCACATGGATGTCCTAGGTCCTCACCCTGCCCAGGACCCTGTAACTCCACTGTCCCCAGACAGCCAACCCAGTCCCGACACTGCCCAAAGCTGCCCCGTGCCTGGACTCACACACTTGTAACCAGTTCTGGGTTCCCTGCACTGGTACCTTCTGACCAGGTCCTCCTTTGGACAGTCCATTAGGATGCCAATGCCAGATAAGATACTAGCTATCCAGGCACACCCCTGGGCATGCGTTTTTTGGGAGGGGGGCAGAGGTCACACCTGGCAGGTTCAGGTATTGTCCTGACTGAGCTCAGAAATTATTCCTGGTGGGGTGCAGGGCCAAACCTGGGTTGGCCCCCCTCCCGCCTGCTGTACTACGGCTCTAGGACCTAGACACACACTAACAGGGTGCATACAGTCACTTCCAGCCCAGCGTCTGTTCCAAGTGCAACGTCCAAGTGAGCCGTCCTGGGGTTCCTGGTACTATAGGGCCCCCGAAGGCAGCGTTTTTCAACCACTTTGCCGAGGCACACTAGCATGCCGTGAGACATTGTCTGGTGTGTCTGGGGAAAATTCCAATTTCACCCGGAACATGAGGCTTCGACTCACAGATAGACCAATCATTAGATTATTCCATTATAAAGTAATTATAAACCAATTTTTGTTGATTTGATTCTTATTCAAGATATATATAGTCAATATAGGCACAGATAACTTTTTTTTTTTTTAACATTTTCTAATGGTGGTGTGCCTCGTGATTATTTTTTTTCATGAAAAAAAAAATGCCTTTGCACAAAAAAGGTTGAAAAACACTGCCCTAAGGTACCTGGTACCTTGGATCTGCCCGATTCAGAGCTGCTGGGACCCCGCGACGGTGGAGGAACAAAGAAGGACCAAGGCCGTGGGGGAAGGGAATTAACAGGACGGGGTGAGGGTCCCCAGGTGGGGGGCAGCAGTGGCCCTCGGGGGTGTAAGGTGGGAGTCACAAGCCAAGCACGGGCAGGGGTGATGATGGGGCGGCTGGCGTCGGGGTGGCTCCGGACCCCAATTCCAGCCCCACCCAGCGAGCTCCGCCGGGGATGGGGGGGGGGATCCAGGGTCCCGGGACCCCCGGGAGGGCGTGGCCTGCAGTTTTGGGGCGCGCCCTCGAAGCGGGCGGCGCTTCTGGCCACGCCCCGGGAGCGACTAGCGCGGGCGCCGCGGCCTGAGCGCAGAGCCGGGAGTTCGGTGCCTGGGGGCCGCGGGCGCTGCCGTTCCGGGGTGAGTGCGCGAGTGTCCCCGCCGGCCTGGAGGGGGGCCGGGCGTGCGGGAGGAGTCGGAGGGGGGCCCCAGGCCGGCCTCTGCTCCGCGGGCTTGGGGCCAGGAGAGGCGGGAGGGACCCAGCGCTGGCCGGGCAGCCGCACCCCTAATGGAGCCAGCCCAGTTTCTGCGGGGATCCCCCGGAGCCCGGCTGCAGCGCTGGCTGCTCCGGCCGAGAGATCTCCGGGCGGCCCGCTTCGGAGGGGCCCGCGGGCGCCCGGGCTTTGTCTCCTGCCGGCGGCCGGGGAGGGGCTCCGGCTCCCGACTCCCCTTCCGCAAGCCAGGCCCGGGAGGAGGAAGAGGCCGCCCGTCCCGCCTCCCTCCCCGCCCGGAGCCTCCCCGCGCCGCCGTCCCCGCCCGACGCCCGGGAGCCCGGCCAGGAGCGCTTCCCGCGCACTTCCACTTGTCAGGCTCTCCGGGCCCCGCACTGGCCACGCCCACCAGGCATAGCCCCGCCCACTAAATAGACCGATGCTTCCTTGACCACGCCCATCGCTTGATGACCACGCCCACTTGCTTTCTTATGCTCCGCCCACTGTGCTTATTTCCTGCGCTTAGCCACGCCCCACCCCGGTCATGCGCTTCCGTCACGCCCACGGCTCCCCGTTCCAATATGCGTGGCCACGCCCACTGTGCAACTTCCCCTGCGGTTAGCCACGCCCCCTCTCTCCCCTTGTGCTTAAGCCAAGCCCATTGTGCTTCTCGCGCTCTTAGCCACGCCCCACCCCCTGACTCAATGTGCTTCCACCACGCCTACCGCCCCCACGCTTAGCCACGCCCATCACGCACCCTCCCGTGCGCTTAAGCCACGCCTATTGTGAGCCGTTCCGCCGTGCTTGGCCACGCCCACCTCCCCTCCCATGAAGCTTCAGACACGCCCATCACGCCTCCCATAAGCTTGTGGTCACGCCCCTATTCACTGGCCACGCCCACCCACCTTGTTTCCCTCCATTCCCACCCACCCATCCGCAGTCAGGCAGGCCCCCCTCTACCTTTCTTGAGCCCCGGGGGACCCTTAGAGACCCCCCAACCTGAGAACTGGGACTGAGGAAGGCCCCAGCTCTCCGTGGAGATAGACCCAGCTGGAGTGCCCGTGACCCCTGCAGTGGGAGGCCATGGCGGGGGCTGGGGGTCCCCAGGCTCTGCAGGGCAAGCCAGGGCCAGTGACCCTTGGTCCTCCCACGGAGCTGTCATCGCAGGGCTAGTCCTTGCATCCTGGATCAGCCTGCCCTGCTGAGACTTTCCGGGCCTCAGTTTCCCCACCTGTCAGGGCGGTGTGCAGGCCCTTGGCAGGATTGGCATCAGTGTCAGCGGCCCTGTGCCCCCAGGACCATGGGCTCCATGTTCCGGAGTGAGGAGGTGGCGCTGGTGCAGCTCTTCCTGCCCACGGCCTCGGCCTACACCTGCGTGAGCCAGCTGGGCGAACTGGGCCTCGTGGAGTTCCGCGACGTGAGTGGTAGACTGGCAGGAGACCTTCCCCCGGTGGGGCTGGCGGGGGCACCTTTCCTGGGTGGGCCAGGCCCCCCCCCCCCCCCCGATCCCAGCTGGCCCTCGGGGAGGTCCTTCCCTGCGTGGTGCCAAGAGTCTGGTCTGGCTTTGTCTTCTGGGGACACTGACTGCTGTGTGTCCCCGCAGCTCAATGCCTCGGTGAGCGCCTTCCAGAGGCGCTTTGTGGGTGAAGTCCGGCGCTGCGAGGAGCTGGAGAAGACCTTCAGTGAGTTGGCCCCCAGACCCCGTCCCAGGCAGGCTTCCCGAAGGAGACACTGTGGAGCTTGTTCTGAAGATACTCTGGGTCACCAGTGGAAGGCCAAGGAGGGAGGCCCAGGCTTGGCTGGAAGAGCCAGAAAAGGCCTGCTAGCTTTGGGGAAATTTTTTTATTTTTTTGGATTTTGGGCTACATCCAGCATGCTCAGGGGTTAATCCTGACTCTGTGCTCAGAGGTGCTCCCCACCCTGGCGGTGCTCAAGGTGGGATGCCTGGGATCAAACCTAGGTCAGCTGTGCTATCTCTCCAACCCTGGGGATATACTCTTGGACTAGAACTGGGTCCCCTTGGAAAAGCCAGAGCCCACATCTATGGAGGGCCCCATGCTGCCTGCCGGGAATAGGCAGGACCAGAGTTCTTAGTGCCAAAGAGGGACTGGGTGGGATCCCAGGGATCCCCAAAGAGCAGCCCCTTCTCAGGCCTGGCCCGGGAGACCCCTTCCCTGCCCTCAGCTCCTCCTGAATGGGGCATGTTTGTTTCTTGGTGTTTGGGGGAATCCCTGGGACTCAGGTGAGTACCAGGCTGTCCTGCCAGTAGGCCCTGACTGCTATACAAGGACAGAGATGGACCTGGGATTTTGTGGGTGTTAGATGGCATCAACAGTCTTTTTGGGAAGGGGGCACACCGATGGTGCTCAAGACTTAGTCCTGGCAGTGCTCAGGGGAATCTTAGGGGATACCTGGGATCGAACCCGGGTCAGCCATGTGCCAGGCAAACCCTTCCCACTGTCCTATCACCCCGACCCCTTGGGTTGGCTTTTGGGATCCCTCAGGTGTTGTCAGTTCTTGGGCTTTTGGGGAGTGGTAGTGGGCCCCCCACCCAAGGCCTACCCTGACCTACCCCCTGTCCCCAGCCTTCCTGCAGGAGGAGGTGCGGAGAGCGGGGCTGCCGATGGCTCCTCCCACGGTGGGGCTACCCGCACCCCCACCCCGAGACATGCTCCGCATCCAGGAGGACTCCGACCGCCTGGCCCAGGAGCTGCGGGACGTGAGCGGGAACCAGCGGGCCCTGCGCGCCCAGCTGCACCAGCTGCAGCTCCACGAAGCTGTGCTGGGCCAAGGCCAGGGCCCTTCGGTGAGCAATCGCTGGCAGGGTGCTGGGGGGCATGGCCGGGCCGCTCCAGGCTCATCTTACCTCCTCCCTGCAGCTGGCTGCCACCCCCATGGATGGGACCTTGGAGACCACACCCCTGATCCAGGCTCCCGGAGGACCTCACGACGGCCTCAGGGTCAAGTGAGTAGGTCATGGGCAGCACCTCCATCAACTGGCTGAACTCCTTCTCCAGTGCTCCCAACGGTGCTCAGCCAGGCTGAGCCTCCTCTTTTGTCCTTGGCAATTACTCCTCCACTGTGGAACTCTCCTCTCAAGGGCTGCCTCTGGGTGGGGACAAGGTGTAGTGAGCTGGGGGAGCCTGTGGCAGCCCCCCCCCAGCCTGGCCCGGCCCCCCAGTTTCGTGGCAGGCGCTGTAGAGCCCCACAAGGCTGCCGCCCTGGAGCGCCTGCTCTGGAGGGCCTGTCGCGGCTTCCTCATTGTCAGCTTCCAGGAGGCCGAGGGGCAGCTGGAGGACCCGGTGACGGTGAGGGGTGCAGGAGGGGACACCCGCAGGGGGTGGTCCTGGCAGAGCTGGGGGGCGCCCCCTTAACTTCCCACCCTGCAGGGCGAGCCTGCCACCTGGATGATCTTCCTCATCTCCTACTGGGGTGAGCAGATCGGAAAGAAAGTTTGCAAGATCACTGACTGGTAAGCCCTGTGGGGTTAGGGGGGCCCATTGTGCCCACTTTCCCCACCCCCCCTAGGCCGTACTACCTAACCCTTTGCCTGCTCCCTGCAGCTTCCACTGCCATGTGTTCCCGTTCTCAGAGGATGACGATGCCCGGCACCGTGCCCGCCAGCAGCTGCAGCAGCAGAACCAGGAGCTGCGGGAGGTGGGTGGTCTGACCCGGTGGGTTGGAAGGAACGGGGTTCCCTGCACCTCTCTACCCCAGAACACCCCACTGAACGCCTCTCCGGCTGCAGGTCCTGGGTGAGGCGGATCGTTTCCTGAGCCAGGTGCTGGGCCGGGTGCAGCAGCTGCTGCCGCCCTGGCAGACTCAGGTGCGCAAGATGAAGGCCGTGTATCTGGCGCTCAACCAGTGCAGCCTGAGCGCCACGCACAAGTGCCTCATCGCAGAGGGCTGGTGTGCCGTGCAGGACCTGCCCACCCTTCAGGGGGCGCTGCGGGACAGCTCGGTGAGTCTTCGGGGAGGCCTTCTAACTTCCTGGAGGGCCTGGACAAGGCAGAAACGGGGTTCAGGGGCCAGAGTGATAGTTTGCCTTGTACGTGGCCAAACTGGGTACGATCCCCGGCATCCCATAGGGTTCCCAGAGCCTGTCAGAAGTGACCCCTGAGTGCTACCAGGTGTGGCCCCCAAATAAAAACAAAGCAAAACCATACCCTTATGCTGGGCCAGAGAGATAGTACAATGGGCAAGGCACTAGCCTTGCAAGCAGCCGACCCGGGTTCGATCCCCAGCATCCCATAGGGTCCCCTGAGCACCACCAGGATCAATTCCTGAGCACAGAGGCAGGAGTGGCCCAAAAACAAAAAATGTAAGAAAAAGACAAAGAGGGGCCGGAGAGATAGCATGGAGGTAAGGCGTTTGCCTTTCATGCAGGAGGTCATCGGTTCGAATCCCGGCGCCCCATATGGTCCCCTGTGCCTGCCAGGAGCAATTTCTGAGCCTGGAGCCAGGAATAACCCCTGAGCACTGCCAGGTGTGACCCAAAAACCAAAAAAAAAAAAAAAAAAGAAAAAGAAAAAGACAAAGAAACAGTGTTCAGATCTGAGCTCCCTGGTCCTGGAGCTGGGGCTGCCTATAAGGGCCTGAGGCTTCTCGCCTGAAAGGGGCATCCATTGGGGTCACTGAGACTGAATCCCATGGGGTGGGCGGGGTTCCTGAGCTCTTGGAGGTGGTGGGGCAATTGGGAACACACACACACACACACACACACACACACACACACACACACACACACACACACACACACACACACACACACACATGGCTAGCTTGGGAGCACCTGAGTCCCAGCGCCTGCCCTGCCTGTCTCTACAGACTGAAGAGGGTGTGAGCGCCCTGGCCCATCGCCTGCCCTGCCGGGATATGCCCCCCACGCTCATCCGCACCAACTGCTTCACCGCCGGCTTCCAGGGCATCGTGGACGCGTATGGCGTGGGCCGCTACCAGGAAGTCAACCCAGGTGAGCCCCATCTCTGCACCGTTCCGCTGTCTCCCCAGAAGCCCCCCTTGGCCCCGGTTTTAGGTAGCTCCCCCTGGCAAGCTTCTGGGCTTCTCTGGACCTGTTTTCTCTGTTCAATGGGTCTCATACTGGGAGGGGGGACACAAGGCCCCTCAGATCAAAAGCTCCTCCGAGCTGAGTATGAACTGGGGATCCTGGTCTCAGTGGTCTGTTTGGGGGGGGTTCCCAGGGAGGAACCAGTGAGTGGCTACGTGAGCTGGGGGTCAGTAGTGGGGCAGCAAGAAAAGGAGAGCGGGGTTCTGTGTGCAGGGGAAGGGAGGGAGGGGAGCAGGGCTGCGTCTTGTGGGGGTCCACACCCAGCATTGCTCAGGGCTTCTTCCCTCCTGACAGGCTAGGGAGACCCTCTGGGATGCCGGGGACCAAACCTGGGTTGGCCACGTGCAAGGCCAATACCCTCCCCACTGTCCTGTCCTCCAGCTCTGTGGCCGCACCCCAGCTGCGCCGCCCGCCTTCACCTCTGCTGGGCTGGGACCTTGTGTCCTCTCCCTGCGGTGCGGCTGATGCGGTCCCTCTGCCCACAGCACCCTACACTATCATCACCTTCCCCTTCCTCTTCGCCGTCATGTTCGGGGACGTGGGTCACGGGCTGCTCATGTTCCTCTTTGCCCTGGCCATGGTGCTGGCCGAGAACCAGCCATCTGTGAAGAAGGCGCAGAACGAGGTGCGGGCCAGCCCAGGGCTGTGGGGTGCGGTGCGGGGTGCGGGTTGCAGGGAGGGGGCTAGGCCCTACACGGCCCTCAGTGCCTCCCATCCCAGATCTGGAGGACCTTCTTCGGGGGCCGCTACCTACTCCTGCTCATGGGCCTCTTCTCCGTCTACACTGGCTTCGTCTACAACGAATGCTTCAGCCGCGCACTGACCATCTTCCCCTCAGGCTGGAGCGTGGCAGCTATGGCCAACCAGTCGGGTTGGAGGTAAGGCCTTTCCTTTGTGCACCCACTTCTGTGTGTCTCTGGCACCCACGCCCCTGACCACTCTGCCTGGCCTCACAGTGACTCATTCCTGGCTCGGAACCCAGTGCTCAGCCTGGATCCCAATATCTCTGGTGTCTTCCTGGGGCCTTACCCGTTTGGCATAGACCCTGTGAGTCCCTGAAGGTCGGGGCAGGTGTTGGAGGGGGTGGTCTGGGATTCCCCCTTTCCTGGCCCTCTCTACTGGCCCTGTGGGTAAGGTAGGGTGGGGTGACACAGCCCTGCACCCCTAGATCTGGAGCTTGGCCATCAACCACCTGAGCTTCCTCAACTCGTTCAAAATGAAGATGTCGGTGATCCTGGGGGTGACGCACATGGCCTTCGGGGTGGTCCTGGGCATCTTCAACCACATGTGAGTAGTCGGAGGGGACATCTGGGGCGGCCAGGGGTAAGTGGTTTGGGATGGGGGTGCCCTGCTGACCTGTCCTCCCCTCACCAGGCACTTTGGCCAGCAGCACCGTGTGCTGCTAGAGACAGTGCCCGAGCTGGTCTTCCTGCTGGGCCTCTTTGGCTACCTGGTCTTTCTGGTCATCTACAAGTGGCTAACCATCACGGCAGCAGGCGCAGCGAGTGCCCCGAGCATCCTCATCCATTTTATCAACATGTTCCTCTTTAGCAGCAGCCCGACCAACCGACAGCTCTTCCAGGACCAGGTGGGTGGTGATGACCTGGGGTAGGGGGCTGTGGCTGGCCCATCAACCTGAGACAGTGGCTTGATGCATGTCCCTCCCTGCAGAGGGTGGTGCAGTCCACCCTGGTGGTCCTGGCCCTGATCACGGTGCCCGTCTTGCTGCTTGGGACACCCCTGTTCCTGTACCGGCGGCACCGGCACCGGGCACGGAAGCTTTCTGGAGAGGGGCTGGTGAGTGGGGTGCCAAGGAGGGTTCCAGGGGAGGGCCCTGCCAGCCCTGTAGACAGTGGCAATGGGCAGGGACAGCTGCCATCTCGCCCCCACAGGAGGATAGGACAAGGCTCTTGGATGCCTCTGGCTGTGACGAGGAGCAGGCTGGGAGCCCAGGAGACCCGGAGGAGGAGGTAACCATGATGCCTTCTGGGGGCAGCTGCAACCCACTCTGCCAGCACTGATGCCCAGGCTCTTCCCTCAGCCCATGCCCTCACTGTCACTTGCCCGCAGTTTGTCGCAGCCGAGGTGTTCATGCACCAGGCCATCCACACCATCGAGTTCTGCCTGGGCTGCGTGTCCAACACGGCCTCCTACCTGCGCCTCTGGGCCCTAAGCCTGGCACACGCCCGTGAGTGACCGCCGCTGCCCAGGGCGCCCTCTGTAAACTAGGGGCATGCAGAGTGGGGTCCCCCACTGAGTTGCAGGGGGCTGAGCTGGGCAGGCCACCCTGCCCTGCAGCACCTGCCTTGCCCACAGAGCTGTCAGAGGTGCTGTGGGCCATGGTGATGCGTGTAGGCCTGGGCCTGAGGCGCCAGATGGGAGTGGAGGCCTTGGCACTGGTACCTGTGTTTGCTGCCTTCGCCATCCTCACTGTGGCCATCCTGCTGGTGATGGAGGGGCTCTCGGCCTTTCTGCACGCCCTGCGCCTGCACTGGTGAGTGGGTGGGCCATAGCGGAGGGGGGTGAAAGGGGCACCCATGGCTGCCCCCCCTCACGCACGCGTATGGTGACTACAGGGTGGAGTTCCAGAACAAGTTCTACGTGGGCACCGGCTACCGGTTCACCCCCTTCTCCTTCACCACAGACGATGATGATTAGTGCCCTGGACCCCATCTGGGATGGAATAAAGGGGTGAAACGGGAACCGTGTCCTGGGTCTGTCGTGCTGCTCACCCTGACACCTACCTCTGGAGCTGGGCCTGGGTGTGGCTGAGGGTGTGTGCCTTGGGGTGTCACAGGGCTGGGGCCAGAGGAGCATGCTTGGGGTATCCCAGGGTGGGCAGAGGTGCCCACAAGCAGCGCCCACCAGCTCTGCTGGCCCTCAGGGAGCCAGGACTCCAAGCTCCCCACAAGGGCAGTGGAGTGCATCAGAACCCCCCTGTGTTGCAGGGACAGGCAGAGGTTGGACCCAGTAGCCTGCAGAGAGCTTCGCTGTGAAGCCTTGCTGGAAGTCCTAGGCCTGACTGGTGGACTAGCCCTGGGGGGCTCCTGGCTGTGGCTCAGCTGCAGTTGTCTCCCTGGGGTGCACCAAAGTCTGCTCAGCAGCCCCCATGTGTCCAGTCACGGACCCGTCTGTGGTCTGTGACCTGTAGAGTGGAGCTGGGGATGCCCAGGCCTGTCTGGTTAATACTGCAGGGGCCATATGAGTCTCGGGGGGGCCCTGCCCTGGCTTGGGACGAGGCCACAGCAGGAACCTAGGGTGCTGGGGTACCTCCTGTCTTGAAGAGGCACAGCAGATGGTGAAGGGGCAGGTGGGCTTAGGACATAAGATGCAGTGGGAAGCTCCCTGGAAGGCTCCAGGGGGGTTGGGGGCTGAGGGAAAGAGATGAGGTTGTTGCCATTGGAGCAAGGCCTTGAGCCAGGAGCTCCAGGACTGGACTGCAGGGATAGGAGGGTGGTTCCTTGGAGGTGGGGGTGCGGCTGGCACTGATGGGCACAGGAGCACTTGAGCACCAAGTGAGCTGGCCTGGTGCAATTAGGCCAACAGTGCCCCCTGTTGGCATTGTTCGTATTTGGGCCATAACCAGCAACATTCAGGGGTCTCCTGACACACTTGGGACCCTATTGAGCCCAAGTTGTCCACATGCAAGGCAATTGCCTTACTCCACTGTGTTATCGCTCCAGCATGCCCTTACACCTGGGTTGGCTGTTCCACCTTGTTTTGCTCCTTGTTTTGTCACACCCGGCGGCTTTCAGGGGTTACTCCTGGCTTTGAGCTCAGAAATCGCTCCTGGTAGGCTCGGGGAACCATATGGGATGCCGTGATTCAAACCACCATCTGTCCTGAATCAGCTGCGTGCAAGGCAAATGCCTTACTTCTGTGCTATCTCCGGCATCACCCCCCCCCCCCAGCTTCTTATTTCTTTTTTGGGAGGGTCACACCCAGCAGCGCTCAAGGGTTGCTCCTGGCTCTATACTCAGAAATCGCTCCTGGCAGGCTCGGGGGACCATATGGAATGCCAGGATTCAAACCACCGTCTTTCTGCATGCAAAGCAAACACCCTACCTCTATGCTATCTCTCTAGTCTCTTCCCCCATTTTTTTAATGTGTGGGAGCGGAGCACAGAGGGGTGTAAAGGGGGGGGGAGACCCACCGGAACAGGAGACCTGCCCAAGCCGCCCCGCGGTCACGCAACCCCAAGTTGACAGCAGTAGGCAGGTTCCAGTTCTTTATTGTTGTCTCTATCGTACAGTCTGGCCACATTAGTGAACGCACAGAAGACCACCCAGAGAGGGATTCAGAGGGGAAAAAAATCGACCCAGACATTAACACAGATCTCTGGTACACTCGGGCTACACCCACCTGGCTGCTGTATCCCCGGGTCTTAATGGGGGACTGGGTAGGGGGACTCCAGGCTGAGCCGAGGTGAGGGCAAGCACAGTACGCTTCCAGCCTCCAGCCTTCCGCAGAGCAGCTGGCCCCTAGCAGGGGCGGAAGCAGCATGGGGACTGGGGTTGGGCCCAGCGCCACCTGCAGGCAGCACAAGTCCCTGGAAAAGCAACTGGAACCTAAAGTAACAATGTTCCCTCCAGCCCACTGCCTGCTCATTGCCAGCTGCCCGTCTGCTTGCCCACCGGGCAGCCAGCCTTCTGGCCTACGGGGTCAGGGCTATTGCACTAAAGTCGCTCTATTTCTGCTTCCTGACCTCATGTCAGTCCTAGTGAAATTGTAAACGAGATTATGAAAGAAATGTTACTCGGCTTTAATACAGTCTGTCGTATCATACACATCTGTGCTCAGTAGTGATGCTCCGGGCCGTCCTGCTGCCTGCGGGCCCGGGAATAGGGGCGCGGGGACCCCGGCCGGGGGCGCCCATGCCGCACTGGGGTGCCGTGGAGGGATCCTGGGCCGAGCGTCATACTCCCAGCTTCCTCTTCTGCTCGAAATAGGCATCAAAGCGGGCCTGGGCGTAGTCCTAGGAGACACACAGGGCGGCTCAGCATGGCTAGGTGGTTCCACTGGCCGTGTTCTCAGCAGAGACCCAGAGGTGAAAGGGCGCTCACTGATCCCAGGGTAACTTGCATCTGGCTGGCTGTCCATTTGGGGTTTTATTTTGGGGTTACCCCTGGCGATGCTCATGGGGTTACTCCTGGCAGTACTTGGGGGAGCCTACGGGATGTCAAGGATCGAACCCAGGTTGGCAAGTGCCCTCCATATGCTGTGCTATTGCTTGGGCCCCACCATCAATCCAGTTGGGACCTGCTCTGGCTCCTGTGTGGCAGAAGCTTACAGGGCCAGTCCAGACCCCCCTAAATTCTTGGGGCCTCGCCATCCGCACCCATTCCTAGTCCCATTCCAGCTGTGTTTCCATATGGGGTCCCACCCACCCCCCGTATTGGCACCCACACGTAAAGGCTCACTGGTTTAACCAGGTCCCCTCACAAACTGAGCAAGCTGCTGAAAGCGAGCACCTGAATGGAAGTCTCCTAGTGAGGGTAGCTCCAGACCAGATGAGACTGTCCCCTCACATCAAGCCCTGCAAATGTTCCAGACTCGGGTGTGCCCTGTGCTCGCCTGGTCCCTCTGGGCAGACAAGATGCTCATTGTCCATGTGTCCAGCTGCCCCACTCTAAAGTGGACAGTTTATCCTGCCAGGTCTGGATGTGTCCTTGGCACCGTTTGCCCAGCCCGGGGCTGTGCCTGGCCATGTCTTAACTCAGCGCATCTTCCACAAAGCATGTAGCTGTAGCTCGTGGAGAGGCTTTGTTCCTGGTCCTGCTCCTCGGTAGATGTTCTCCGTGCCCAGCGCCATCTCGGCAGTGTGGGCCACACCCCTAGAGGGCAGCATCACTGCTCTGGGCACATTCGTGGCGGCTGCACGGATGAGCTCCAGGGCCCGCACCAGCTGCAGGCCAGTTTCTCCTCATCAAGGCACAGTGTGCTGTTCTGTGCTTTCCTCTGCTATATATGCTGTGAGTCTGGTGCTTCACTCTACTATTAATTTTTGGTTTGTGGGCAACACCAGGCATACTCTGGGCTTCCTCCCGGCTCTGTGCTCAGCAGTCATTCCTGGTGGTACTCAAGGGATCATGAGTGCTGAGGATTGAACCCAGGTTAACCACACCCTGCCTGTTGTCCTATACTCCAGTCCCCAGCTCTTCACTTTTGTCTGGAAACTACCCAAGGACCCAGCATGTGGCCTTAAATCTTCACACGTTCCTTATACCCTCATCACAGGCCCGGCTATGCCAGGCACTTTACATTGTCACAGGACTCTGGGGAACAGTAGGCTAAAGGTTTTGTTTTGAAAGCTAAAGGCTTTGTTTGAGGACATGCCTAGTTCTAGGCCGAGATCATTCCTGGATCAAAACTGGGCTGACGGTGTGCATAGAACATGCCTGAACTCTTGTACCATTTCTCTGGCCCAGCATGCAAGTCAAGTTCTATTTAAAATAAAATTGGGGATTTTTTGGTTTATTTTGTGGGCCTTACCCGGTGGTGCTCAGGGCTGACTCCTGCCTCTTTATGGAGGCATCAGTCCCCAAAGGGTTTGTGAGACCAGGTATAGTACCAGGGATCAAACTCAGACCTGTTATGTGCAAAGTGACCTGGGGGGTTTTGAATGTGATGAAGAAGATCCTCTAGATCTAAGGAGAAAAAACATTTTCTTCATTTTTGTTTTTGGGCTACACCTGGTGGTGCTCAGGGATAACTGGGGATCAAACTGGTGTCAGCTGCATGCCTGGCAAATGCCCTCCCTGCTGTCCTATCATTCCTCCCCTCACATGGGCTCTTGGCTCTGCTCAGGTGTCCTGGCCGTGCTGGGACCAGAACCAGGGTGAGCTGGGCACAGACAAGCACTATCCCGGTTGCCCCCTGTCTGGCCCTCAAGTGCCACCAGCAGGGAGGATCCCCTGCCCTCTCCTCCCTTTCTTCCGGCCTTGCTGACTTGTAGATGTGCCGTCCCACAGTGTTTGCCACGGACTGCCAGCGAATGCTGCTCTGCTGCAGTGCTCACCTGGGAAGCCTTTAGTCCATGTGCTCAAAGCACAGACAGTGGACCTGCCAGAACTGTGCTCAGTGTGCGCAGGGCTCGAACTTGGACTGTGTGCAAGTCAGGCACTGGCAAATGGCTGTCCCAACTGGCTTTGAGGCCTAATGGTCTGTGCCCAAGGAGACTCACTCAGTTCAGGTCACCTTCCTGCACTGCAGCATGTGATATGTCACCCACATGACAAAAGCAGATCTTCCTGCCCCAGGTTTTCAGGGGCCTCTGGTCTCTTGGGCCTGGCTGCACTGTGGGGGCTTCAGCTCCACACGAGTGAAGCAGTGAGAACAGACTCCCGTGTGGAGAACATCTGGTCTTTCCCCACCAATTCTTTCTGGGGGCCTCGCCCAACAGTAGTGTGCTCAGGGTAAAGTGCTGAGGCCCATATGTGGACCTCTGGCTCTTGGAGCCCAATCAGCATCCTGTACCTCAGTGCCTTCTTTTTGGTTTGGGAGATCACACCAGGCAACTCGGCTCAGGGTCCAAAAAAGGAGCTCAGGTTGAAGCTGAGTTGACTGTACAAAGTGTTTTCCTTCTGTGCTTGCTTTCTCTCTGGCCCTACTTAAAAATAATTAACTAGGGGCCAGAGTGGTGGCACACTGGTAGGGCGTTTACCTTGCATGCAGGGACCCAGGACAGACCGCGTTCAATCTCCTGGCGTCCCATATGGTCCCCCAAGCCAGGAGTGATTTCTGAGCGCATGGCCAGGAGTAACCCCTGAGCATCACTGGGTTGGCCCAAAAATAATCAACTAGACTCCAAAAAATGTCTTTTCCTTTCCATTTCTTCAATCCAAGATTTATTTAAGAGTACACAGCTTCATTTCCAAATAACTGAATATTCTGGGCTTTTCTAGTAACTTGTTTCCAGTGGAACCCCACAGTGGTTAGAACACACTCTCGTGCCTCTATCCTCCCGTTTCATTTCTTGGGCACTCTCTGGCAGTGCTCAGGGGGCTGTGGCAGAACTGGAACTACATCCAGGGTCCCCTTGTGTCAGTGACACTCCATCTCTGTGCTCGTTCTCTAGCGTGAAATCCTGGAAGTCTCCAAGTGTTTTCTAGCCCTTTGGAGGTCTGTGTTGGTGGCTGTTCCTCAAGCCAAGAGCTGCAGGGGGTCACCTGTGTGGATACCCTGGGACCTGCCTGAGCGCCTCCTCCCTCACAGCTGTCTCTACCTTGCTCCCCTCGTCCAGCTACTCACACCTGGGGGTACACAGGAATCATATAGTGCTGGGGTCAAACCCAGAGCCTCTCCCATAAGTAGCACACATACCAGCCAACTGGCCAGCTCTCTGATGCCAGACAAAGGCATGCACGTTTTTGACATTTCTTGTCTTCTGAATAGTTTTTTTTTCTTATGATGAAAAGCTCTTCCTAAGTGGCTAAGGCAATGCCCCTTCTCTGAAGCCCATCCTTGCCCATGACCCAACTCATCCATCGCCCACACTTCCTACCTCTGCTGGAGTGTCTGCACTGCCATCCTCTGGCCAGAAGTGGAAATTGTATCGCTCCAGAACTAAAGTCAACCATAAGCTGGACCCCTGCCCCTGACACCACATCACACAACATGGGGGTCCCCTGTGTGCATCAGGGCCTCCCTACCAGTGGCCACACCTGGGCCCCACTCAGAGTCAGGGCGGGGGCTCTGGAAGTCTCCTCACAGGCCCCGAAGCACCTTTCTGGAAGCAGAAGAGAGAATTCACCCCACGTACCATGTACCCAAATTCAATGGATGAGATCTTGGCCTGCACAATGGACCATAGTCCCCAGAAGAAGTGGGATGCCAGGGCAAACCTGGAAACACAAAATGGGGAGCACGTGAGCCCGAGTCCCTCTCTACCTGCAGAGGGCACCAGGCCCAGGGATTCTCAGGAGACAGAGTGGGAGGACAGAGAAGGGTAGCAGGAATTGGGGACACACCCTCCCCCAGTCCAGGTTCTATCTTCCAGCTACAGCTGCACATCCTGCTGAGACCCCTGCCATTGCTGTTCTGGGAACCTCCTAGTGCTGGACGGGAGCACGTAGGGTGCAGGGCCACTAAGGCCATGATCCCAACAGGCCCGACTGCTGAGAACAGGTGCATGGTGGCCCAGCTAGGACATGTGAGGCCACCCAGAGTTAACTTGCGACCCTGCAAGGAGAAACCTTCTGAGGAAGTACCCAGGAATGCATGATGTCCATCCCCCTTTCTGCTCGCTGACCCCCAAGCATGCTCAGCTGAGTACCAAGAACCAGCTCTTTGGGGTTTATTTTGTTGGGTTTTGTTTTTTGTTTGGGAGCCACACCTGGCAATGCTCAGGGATCACTCCTGCTTGGATCGGGGAACCCGATATGTTGGGGATGGAACCTGGGCTGGCCACATGCAAAGCAAATGCCCTCCTGCTGGGCTATCACTGTGGCCCCACATCAGCATTCTCGGTGGTTTGATTTTTGGGGGGATTTGGGTCACCCTTGGTCTGCTGCTAAGGAGTGACCCCTGCGGTGCTCAGGGGACATGATCTCATCAAAGCAGTCACAGGAAGGCAAGAGCCTCAACTATAACCTATCTCTTCAA
Organism: Suncus etruscus; assembly: GCF_024139225.1. Taxonomy (NCBI): domain Eukaryota; kingdom Metazoa; phylum Chordata; class Mammalia; order Eulipotyphla; family Soricidae; genus Suncus; species Suncus etruscus. Next base: position 111,076,599 of record NC_064856.1, read on the forward strand.
CTCCCAACCCCCACCCAAAGGCTCAAGTTTTGGCAGAGGACAGTTCTAGAGACACATCGAAGAAGCCAGAAGTCCCCAAAACATTCAAATGTATCTCACAAAGTGAAGAGGCAGGAAATTACCTATTGACTTCCACCAACATGTCTTCTTTTATGCTGGATTTTTCTGCATCATTGAGGGCCTTAAAGTCACTCTGGAATGCCGCCAAGTAACTGGAAATAAAATGGAGCTTAAAGAGACAAGAACAGAAATGGGCATGTTAGGTCTTCCTGGAGGATGGGGAAGGCAGAACCAGGCAGGAGCTGTCCTGAGCTGGTTAGTTGGGCACCAGTCACAGGGTCACCAGGTCTGAGCCCAAGTGTTAAGGGGAAGGAAAGGCAGCAGGAGATGTGCCCATATTCCTCAAGAGACTGAGGGGGCAGACAATACTCAATGCCTCAGTGGTGACACTGATCCTGTCTGGAGGAGAGATGTCAACCAGAGGAAACTGGCTCCACACTCATCTACACAGGAAGCACGAGCAATCCCTCTCCGCTGTGCTATCCCCTCAATAATAATTTTTAAATGAACACTCAATGGGCCGGGGATGTGGCCCACATATCAAAGCATGTGTGAGACTCAGGGGTTCTGTGGCAAGCACTGCAGGTCTGCCTCAGCACCGCTGTGTGTGGCCCTGACGACGGCCAGAATCATAAAAGCCCATTTCACACACATGCATTGATGTGAGACTTAAAATCACTCAAGAAAGGAGCTCGTTGTTTTGTTCTACTCAATCCTAGTGGGGGAGCACAAGGTGCCAAGAATTAAAACCTGGAACTCTGGCAAAGCAAGTGCTCTGGCCTTCTGGGACAATAACCACAGAGCCCTTAAACAGGGTTGGGGGAATTCAGCAGTGGGCACAGACGAGCTGAATATGGTGGTGGAGCAGAGGCATCCACAGATCTACTGGGAAGCAAACATGGCTCTTCCTACAGTGGCTACCTTCCCCACTTGCCTGCAGGACTTTCTCCCCACCCTCCTCCCCTGCACTCTCTAGACTGCCATGGAGAACAATGGATTGGGAAAGGGGGTTCCCCATGACAATTCCTTCAGGGAGATTCTTTTTTTTTTTTTTTTGGTTTTTGGGCCACACCCGGCGGTGCTCAGGAGTTACTCCTGGCTACCTGCTCAGAAATAGTTCATGGCAGGCACAGGGGACCATATGGGACACCGGGATTTGAACCAACCACCTTTGGTCCTGGATCGGCTGCTTGCAAGGCAAATACCGCTGTGCTATCTCTCCGGGCCCTCAGGGAGATTATAAACACGGGCACAGGGCTCCCTGAACTCAGGACAGGCCATGGAAACTTGACTGCAATTTACTAAGTGGGAACCCAAACATCACCTCTCTGTGCCCAGCATGAGAACTATAAAGAGACGGCCCATGAACTCCCCAAAACTAGACAGCTGAGCACTGAGTGCTGTTCCTTTCTGGAAGGAGGTGAAAGGAGGCTGTGCTGCTCTCGAACACAGTTGGAGGGAGAAGCGACTTCAGGCACTGAAGTGGAAATTTTTTTTGTTTTGTTTTTTTGGGCCATACCCATTTGATGCTCAGGGGTTACTCCTGGCTAAGTGCTCAGAAATCGCCCCTGGATTGGGGGGACCATATGGGACGCCGGGAGATCGAACCGCAGTCCTTCCTTGGCTAGCGTTTGCAAGGCAGACACCTTACCTCTAGTGACACCTCGCCAGCCCCTGAAGTGGAAATTTCTAAAGCCTGGGACAGGATGGGCAGAAAATCACAGGAACTCAGGCAACCTACCTGCTGCTCCCGGGTGGGGTAGTGGTGCCTGCTGGCTCGGAAGAAAGGGAACTTCTCGTAGCTGTAGTCATACATCCATTCGCAGAAATGGTTCCCAATGTCGAAGCCCCTAGAAAGGGAAGAGGCCAAAAATGAGACCATGTCCCGGTGTGGCCGACCCAGTCACAGGCTGAATTGAAAGGGGCAGGGTTAGGGGGTTAGGGATAGAGGCAGGCCATGGACTGGGCTCCCCCTCCTGCGGCCCATTCTGGCATGGCTATGCCCTCCCTCGCTCACAGGCTCTTAGCCATTCCTCCGAGAGCTCTGTCCAAGACCCAAAAGAAGACAAAAGCATAACTGAGCCCAGTAAGCACGTTACCTGTAGTTATAGCTGCTGTACTCGAAGTCGATGAGCATCAGTTTCTGCTTCTCCCCATCCTCTCTGCTGTCCAGCAGCAAGATATTACCTGCAGCAACGGCAAGGTCAGGCCTTCCCCCGGCAGCCAGCATAGGCTGAGGGGCATATCCTCAGCTGCCGAAGGAATTCAGACCATGCGGTGCAAGCCTGGGCCTGGCTGCCTGGGGGCTAGGGAAGGGTTCTCCCCAGGTGTGCTGAGATAGCTGGGTGCATGTTACTCATGGAACATGAAACTCCCACTGCCTGTCACCTAAACTCTGGCCTGGGCAAAAAGGCAGGTTCTGGTGACCACCCTTGGCTCCTCCCTCCCCATGAATTCAGCAGGGGTTGTGGGGGCACATCTTTGGTGCTTCCTCCCATGTGGCTCAGGCAGACATAGCCTCCACCCTAGCTGTCTTGCAACACTCTACCTGCTGTGCTGGCCTTCTTGCCCGGCTCGGGCCACTCTACACTGTGCTCATCTGGCAGCACTGCAGGTAAACCCAACCTAACCAGGGAGGATGAGAACAGCAAGGCCAAGCCAGAAGCCAAGGGTGGCAACACCAGTGGGCAGTGCAAAGGCCCTCTGCACCTCTGCGAAGCTCACTTAGCTAAGCCTGCTGGGGGGACATTGGTATCTGAGGGCACTGAGAAGCATAAGGCAGGGGCTGTGAGCTGCAGGCTCAGGAGGGCCCACTACAGGCCTGCCCTGACTACATTGGGGGGGGCCCTTTGGGCAGCCTGCACCCAAGCCCACTGGGCTCTTCTGAACAAGAAGACAACGGAGGACCCCCTATGCGCCCTGCAGGAGCCCAATACTGCAAGCGAGCATGCACATACGACATGGGGGCACACACACAGCTCTGCCAGGCTGCTCCTTACCTTCTTGACAGTCATTGTGACAGAACACAACGGGAGATGGGGTCGATGTGAGCAGGGCCCTGGAAGAGAAGGGTTGGCTGTCACCGGGCAGAAATGGCCTGGCCACACATCCCATCCCGTACACTGGGATCCCAGAGTCTCCCCAACTCTGGCACGGCCGCTCAACCAGAACACAGTCCCAAAGGTGTGAAGGCCCCCGGGATGCACACAGCAGCACTGAGACTCTCAAAGACCCTTTCGGCTCCAGCTGACTCAGGGACAGGCCTACCCTACAGATCGCAGAGAAAATGCCAGGCCTGAGGCAGCACTGAACAATGTAGAGAAACAATGAAGGCTGCCTTTGTGGAATAGGCAGAGAAGCAGATGGACAGTCAGATGGGCAGGTAGGCAGGCAGACAGACAGGTGTTTGAACGTTGGGCAGGACAAAGGCTGCTCACCTCAGGTTTTCCAGTTCCTGAGGCAGATTGTAGCTGAGAAGTGTGTGGAACTGTTTGACTCTGGCTTCTCCAGTAAATTTAATTCTCAGTACTTGGTTCAGATACCTGACAGGGAAGGGACCACAAATTGTGCTCAGAGGCTGTGGCCTTCAGGGAATGATTCCCCCAGCCCACCATGGTCACTGCAACCAGGGTCTTTCCCTGCCCCCTGAGGGGCCACAAGCAAGTGATGCTGGAGTCAGAGACCCCCCAGACTTACTTCTCCATGGTTCCAAACAGCCATTTTGGTTCCTTATTGAAGGGCATTTTCATGCCATGAAATGTGGCCATTTTCTCAGCTATTTCTGCAGAAATACCTGGCAAACTTAATTCTTCTGTGTCTAACCGCCGGCTCTGGAGTAAGACAGGATCAGAAGGTGGAATAAGACGAGACTCCCGGGGCCGGAGAAATAGCATGGAGGTAAGGCGTTTGCCTTTCATGCAGAAGGTCATTGGTTCAAATCCAGGCATCCCATATGGTCCTCCGAGCATGCCAGGAGCAATTTCTGAGCAGGGAGCCAGGAGTAACCCCTGAGCATTGCCGGGTGTGACCCAAAAACCAAAAAAAAAAAAAAAAAAGAGAGAAGACTTCCACAAGCAGCAGCGCCAACCCTGAAGCATCTGAGTCTTGCCCAGTGGGAAGGTGTGCCCGAACAAAGCAGAGTTGGGGGGGGGGGGGACCGTATAGTGTTGGCCTCAGACCTGAGGCCTCACTCAGGCTCAGCAATCGACACACTGCTGGTGACTGTGATTTGGGGCCACATCTGTGAGTGAGAATGTGTGGGCAGGACAGAGAGAAACTGCATGAGGCCTCAGGAGAGTCCAGGAGTGACAGTGCCACATGAGTGAGTTTAGCTCAGAGACGGGGACTCTGGGGCTAGAGTAATAGGACGTTTGTCTTATACGGGGCCAACCTGGGACGAACCTGGGTTCTATTCCCAGCATCCCATAGGGTCCCCAGAGACTGCCAGGAGTAATTTCTAAGTGCAGAGCCAGAAATAACTCCTGAACACCACTGCCGGTGTGGCCCAAAAAACAAAGCAAAAAAAAAAAAAAAAGAAGAGTCAGGGACTCTGCAGTGGGGACAAGTGCCTCTTACCGGTATGAACTGCTCCAGGCGGCCCTGGGGAAAGATACCATAGAGCTTGGGTCCCAGCGACCTCTCAGCAAGGATGGCGAACATCACGCTCTCCAGCACCATTGCTTCAGCGCCCTGCAACACAGCAAGGACACGGTCACCACTGTACAGCCAACAGCCCTAGGGCCCCAGGGCCTCATCCCCCCAGCTCAGTCCCTTACACAGGAAAGACAGGGGGAGGAGTGACTGGCGGAAACCCACTCGTTATTGATGAGTTGAATACTCGGGCTTAGTGGAGGCCACTAGTCCCAAAATAGAATCTCTCATCAATATTTCATTGCTTCTATTGATTTCTGAATTTTCATAGGTCCTGGCCATGGTACTTTGTCAAAGGTCACGTCACAACCACACCATATATAGGTGGGGCCACCTCATGCAAGACAAGTGCCCAGATCACTGACCAACTTCTCTGTCCTAATACTTGATCTGGACTCACCCCCCAATGTGCCAAGGGCGGTGGAAGCTGTTCATAGTAACCTAGGTAGCTCTGGGGATATCAGGACCACAGGGATGGTAGGGGAGTTGAAACCCAGAGTTGTGCTTGGCGGCCACACATTACCCCTGCCCAGTTAGAAATCTTCATCACAAGAGTGACATGCCTGAGGACGGAGCCCAAGAGGAAGAAAATCCAACCCACAGCCAATTCCCAGGCCCAGTGCAGCCTCGATGAAGTGGCTCAGCAGGGCCCTGACCAGCCTGCGGAGGACACTGATGTGTGACCCTGGAACTGCAGAAAGGAATAAAGTCGTGGTGGTTCACAGGCCTTTGGATACCCTGAAGGGCGATGGCTTTGCTGGAACCCGCCCCCACAACATGAGGATGGATCCCAAGAGTGGATCCCACAAGAGGTGAAAACTCCAGGCTACAGCTTGACTGCCAAGTACCAAATTGTGCCCTCCCTAACTCGAACGATGTGGCCTACAGCCACATGGCCTATGCCCAGGGCTGCCCACTGGTACCCAGACTGCAGTGCAGGGTCCAACCATCTGGCACTGTCTGCAGCTCCTGGAGTATTTGTCCCAGACTTACTTTCTCTGTCCTGGTTTGGGGGCCACTCCTGGTTGTGCTCAGGGCTCACTGTCCATAAACAGATCTAACTTCAACAGGCTAGAATTTCTGTTTCTCGGTTTATACACCACGCCACTCTGGGGGTTTGGGAAGCACAGCATTTACACACCACTCACTAATATAAGGTGCCTAGGAGAGCCATCATGGGTACTCCCAGAACCTCCTAAAGCTGAGGGAGCACACACAGCCAGGAGTGGAGGACTCAGCAGGTTAGAGTGTGCCTATCCTCTGTATGAGTTGGTAAAGGTGCGAGCAGTGAGTCCTGGGACCTAGATGGGGATCAGAAAGTGAGGAAACCAAGGTGCCTCCTGTCACAAGCCCAACAGAGCAAAGGTCAGCAGGGACATAATGCTGGGGAGGGAGGAAACCCTTTCCCAGAACTGGCTTCACAGAAGCCTGGGAAAGCCCAGCTGTCCTTAGCTTTTGCAGTGACAACACTGGTGCCCCAGAATGAACCTCAGTCACACATGCAGTAACCCTGAGGCTTCAGCAGGTAGGCAGGAAAAGGGCCCCCGGGAGGGAGTTTCCATGGGAGGGAGGCAGGATTGGAAGAGTTAACTCACTAGCTCAAGGCTGCCAGGACCCACCTGGTGGACACTGTAAAGGGCTGACTAGACCTTAACCTGGAGTTACTGCAGGCCCAGAGAAGACTGGACCCCTCCAGGAACAAAGGGCCAAAAGAAGGTTAGGAACGACCATCTACTATCCCCAGCTCTTTCCGTGTAGCCACTCAGCAACAGACCCCGATCTGAGAAGCCGCAGCATGGGGTAGGGGTGAACCTCTGAGGAGGACTCTAGGATTAAGGAAGCAAATATGCTGCCTGGGTCTTGAGTCGTTCCGTACATGTTGCAGAGCATATGCTGCCAAGACTCCCTTCCAGATCTGAACTTTGACACCTGCCTCTTCCCATCCTTTTGGGTGTGTCCCTTTCCCTCCCTCCCCTTCCTCAGAATTACTAAATCAAGTCTGTTTCTACTTTGCTGCTCATCTCCCGAAATTCTTTTGAGGAAGAAGACAGACCTGGAAGGCTAGATAAGGGTGAGGACTGACTCTCCTGTCCTGCCAAGAGCAATCCCTGCTCTGGCCTGATCACAGTTCAGCCCAGAAATCAGGGCTCGGACGACAGATGACAGGCGCGGTTGACAAGGAGGGGCAAGGTTGGCGGGACTTGATGGCTTGCAGCAAACTCTACCAGTTCTAGATAGAGTCCCTGGCTATTCCTGGGGTGGCAGAGAGGGCGAGAAAAAGAAACAGATTCCTCCCCTCTCCACTGCATCTGAGTGACTGGGGAACTCAAACAGCATCAGCACCACAACCACCCTCTGGACGGCGGGCCCAGTAAAACAAGGAGCAGCGGCGAAGTTATATGATGATGTCACGGGGCCACACAGACACAACAACCAGAAGCCTGTCCTCTGGGACCAAGGCCTGCGGAAGACCCAGGCAGTCTCCAGAACCTGCACCCCAGACCACGGGAGCAGAAACATGCTACCACCAGGGGGTGGACGCTTCTCATTGCACCCACACAAAGCAGGCTGTGAGGAACAAGAACACTCACAGGGGCCCAGGAATAGCGGCTCCTGTCAGTGTATAGAGTATGTGGTGGGGGACACTAAAACTGCCCAGCCCCAGAAGGACCACACCCTTCAGGACAAACTGAAAGGGGTGGGGGAACAGGACTACAAAGGTCCTCAGGGACAGAGAGAATTGAGAAGGGAATGTTCTAGCAAGAAGCCAAATGGTCAGACTGTCCATGGACACAGGAGGTGGTGGAGGTAGGAAGTGGGGGAATGGGAAAGAGGAGGACAGGCGGTTGCAGCCCAGGAAGAAGCCCAGACTCCTAGTAGGGCTGTGGAGCAGAGGGAAGGGCACAGGGAGGGGAGGATGCGTGAGGAAGGGGCCCTAGGTTCCTGCGCAGGTTGGGGCAAGGGAAAGGGGATGTGGGGAGCTGGTGAAGCAGCAAGGAAGTTGGCACAGGACCAAGCCACTTCCAGCAGACATGCCACCCAGCTCTAAGCTTCCAGTTGCAGTTCCAGGGCTAGGGGCGGGGCCTAAGAAAGAGGGCACAGGAGGGACTCTGGGCCAGGCAGGATCCTCCTGGCAGCAGGTTCAGGGCCCAGAAAGGGGAGGGAGCCAAAGTTTGGCCTCCTGAGGACACTCTAAAGAGTAGGGGTCAGCATAAGCCCACGGAACTTGACAACAGGCCACAGAATAAACCAGAACCTGGCAAGAGGCACGAGGAACACAAAAGTCTATGTGGGCCAGCCTGGCTGCAGTGGGCCAGGAACTCAGAGCAAGGAGGCCATGGATAGGCCACTCACTGCTGCTGTCTGCTCCGTTAGACCATCTGTCTACCCTTCCTCCGCCTAGATGTGGCCCACTATCTCCTGTGTGTTCTTGAGTGGGGGTGGGTGGCACGATGAAGGGACAAGCTGAGTGTCACACATACCCACATACTGTTGCCTGCTCCAAGATGCAGCGGCAGGCAGCTAGGGAACTGGGTACCCCACACCAGAGAACATGCACAGCCAGATCCAAACGATCCCCCGGGCACCAAAACACGACTCATGCCTGCCCACTCCCTACCCTCTTGGCAGGACCAGGACATGATGGCTGCCACGGTCACTTAAGACAGATGGCCAGGTAGGCAGAGACAGGGTCACTCCTCACATTACTTACTTGAAATTCAGTTTCTTTCTGAGCTTGTTCGGATCCCTCCTTATTACAGGACCGCTAGGAATGAGAGAAAGCAAACACTTCCGGTGAGACGGGGACACTCAGCAGACAGACAAACTGCAACCACCGGGATAGTCAGGGTTGACGACCCATCCCGATCCCCACCAAGCAATTCTCAGCCCAACGTGTGCTCAGAGCAAGTCTCACACGTGTGCACCACGGTCCCCATAACGCACCAGGAAAGGGATGTGGGTTCAGGCGGGGCAGCTGTGGGCCTCGGAGCCCTGCCAGCCTTTTCCAGATATCATGACTCAAGGAAAGGCGGCAGAGATCTCCTACTGGCCAGGCCTTCTAAAGACACCGGCTTGAGTGGGCCCTGCTAGGAAGCTCCTGGCCCAACATGGCTTAGCCCAGGGCCGTGCTGAGCATGGAGCAGGGAAGGAGCAGCGGGCAGGCCACAAGACAGACCCGCTCTCCAGCCCAGCTGCCTGCCTGGGCCCTGTGCACCAGGCTGGGCACCTCATTAGCACCCCTGAAGAGGAGGGTGGGGATGCGGCCAAGTTCCTACGCTGAGTGCCCAGAGGCAGATCTGAAGGGACACTCGGACATTACAGTCCTCAACAAAACTGTGACTGACCGGGATGCAGGATCAAAGCCACCACACCGAGCTCTTAGACACTCTCGCTCAGCTGTCACTGACATCTTCTGTCACTGAAGGGGGTGGAGGAAAATAAACTCAACCAGACCCAAAGCTCCCATTTGAGTATTGTCTCTAGTAAGGCACCCCTTATTGCAATTAAACTAAGTCTGTATAAAATCAGACACCCAAGGGTGCCCCTAAATAAGGCTCTTATCAAATGTAAAGGGCCAAGATTCTTGAAGACCCAGGAAAAACATACCTTTCCACTCCACAGCTTTATCAAAACTCCCTGCATGGAGGTGGGAAGAAAGGCCGCAGTGAGCAACAATGGCGCTGGCCCTGGGCCCGTAGAGACCCGCCAGCTCAGCCCTGCTCTAAGCGTGCCTGCTCCACCCTCTAGGACACGAAGTATCTGCAAAAGGGCTTGCACGTAGGCACCATCATGTCATTCACATTTCAGCACACAAGTAAGTCCATTTCGTACGAAGTACAGAGCATACAAATGGGGAATTATTTGCTATTTTCATCCGTTTCATCTGTGTTTCTCTGATGGAAAGGTTCCACAGGTGAAATCCCATTACAAATGGAAGCTACAAAATCCAAACAGGGAGCACTTGGGAGATGCTGTGGCAGCACCCTGCGTGAGGAGCCAAGGCAGGGTTGGGGAACTCTGCTGATTTACTCAGGGAGGAGAGAGACTCTGGCCTCTCCCAGAATATCCCCTTTGCTGGGCTGCCTGGCACCGTCCCTTCAGTGTCTCCTCACCCCAGGGTTCCTCTTGAAAAGGCTCCATTGCTGTCTTATTGTTGTTCTGCCCCAACAGTACCTTGTGGGCTCCAAGAAATGCTCCCCCATTGTCTTTAAAGAAGCCCAGCGGGGCGCAGAGCAGAGCGGCCAGACCACGGTCGGCTCACACCGGACTGTGTTCATTAGAACAGGGAATAGGCCTGAGGGACCTTGAGACAGTCCCTCCTGCTGCTTCTGTACCCAGGCAAGTTCAGGTCCAAAAGGGTCTTTACTCAGATATACCCTCTGACAGCAAGGGAGCTTCATGGCCCGGTGCACTCGGCTGTAATGGGATTTGACCTGCACAAGTTCTAGAAGACAAGGGTTATTCCCACACTATTATTTTCCCAACTCTTTTCATAGGGGGATGCAGCAAATGGGTCATTTAACCAACAGAAGTCCCCTTCTCTCGTCGGATGGTGCTCTACTAACTAGTCACTTCATTCCAAGTCGCCAATGGACTGCTTTCCTGAGGCCATTCTCCTAGTGTACTGGCACAGTGAAGCAAAAAAATAATCCCACGAATAATGAATGTCCTATCCTGCCCATGCCCTCCCCTCCCCTCCTGACCCAGAGCACCATCTTGACGGCTGGAGGGACTTCTGTTGAGCCCCGGTTCTGTTTCCTCAGTACAGAAGGGCGAGGGCTCTTGGTCCCTCAGAAGGGAAATGCCAGAAAGGCACGCACCACAGCTCATCTAAAAACACCAGAAGAGGCCAACTGACATGAGTCAGTCAAAGAGAAGTCAGAGAAATCTGGAGTTCAGAAAGGACAGGAAGGAAAACCCATGTACAAGACATTAGCTCCAAAGGGCTGAGAAAGAATGGTGCACAAGGTCGGGAGCCAATAGAGGGGGAAGGAACCGGCCTGCCTGCTTGGACTGATCCTGGTCCAATCCTGACACCCCAGATGGTCCCGAGGACCACCAGAAACCCACCTCAAATATAAGCATATCTGTGTATGTGTGTGTATGTGTGTATAATCCGTATAAACACATACAGAGCACAAAAACAGCTGGCTCTAAATACTTTTTTTTTTTTTTTTTTTTTTTTGGTTTTTGGGCCACACCCGGCGGTGCTCAGGGGTTAACTCCTGGCTGTCTACTCAGACATAGCTCCTGGCAGGCACAGGGGACCATATGGGACACCGGGATTCGAACCAACCACCTTTGGTCCTGGATCGGCTGCTTGCAAGGCAAACGCCGCTGCGCTATCTCTCCGGGCCCAAGCTCTGAATACTTTTAATAGATATTTCATAAGGGGCTACCTGGGGACCTACTATTGGCTGGTACAAGTTGGATCCTGGCATCACACAGAATCCCCAAGAGACCAGCCAGAAGAAGTGATACTTGAGCACAGAGCCTAGAATGGGACCCTGAACTCTTCCAGGAGTGACCCGCACCTGAAAAAAGTGCTTTGGAAGCTCTGATGAGGCCCAGCACTGTGAGGCTCACCCTAAAGATGCTCATACATAGCCCCCCACCTTTTCTAGTCTGTTGGTGTGGGAGGGAAGCTAAGGGCTGTGGGTCGGAAATTCATAAGGTTGTGAGAGAGGAAATAAAGCAGATCAAAGAGACAGCATTTCAGACAGTTTAAATCCAGAGCAATAGCACAGCAGGGAGAGACCTTACTTGCCCATGGCTAAATCCAACTGCAATCCCCAGCATCTCATATGGTCTCTGGAATCTGCCATGGTCATTCCTGAGCAGAGCCAGGAGGCAACTCTGAGCTTTGCCAGGTGTGGCCCTCCAAAATAACTGTCAAGAAGAATTGAAGGTAAGTGTGGGAAATCATGATCCCACTTTTGATCGTCAACACCACATGAGGAGCCAAGTATCACCATGGTCACTCCCGAGCACAGAGCCAGGAGTAGCCCCTGGGCAGCACCAGGTATGGGTCTGGGGAGGTAACCCAGGTGGTAGTACATGGGCCTGGCAGGGTCGAGTTCAATCCTGGACACTCTCGTGCCTACTGCCACCTTGGGGTATGGCCCTACCAAAGGAAAATGCTAAGACCAATTTTTTTTTTTAATTTGGGGCTGGGGGCTCACAGTGGCACTTCTCAGGGGGGCCACTCCCACCTCACTACTAGGGGAGGTATTTGGTGCTGGGGTTAAAACCTGGCAGGCAGAGCCGGTGTGTGTACAGGCCCCTTTGGGCCATCCCTCCTGCCCTGAACATGTACTGGTTTGGTTTGGGTTTTGCTCTGACCAGGCAGTGCCAAGAATTCACCTCTCTCCAGCCCCTAAAACTGGCTGATTATTCAAATCTTTGTAATTTAAAAACCTAACTTCTGGGGCCCAAGCAATAGCACCGTTGTAGGGCATTTGCCTTGCATACAGGCAACCCCAGATGGGCCCTTGTTCGATTCCCGGCGTCCCACATGGTCCTGAGCCTGTCAGGAATGATTTCTGAGTGTAAACAGGAGTAACCAGGTATGGCACAACCCTCTCCCCTCAAAACCTAACTTTCTAAAAGTACAATTCTTTTTTGTTTGTTTGTTTGTTTGTTTGTTTTTTGGGCCACACCCGGCGATGCTCAGGGGTTACTCCTGGCTGTCTGCTCAGAAATAGCTCCTGGCAGGCACGGGGGACCATATGGGACACCGGGATTTGAACCAACCACCTTTGGTCCTGGATCGGCTGTTTGCAAGGCAAACGCCGCTGTGCTATCTCTCCGGGCCCTAAAAGTACAATTCTATTAGCTAAAAGGATTACAAAAAAGAAAAGAAAGAAAAGAAAGAAAGAAAGAAAGAAAGAAAGAAAGAAAGAGAGAGAGAGAGAGAGAGAGAGAGAGAGAGAGAGAGGAAAGAAAGAAAGAAAGAAAAAGAAAGAAAGAAAGAAAGAAGAAAGAAAGAAAGAAAGAAGAAAGAAAGAAGAAAGAAAGAAAGAAAAAGAAAGAAAGAAAGAAAGAAAGAAAGAAAGAAAGAAAGAGAAAGAAAGAAAGAAAGAAAGAAAGAAAGAAAGAAAGAAAGAAAGAAAAGAAAAGAAAGAAAGAAAAGAAAAGAAAAAGGGGCCGGAGAGATAGATGGAGGTAAGGCATTTGCCATTCATGCAGAAGGTCATCGGTTCGAATCCCGGCATCCCAAATGCCAGGAGCAATTTCTGAGCACGGAGCCAGGAAAAACCCCTGAGCACTGCCGGGTGTGACCCCAAAACCACAAAAAAAAAAAAAAAAAAAAAAAAAAAAAAAAGAAAAGAAAAGAAAAGAAAAGAAAAGAAAAGGGGCTGGCAAGGTGGCGCTAGAGGTAAGGTGTCTACCTTCAAGCGCTAGCCAAGGAAGGACCAAGGAAGGACCTCGGTTTTATCCCCCGGCGTCCCATATGGTCCCCCCAAGCCAGGGGCAATTTCTGAGCGCTTAGCCAGGAGTAACCCCTGAGCATCAAATGGGTGTGACCGAAAAACCAAAAAAAAGAAAATAAAAAAGAAAACCTCTTGAACTTTAAAGGAGAAAGTCCCAGGGAGCAGGATGTGGCTGATCCTGCAGTGAGTCCAGGACCCTAGAGCCTTGAAAGCACGTGGGTACTTTCTAAGGCCTCCATATAAGGTTTCAAATACTACTTTCCTGAAAGGCTGCGTTTAAAAAAGCTTCTGTACTTTAAATAAAAAGAAAGTCAGGGGCAAACGGAGACAGTGTGTGCCTTGCATACACCAGTCCCAAGTTCAATCCTCAGCATCCCATAGGGTCCCCTGAGCACTGTCAGGAATGTTTCTGAGTGCAGAGGTGAAAGTAATCGCTGAGCACTGCTGGGAGTGACCAAAAAAAATTTTTTTTTGGTTCCTCCTGCCTCACTGAAGGAAGAAAAGGCTGTGGACAAAGGGGTGACACCTCTGGTCTCTGTTGGTGGCAGGACAGCAGTCCCAGGAGCAGGAGAGCTCAGCCAGAACCTTGTGTGCAGGATAACACTGTCCCCCTGCTCCCAGATTCTGCCCTCACTGCTTCTAGGATTGCTTACAACAGGAAGGAGAGTATTTTGTAGGACATCAAAGTGTGAAGCAAAAATGACTTAGATAGAGCTCTCTGAGGTCCTCTGAATTCTAGGAATTCAGGAAGACAAAAGATGTCCAGTTGGTGGCAGGCTCTAGAGAACCTTCAGCTACCCTGGGGATAGCACAGTAGATCCTGGCACTAGGGCAGTGCTGCACCACTGAGACTTGAAGCAATGCTGGGGGCCCTGGTGAAAACTAAATGAACTGATAATCCACCCCCCCCCAAATTATCTCACTTAAGCCTTTTATTTGGGGTCATACCAGAGGACTACATGGGGTAGCAGGGATCAAACCTGGATTGCCAGGTGCAAGCTAAACGCCTTCCCCACTGTGCTATTGCTCTGGCCCCAGTTTAAGCCTTTTGAACTTTGTGAGACTGGATGTGATGTGGTGAATATCCAGAGACAACCAGCACTTCAAAAGGAAAATACCTTTGGCAGTGCTAGGGACTGAACCTAGAGTCTCAGTCTCAAGCAGACGAGGTAATGTGCTCTACCTGACAGACCACTGGCTAAAACTGAGCTTCTATAATGCTCTGACAGACATATTGCAGTAGAAAAGGAGTGGAAACCCTTCCAGAACAGGAGGCTCTTTGTGGCACCTTCTCCAAAGGTTAAGTGTTGTCCTGGGACTGTATGTGAGCAGAATCTGCTCTCCTGGAGTGGGGCTGTGAGTTCCCCAGCAGAACTGGAGGGCTCAGGAAGGTAAAAATGAAGCTAGTGGATAAGAGCAGGGAAGAAAGCGTGTTTCTAATTTGGACTGAATTATCAGAGCATGCCTTCACTGTGGGAAGAAGTGGAAGAAAAGAGCAGACACCTCGGCTAACCTCTCCGGTCCAGGTTGGTCCATTTCTCAGGTGCCCAAGGGTTGCCATTTTCTACTGAGGAAACAGAAGGAAGGGGCCAACTGGTCTTGGGCTTGAAAAAACACATCTGCCCCCAGCATTTAGAACTGTACTCACTGGACCTCGTGCAGTGCAGCACAATACACGACGTAGCTGGTGCCCTTAACCAAAGCATTACCAGTTTCTTTTTAAAAACAAAACAAAACCAAAAACATTTCTTGATACCCAGAGCTAAAGAAAGACGTGAAAGCTGTAGAGGATGCTCCGACTTCGAGGGCTCATATACTATACCGTGAATCGTGTCTGTCACCTGGAAACCAGAGTGCTCCAGGCACGACGGCATGGACAAGCCTGCAGCAGAGAAGACATGCACACAGCTAAAGTGGTACATTCCCCTGCCCTCTCGCCGCCCAGCCGAGCGCGCCTCAGCGTTCCGGAGACCAGAAGCTCTCCTGGCTTCATGCTAGAGCCCAAATATGTCATACCGGCAAGACAAAGACACTTGGCATAGGTCAAAATAGCAGTCGTGTGGGGTTGGCTGATCCAAGGCAGGCAGCAAAGCAGGTATGGGGGAGGACTAAAGTGATTTGGAAACTGTCCCAGGAGGGTCTGAGCTGAAGAAACGCTCAGAAATATGGAGACTAAATTTGAAATAGGAAGGCATGGACAGACCTTGGCAAGGTTTGGGTTCTGAGAGCTAAATGGTCTGATGCCTTAATCGCTCTTGGTTTGGGGGACCATATGGGATGCTGGGGATTGAACCCAGGTCCGTCCTGGGCAGTCATGTGCAAGGCAAATACCCTACCGCTGTTCTATCACTCTGGCCCCTGGTACAATGCCTTTAAGGCTATTTGGACAACTGAGAAATGCCTCTGGTCACACTGTAATCAACGGACATGGGAACTTTTTCTTAAAGCAGAAAAAATTTTTTTCATGACATGCTTAAGATCATTCTGAGTACTGGGCCACCAGCGACAAAAGCCTCTGTCCCATGGGCCAAAATGGGACCCAAGGAGGCCACCAGCCAGGCAGCAAAGGACCTTCATCCCAGAGAAAAGCTTCCAGACAGGTAGTTTCACAGCAGCCAATGGTGATCAACAGCTCTGCAGCAATCCCATCTGTAGATTGGGCCACATTTTTTTATTGGAGTTTGATTTGTAAATTACTTTGAGGTTAGGATCCCAATCTGTCTTCTGGAATTGGGTAGGACCATGTCCCAAATGTCACTCTTTTCGATCACCAACACATACCTGCATTGTGCCTTGGTACTTTTAATTTTATTACAGTTAGTAGTCATACAAGCACTAGATTAGCCTTCTATTACTAAAAACAAAACAAAACAAAAAAACCCAACAAAATAAAAACATTTTCCCAGACAACACTCGAGAGACCTCCGATGTGTCGATGTGTGTTATGAACGTTTCATGCCTGGCGAGCTGACTCGCTCATTCATGCACAGAGGGGCTGGTGACAGTCACTGCTCTGACATAGGAAGGGACGGGATCCCCAACATGGTGCCAACTGGCACAGGTCACACTGAATGGACAATACGTACTGACATTTGTGTCTTCCACAATTCATGATAAACAAGCAAACTGGTTATTTGTAATCAGCATTCAGGCTTCTCTGAGAAGGCTGCTACAGGACACTGTGGAGCACACGTTCCTTCCCAGTACCAGAAACGGAAAAAATCCAGTTACATGGACAGCTGATCTTATTGCTCCGACCTCTTGCCTACAATACCATCCTCTCCGCAAAGGCAAATTAGGACTTCTTTGTTTTCCTCTCTTGCTTTTAGTTAATGATGGTTTTACATTTGAACTCAGTTTTTGTCGAATATGAAGCTAAGGAAAATAGCCTCTTCATTAAAATTAAAGCTCATCTGAAATAGACTGGTTCCGAAGTGGTTAATTTATCACACTTGAAGTTTAGATCAATACTTTGGTTAATACTCTGTACCTCTTTCTTATCTCATTCCTATTCTTCTCTCAATACTCTGAGCAGAACTAGGAGCCAGTCTCAGGGGTAAAGGGTGTGGCCTCGGCTCTTCACTGCTCTGACTATGGAAATAAGGGGTATCTGCTCCACAGACCAAGATAAAAAACGAGGAAGCTGAAAAGTGTCAAGGTTACCTCAAGTCACCTGTAAATAACTCTAAACATAAATAATTCTATTCTTTGTGATTCTCACAAAGGTTAAAAAACTTTCCAAAGCTTAATATAAGGAGAAAAAGGGCACAGACAGGGCATCCATCAAGTAAACAAGTCAGCCCAGAAGCAACTCTCTGAAAATCCTGTTTCCCAGGAAGGCATGGATGCCACTGCCCTGAGGAGAGGAAGCAGTGGTGTCCATGCTGACCATGGGGAGAGGACAGCAGGGCCTATGCGCCAGGCCAGGTTTGATGCCATCCTTACTCCACGCTTTGTGAGTGTCATATGACTGATCAATTGGGGTTCTACACATGTGCTTCATCACAGCTCTCAGTTACTGCAAATTCTCACAACTGACCATGAATTCTGGCAACGTACCCATGGCGATGGGAACGAAAGCCTTGGTGTGGACTACAGGTCTCTCCCTTCCTGTCAGCCAGATTTATGCCCTGTTGTGTTGATTGTCACCAGTAATAAGACCTGCACTCACAGAATGGGGTAAGAAAGGAAAACAGGTAGAAATATTTGGGGAAAAAAATAAAGTACAATTTTTGGGTAAAATCCTAGTCAAGTTCAACTTTTAAAGCTGACACCGAGTCCTACAGCAGCCGGGCACCCTAAGTACTCATTGCTGGGACCTGCTAAACCCAGAGGAATCAGGAAACCAAAATTACTCACGTGAAGCTCTGGGCTATAGGGTTTTACTAGGTTCAAACTACAAACCCAAAAAAAGATACTAAAATAAGGACATTGGTGATTCTCTCGAAAATAGATTTCAAGTGGGACCAGAGCTATAGCACAGTGGTAGGGCATCTGCCTTGCACATGTTCAACCCTGGACAGACCCCAGTTCGATTCTAGGCATCCATATGATCTCCCGAGCCTGCCAGGAACAATTTCTGAGCACAAAGCCAGGAGTAACCCCTGAGCACCGCCGGGTGTGACCCAAAAACCAAAGAAATAAAATTTCCAGGCCCGGAGAGATAGCGCAGCTGCGTTTGCCTTGCAAGCAGCCAATCCAGGACCAAAGGTCATTGGTTCGAATCCCTGTGTCCCATATGGTCCCCCGTGCCTGCCAGGAGCTATTTCTGAGCAGACAGCCAGGA
The DNA here is from genome assembly GCF_024139225.1 of Suncus etruscus. Lineage (NCBI taxonomy): Eukaryota > Metazoa > Chordata > Mammalia > Eulipotyphla > Soricidae > Suncus > Suncus etruscus. The sequence goes on from NC_064856.1 coordinate 111,094,530, forward strand.
GTAACCCCTGAGCACCACCGGGTATGGCCCAAAAACCAAAATAAATAAATAAATAATATAAAATTTCCTCTCAACTCTTTTAAGGAGATACTACTAGTAGGCAGTTGGATTCGTAAAGGACCAAGTGTTCCTAGCTACTAGCAGATCTCTGTAAGGGCAGAGCTACATGCACATTCCACCTACTCCAGCGGTATAGCAGGAGGTATAGCGTGGCAGGGCATGGCAGAGCGTGGCAGTACGTGGCAGAGAGCTGGCCATAGGTGGCTAATTCCTCTAAAATGTGACAATGACAATGCGTCTCTAACCTCAGCCCCCCATGGCTGGTGCCCAGGTGCAGTCAGACAGCAGAGGGCACTGGGCTTCCCTCACTGCCCTGAGCCCACACACTGGGGGGGGGGGGGTGCATCAATGCGTCCTGTGCAGCTATGGTTGTTGGCTCAATGAGAGTCCACAGAGACGGGCTTTCACTTAAAGACCAAATTTAGCTGTGGAAGAAAGTAACAACAGCCCGGGAAACTATTTTCCTGGAGTGCTGAGGGGGCATCTCTTAGACGTGGCCATGCATGGCATGGAGAGCCCAGGACTTTGTCAAGACAGCCGCCACCACTACTGATATCCAAGCAGGAAGTGCCAGTGCCACTGCAGGAGAAGCTGGCGCTGCCAGGCACAGTGTAAGGGAAGGCTATGCCCCACTCTCAGGACTCTCTGCCCTTGTTGAGTCTGTCACTGACACCTCCCCACCCCCCAGGACAGGGAGGGAGAGAGACCCCAAACAAGAATCCCCTATATCCTTTATTTTGGTTTTGGTTTTGGTTTTGGTTTTTGGGTCACACCCAGCAGCGCTCAGGGGTTACTCCTGGCTCTGTGCTCAGAAATCACTCCTGGTAGGCACGGGGGACCATATGAGATGGCGGGATTCGAACTACCATAGATCCTGAGTCGGCCACTTGCTGTGCTATCTCTCAGGCCCCAGGATCCCTTCTATCAAGCCCACTTCTACTTTTTTTCCTTTTTGGATTTTGGGCCATACTCATCTATGCTCAAGGATCCCTCCTGGGGGAGCTCAGATGGGAGGTTGAGGACTGACCCCTGATCAGTTGCAGCCTTGTCCTGCTGGCCTATCTCTCTAAGCCCAGGCCTAGTTTTTGTTTTGTTTTGTTTTAACTTATTAATTTGGTTTGTGTGTCACAACTGGCAGTGCTCAGGGGTTACTCCTGGCTCTCTGCACTTAGAAATCACTCCTGGCAGGTTCAGGAAACCCTATGGGATACTGGGGATTATACCCAGGTTTACTGTGCAAGGTAAACGCCCTCACCACTGTGCTATCAATTCAGCCCGCAGGCCCAGTTCTAAATGAACTGACTCCTCGATCATGCCAGTCTGACCTGATTCTTCCCAACCCTGTTTTCATGGGCCTGGACTGCTCTGAAGACTGAATTGAAGGAGACAGGTCCGAGAAGGACTGAAGTCAGACAGAGGCGTCCTGGCTCTTCCAAGCATAAGGGAAGGGACTAAATGGCATTGCTGTGCTAATACAGCAGCCAGGACTTTGTGTGTTGGGCGAATAAAATGAACTAGACCAAGTATAGAGTTAAAGAAAACAAAAACAAAAATGCAAAAAAGAAAGGGGGGAACAGGGCCAGAGCGACAGCACAGCAGTAAAGCATTTGCCTTGCATGCAGACGACACAAGAGGACTGACCCCTGTTCGAATCCCGGCATCCCATATGGTCCCCTGCGCCTGGTAGGAGCGACTTCTGAGCGCAAAGACAGGAGTAACTCCTGAATGTGTGTAACCCAAAAGCCAGAAAAAAAATAAAAAAGGGAACAGGAAAATTCTACATCTGGTGACATGTCAACAATGAAGGGTCTTGGAAAATGAAGTGGCTGAAATCAAAATCAGGAGAGGGCGACTCGAGCCAGACCCAGCTTCCACTGGCACTAACTAGTGGGAACTCAGCTTCCTGGCACACACAGGCTGCTGTGGTGCTGGCTTTTTGTATCAGGACACTAAGGTTACATTCTAACTCTACAACCGAAATTTGAGTTTAATTGATGTGTGGAAAACCCAAGTATCATGAATACTCATAAAGATTTTACCACCAGACTTTTTATCTGGAAATAAATGTTAGGAATACTTGGCCCAGTTGCTAATAAATGTGAAGTCGATACAGAATTCCCTTAGGACACATACAGAAACCAGCTTAGAACCCACTTAAAATAAAAGCAATGAGTCTTGCTACCTTTAATATACCCCAAACACCACCAGCTCTCCCCGGGGCAGTTGAGAAGAGGCTAGAAGCAGCCAGAGGCCCCCCCACCTCCCCGATCCCCATCCCACCCCAGACCCCAAGCCACCAGGACTCACCATCTTCAATATGGCCCCATACAGGCGCAGGAGCACTGTGCGTGGCTCGTCACCAACTGTGGCCAGAGTGTCGGGGAAGGAGCACTGGAACAGCATGTTACTGAGGCCACCTCTGTAGGGGACAAAAGGACAGTAAGTGTCTAGCTTTGAAAGGATACGATAAGCGAGACATTCCCATCTGAGTTTCATCTGTACTGACAGGAGAGCAGCAGATCCCCAAAGCTCTCAGAGTGCTGGGACTGGAGGTCTTTTTGGTTTTGGACCACACCTAGAGTGTTCCCAGATTACTCCTGGCTCTGCACTCAGAAATCGCTCCTAGCATGCTTGGGGACCATATGGATGCTGGGAATTGAACCCGGGTCTGTACTAGGTTAGCTGTGTGCAAGTCAAATGCCCTACCACTGTGCTATGGCTCCGGCCCCTGGAGGTCTTTTTTTTTGGAGGGGGCGGTTTTGGGTCACACCTGGCAGCGCTCAGGAGTTACTCCTGGCTCTATGCTCAGAAATCGCTCCTGGCAGGCACAGGGCACCATATGGGATGCCGGCATTCGAACCACCGTCCTTCTGCATGAAAAGCAAACGCCCTACCTCCATGCTATCTTTCCGGCCCCATTTTATTTATTTTTGTCTTTTGGGGCCACACCTGGTGATGTTCAGGGGTTATTCTTGGCTATAAGCTCAGAAATCGCTCCTGGCTTGGGGGACCATATGGAATGACTGAGGATCGAACCACGGTCCGTCCTAGGCTGGCACCGACAAGGCAGATGCTTTACCGCTCCGTTCCACCACTCTGGCCCCTGGAGGTCTTTCTTTCTTTTTTTTTTTTTTTTTGGGGGGGGGTCACATCCGGCAGCGCTCAAGGGTTACTCCTGGCTCTATGCTGAAAATCATTCCTGGCAGGCTCGGGGGACCATATGGGATGCTGGGATTTGAGCCACTGTCCTACTGCATGCAAGGCAAACACCTTACCTCCATGCTATCTCTCTGGCCCCCCTGGAGGTCATTTTAACTGGATGTTTGCGCCAGACAAACCAGATGTTTGAAGCAGACAAAGATGGTCCTTGCAGGGCCACATTGTTCTACTGATTAATCCCAAATTCCTACCACTTCAGGGATGGAGGTCAACACTAGAATGCTGCCTTCATGTCTGAGGTCCTGGGTTTAATCCTCCAAACCACCAAAATAATTCAGACTACACTCAGAGTGTCCACTACTGAGGTTAGAGTGATGACAGTACAGCGGGGAGAGTGCTTGCCTTAAAGTGGCCAACCTGGGGCTTGGAACCTTGAGCCCTGCCAGGAGTAACTTCCGAGTAAATAAAGAGCAAGCCCTAAATACTGCTGGGTATGACCCCAAAACAAGCACACACAACAACAATGAATAAAAATGTCTACTACTGGAGCCAGAGAATTAGTCCAAGAGTAACATGGCTGCATATTATATTACTGAACATATTACTGAACCCCAGCAGTACATCTGGTCCCCTAAGCACCACCAGGACTGACCCTTGAACCCTGAGTCAGAAGCCCTGAGCATTGCTAGGTGTGCCCCTAACCCCACCCCTCAAAAGAATCCCAAGGATTAAACCACATATGAAATGCCCACAGGCAACCTCCTCGAGAACATTCTCAAGAACACTCACCATTTCAGGACAATGTTAGTAAAAAGGTCCCAATTGGGGGGGGGGGTGAGGCCACTCCTGGTTAAGACAAAAGCTTTACCCTCTATATTATCTCTATGCACCTCTAAATTCTACTTTTTTGGTGGAAAAAGGCTACACCTAGCTGGGCTCAGGGTTTACTTCTGTCTCTACTCAGGGCTCACTGCTGGTGGGCCTTGGGGTACCATAAGAGAAGTTGGGGATCAAATACAGGTCGGCTATCCGGTATGCAAAGCAAACAAGGGCCCTACCACATTATTCTATCTCTCAGATCACTCTCAAGTCTAGGCTTATCTAAACAATTAGTCTTGAGGTGAGGGGGCTTACCCCCAGGATGCTGAGGCTTCCTCCTAATTCTGAGCTGAGGGGTCATTCCTGGTAAGGCTGGGGTGTTGGTGGGGTCAGAGCTGAGGTGACAAATGAGGGTCCTTGTGCAAGGCCCCAATCAATAAACCCTAAGGAAGACTTATTGATATATTCCATAAAGTGAAGTATGATGCTAGAAACTCAGACAACACTAACTGAAATATGCTCTGGTCCCCACGTGCAAGAAATGTTCCTTCTATCAGGGCCAGGGCAAGATAGGGATTAAAGCACTTGCTTCACATGTGGCTGACCTTGCTTAGCTCATTATGGTCCCTCAAGCCAATGAGCAGAGCCTGGACTAGGCCAGGACACAACACACACACACACACACATAAAAGAAATGTGCCTACAGTAAAGAGAGCAGGTAAAAGTGTAAGTTGAGCTCAAGGTAACAGGACTAAGGGACTGACAGGACAGCTAAGTGAAGCAGGCCATCTGAGGAGGCAGCGGTGGCAGCTCAAAGAGTTGAAACTTAGGCTCTGTGTGTGAGCAGCACCCGATGGGGCCAAAAAACCAAAATGAAGGGGGCTGAAGGATAGCATAGAAAGGAGGGTGCCTGCTGGCACATGGCACTCCAAGTGGTCCCTTGAGCCCCACCAGGAGTAATTACTGAGCACAGAGCCAGGAGTAAGCCCTGAACATTGCTAGGTATGGCCCCAAAATGAAACAAACTCTTGAATGTGTTATAAAGCAGTTTTTAATCTTTTTTGTTTGCTGAGAAATTAATGGGGGGAGTCCACAACTGACAGTGACCAGGGGCTACTCCTGGTCCTGTGCTTGGCAGATTACATGTGGTACCCTGGTCTAGCCAGGATCTGCCCCATGCAAGGCAAGCGCCTTAAGCCCATGTTCTCTCTCCAGTGTCGATGTCCTATTTCAGATTTTTTCCTATACTTTTCTTAGAAGAAAAGTAACGAGTATCCGAGAACCATCGCCAAGAGCATGGACCGGTTTCCAGAAAGCAGACCAGGGTCTGCCCTGGTCAGGAGGCAGAGAGAGCTAAGGGCCACCTTGGAGTTGGTGCCAAGCAGATGGGAAGGGAGAATGAAGACTTAGGGCAGCAGACATCGGGACCATGGCCAACCCTGGCCAACAGGGCCCCACAGTATAGCCTCAAGCCCTAGTTTCCCTTCCGGTCACACACCCCAGAAAGCACAGTCAAGGGCAAGCACAAACAGACGGGCTTCTGTTCTCCACCGTGTGACCGGTCCAGAGCGTGAGCGCGTCCCTTCGGAAGGCTGGCAGCCAGCAGGGCAGACACGGGCCCAGCCTGGCTGCCCGCCACCCCTTACCCAGGGCAGCTCAAGCTCAACAGGCTTCAGCAGCAGGAAGTAAAGTGACAGTGTGCCTTAGGGACAATTGAGTCATCACAGCAAGGTCAGTGCCACAGAGGATCCAAACCATGAGAACTCAGCGGGCAATGCGAAGAGGACCGAGGCATGAACAGAGAAATGCTGCAGAAATGCTAACCAGGCCCATGACTCTGCAGCAACCAGTTCACTACAATCTTAGTCAAAAAGATCCTCCTTTGGGGGCTGGCGGGCGCTTATCTTGCACCGGCTGACCAGAGTTCAATCCCTGGCGCCCATATGGTCGGTCCTCTTAATCCCAAATGGGAATAATTCCTGAGGCAGAGCCAGAAATAGGCCTTGAGCCAAGTGTGGCCCCATACCCTGAAAAAAATGTATGGGGGGAGGGCACATGAGATAGCTCAAGTGGCAGAACACAGACCCAGCAAGTTAAGGAGCCAGATGGTGACAGAGAACCCGAGCAGACAGGACCCTGCGTAGGACTGGTCCTGCTGGTTCCTGAGCACAGCCTGGCCCCATGCTGCTGGGAATGGCCTCCAGCTCCACCACACTTTTATTATGTGGCCCTGCAGCCCACATAATAAAAGTAAATAGTTAAGGAGCCTATTATGGGCTGGAGAGATAACATAGCGGTAGGGCGTTTGCAAACGGCCAACCTGGGACAGACCTGGGTTCAATTCCCACCATCTCATATGGTCCCCCAAACCTGACAGGAGTGATTTCTGAGCGCATAGCCAGGAGTAACCTCTGAGCGCTGCCAGGTATGGCAAAAAAAAAAAAAAAAAAAAAAAAGGAGTCTATGGGCCTGGAACCACAGCACATTGGGGAGGGCGCAAGCCTTGCACAGGGCCTACTTATATTCAATCAGACTTGGGTTTGATCCTTGGTACCTCAAGCACTGCCAGGAATAAACCCTGAGCTCTGCTGGGTGTGGCCCCATAACAGGGGATGGGGGTGGGAGGGAGGAAGATGAAAGAACCAACTGTGATTCTGGGGAAGGAAAACAAACAGGACACACACAGCCCCAGCCTTTTCTCTACCACCCCCTTGGCATGGGTCCACACAGGCCACTAACCCCAGCCCAGAGAAAACAGGGGCGGATGGGCCAGCAGACCGAAGATGGGAGACTGTGGGTTCCAGGACCAAACGCATCCAGAGCATGTGCCCGGATATTTAATTGAATTCCAATTATTGGAACCTGTCTTACTGTCTTACATCTCTCACAGAAAATAGCACTAATACCTTTCTGGAACTTAATACCCAGACTTTATCAGCACTGAACTGCTTTTCTCCTCCCTCCCTCCCTCCCTCTTTCCTTCCTTCCTTCCTTCCTTTTCCTTCCTTCCTTCCTTTTCCTTCCTTCCTTCCTTCCTTCCTTCCTTCCTTCCTTCCTTCCTTCCTTCCTTCCTTTATTTCTCTCTCTCCCTCCCTCCCTCCCTTCCTTTCTTTTCCTTTCCTTTCCTTTCTTTTCCTTTCCTTTCCTTCTTGTTTAATTTTTTGAGAGGGAGGGGTGTTACCTAACAGTGCTCAGGGCTTAGTCCTGGCTCAGCGATCGGTCACTCCTAGCAGTGTTGGGGTAACATACAGAGTGCTAGGGATCGAGTCTGGGTCAGCTTCATGCGAGACAAATGTCCTACCCACTGTCTATCACTGTCTCCCAACACTAAATTTCTGAATCCAGCCCAATAAAAGGCTAAAACACATTTGTTTGTTTTTGACTTTGGGGCCACACTCCTGGAATCACTCCTGACAGTGTTCAGGGATCTTATGAGATGCTGGGGATCAACCAGGGTTGCGGCATGCAAGGCAAGCAAGCGCCCTCCCAACTCTGCTATTGCTCCAGCCCCTAAAAGACTAAAATATGTTTTTATTCATATCTGAGAGCCCAACAAAGTCACTCAAAGGCTGGAGCCTACACTACCTGCAGAGAATCCTGGTCCAACTCAGGCAGCACAACGTCCCTCTGGATGGGAGTAGCCCTGAGCACTGAGAGAAAAAAGTAACTAAAGAACTAACTTGCTTCCTTCTCTGTTTTTGAATTTTATAGGTTTGGTTTGGTTTTCCATATCAGGCAGTGCTTAGGGGTCACTCCTGGTGACACTGGATCACCATCACATGCCAGTGACAGAATCAGACCTTCCTTCCTTTGTGCTCAGCCCACTGGGACCCCTCACCCTGATACTTCTGCTTTTTATGGGACCATCTTGCAGCCTGCAGGTTTGGGCCACCAGGGATGCTTAGGGGCCAATAGGAGACACTGACCCACACTAGGATCAAACACTCAACCTCAGCCATCTCTGCTTCCTGGAACCTTATCACTGGACTTTCAAAGAATGTTCTACAGAGCAACTTCTCTCTTCCCACAAGCTTTTCTCTAAATTAGCCTCATTGTTCCAAAGCCTGCAGCCAATTCTCTCCAAGGAAGTTGAGACAGAGGAATTCGATCATTCTAGCACCTTCTGGGGAGCCATCACCTACTTAGGAAACATAGACCAGGAAGGGGTGAAGGTCAATTCTGACACAGCTCACGTCAGACTCAACCCCAGAGTCAGTACACCCCTCACCACAGACTATCTCAGGATCAGGAATGGTCACGAAAACTGCCTCAGATTTGCAGGCTCTGTAAAGTTCACAAGGGGCTAGAAAAGTCAGGCAGTAATACCCCAACTCTAGAGAGAGCCAGAACACAGGCCGAGGGGGGACAAAGAGCAGTCAGGATTGAGAAGGGACCACTATGACAGTGTCTGTGGGACTGACCACTCTAGGCAACATCCAGTGGGGAAGGGCAGGGGGAAGGGAGAGGTTAGGGGAGAGGAAAGCGAGGGAGAGGGGGAGAGAGAGAGGCAGGTTAGACGGGTGGGAAACTGGGGACACTGGTGGCGAGAAGTGTCCTGGTGAAAGATGTTGGAACACTATACATCTGAAACTCAATCACAAACCATTTCTGTGTATCTCATTGTGATTCAACTTTTTTAATTTTAACAAATAAAAATAATAAAACATCTATGAAAATGGCAACTAAACCTGGAACAGCGAATAGTATCCAGTGACAGTCACCAAACGCCCATCCCCCATCGGGAAAGAGGCCAGAGCAGGACAGTGAGCACAACAGTGCCGGCTGCAGACAGCTGGCACCTACCCAGCTCACTCCCAGTCTGCATCAGTGCTACATCCTCGGCCTTGGCGCTAGGCTGACACAGGCAGAGAGCACCTGCACGGGGTCTTCGGTGCCCAGAGGTCTCCCCAATTCTTGAACAAATGTATCCAACTAGTTTACTTGACAAAGGAAGGGAATATAGCTTTTGCAACTGCATTTATTGTCTTTGTGCTCAGATCGCTCCTGCTGAGTCTCAGGGGACTATCTGGGGTGAAGGAATCAGACCCAAGTTTGTATATAAGAAAGTGTCATATTGGGGGCCGGAGAGATAGCATGGAGGTAAAGCGTTTGCCTTTCATGCAGGAGGTCATCGGTTCAAATCCCGGCATCCCATATGGTCCCCCGTGCCTGCCAGGAGCAATTTCTGAGCCTGGAGCCAGGAATAACCCCTGAGCACTGCCTGGTGTGACCCAAAAACCAAAAAAAAAAAAAAAAAGAAAGAAAGTGTCATATTGGGTGGGAAAGATAGCACAGCAGTAGGGCGTTTGGCTTGCAAGCGGCCGACCCAGAACCAATAGTGGTTTGAATCATGGCATCCCATATGGTCCCCCATGCCTGCCAGGAGTAGTAACCCCTGAGCACCCCGGGTGTGATCCCAAAACAAAAAATGAAAAAAGTGCTTTATTCCCAACTCTCCTCCTTTCAGCCCCAAGAACCTTACTGGAAGCCCCAGTTGTTGAGTTGGTGGTCCCTGAACAAGAGCAGGCCTGAAAAATTCCTGCCCCAAATCCTGTCCTCCTGAGAAGCAGTGGATATACTAAGTGGCACCTGTCATTTCCCACTGTGAGATTTAATATCTACATGCCTTCTCCTCTGGATTTTGTTTGTCTTACTTGCACAGAGCTTAGGTTACTCCAGACCCTGAAACATCTGTGTAACCCCCAATGTTACAGGATGATACAATACACAATACACATAAAAGTGTCCTCGTCAACTTGAAATGTATAGCTCGGGAAAATTCAGTACATTCTCACTCTTGTGCAACCAACCCCATCACAACCCAGAACTATCTTGGGGAACAGAGCTCTGTGTCCATTCGACAGCAACACCCCTCTTCTCCAGCTGTTAACCTCAGTGCCCAGAATCCACTGCATCTCTGTGACAGTGACTGTCCCAGGAACCTCACAGAGAAATGGGATCCTGGGGATGGATCAGATCCAGAGTACAGCAGGGAAGACACCAGTCTTGCATTCAGATGACCCAGGTTTGAATCCTGCACCTACATGGTCCCCCAAGCCCTGCCAGGAGTGACCCCTGAGCATCACAAAAAAAGAATCAAACTTGGGAACTAGGGCAATAACGTTGAGGGTAGGGTGTTTGCTTTGCAGGCAGCCGACAAGGTTAGATCCCGGACATCCCATATGGTGCCCAAGGCCAGTCAGGAGAGACTTCCTCCTGAGGGCAGAGCCAGGGGTAACTCCTGAGCACTACCCCTCCAAAAAAGAAAAAAGAAACTGTCATCCACAAATCAAAATGACCATGACCAGCATCTCAAAATCTCAGCCAAAAAATGGTCCTTAAATTCACTGCATTAGATACAGAAAACAGAACACAGCATAACACCAAAACAACCAGTGAGTTCAGAACATAAACTCAATTTTGTGGATCTTTGCCAAATTTCTTCTAATCATCTAAAAGTCTTGGGGGGGGGAGAAAAGGGGGGCAAAGAGATAGCATGGAGGTAAGGCATTTGCCTTGCATGCAGAAGGATGGTGGTTCGAATCCCGGCATCCCATACGGTCCCCTGAGCCTGCCAGGAGCAATTTCTTTCTTTCTTTCTTTCTTTTTTTTTTTTTTTTTTTTTTTTGGTTTTTGGGCCACACTGGCGGTGCTCAGAAATAGCTCCTGGCAGGCACGGGGGACCATATGGGACACCGGAATTCGAACCAACCACCTTTGGTCCTGGATCAGCTGCTTGCATGGCAAACACCGCTGTGCTATCTCTCCGGGCCCGCCAGGAGCAATTTCTGAGCATAAAACCAGGAGTAACACCTGAGGATTGCTGGGTGTGACCCAAAAACCAAAAAAAAAAAAAAGAAAATGTTGAGAGAGAGAGAGAAAAGGGAGGGCAGGAGAGAAACTGGGGACTCTAGTGGCAGGGACAGGTGTTGGAATATTGTATGATGAAACTCAATCATGATAACCTTCTAACTGGGTTATCTCATGGTGATTCAATTTTAAAAATGTATTAATTAAAAAAGATAGAAATTGATGCCTTAAGGCTCTCTCTCACAGAAGCCAGAGAAAGTTCTCAACATGGTTCCACAGGGACCAGCCATGTATCCTGGCATATCAGTCCATATCCCCAAGGCCTTTCTTCACTAGAAACCAGTGTCTAGGGGCAAGGGTCGCCTCAGATGGACACAAATACAGTTGTCACAGTATCTGCTCTGGGCAGCTCCACCTCAGCATGGGGTACCTGAAAAGCAAGGGACATGTGTGTATGTGTGTATGTGTGTGTGTGTGTGTGTGTGTGTGTGTGTGTAAGATCCACCACACCAACTATTCCCTAGCCTAGCCTGCTTCCCAACAATCTCCAACCTCAATTCAAACTAACTGCGATAGGGCTGGGGAGACAGTGCAGCAGGAAAGGTGCTTGTCTTGCCCGACGCCAATGCAGCTGACCCAGGTTCAATACCCAGTACCACACATGGTCCCCTGAGCACTACTTATGATCCCTGACACAGCCAGGTGTTGACCAAAAACAAAAACCAAATAACTGGGAGCCAGAGAAACAGCGCAGGGTTTAAGGTGCCATGCGGATGACCACAGTTCCCTCCAGGGCACTGCAGAGTCCTGAGCACCACAACAATGCCAAGCAAGGCCGAGTATGGACCCAAAATCCAGAAAATGTCTTAATCCCGAACTGCCTAGACAGATTAACAGGCATACCCCAGTCCCTTTGCCCGGACTTCAAAATGGCCTCGTGTCCAGATATCTCTCTGTGCCCCTCTCTATAACTCCCTCTTTCCAAACACTGCTCCTCCTTCCTCTGCAAATTCCCTTCCCCTTCAAACCCACTGTCAGGCTCCTGACTTGCACATACTGATTCCCCCAGGCCTTGCTTTCAGCAGGAGGAGCATCAGCACAAAGAGACATGACACCAAGAGACTAGGCAAGCCGAGATCACAACCTCCTTGCAGAGAGGGCAGAGGGACCACACAACATTTTTCGGGGACTGTCCTAGGGCAGTCTGAGATTTCTGTGGCTGTGCAGGGAGGTCAGGCAAGTTGCCAGAGCTGCACCAAAGAGGAAAACCAGGAAGGAAAATGTGCGCATCCGCACAGGGTTCAGCAAGCCAAGAGACGGGATGGGGGCAGGGGGATTCCTGCACTGAAAATTACTGCCAGGTTGTAAGCCCTGAGGTGAATACAAAAGCCAGCTTTGCTCTGAGACACCAAAGTACTTAAACTAAAGGGACAGATGCCTTGCATGTGGCATCCCCTCTAGTCCCCCAGCACCACCAGGAGAGATTTCCCCTAAGCATCACTGGGTGTGGTCCACCCTCCAAAAGTAAATAAATAAAGTAGGTTGGGAACATCTGCCACAAAGAACCCAAATCCAACAATGGATTCTGGGCATTTGCCCAGAATGGAAAATTCCTACCCACATAATAAATAAGCAATAAGCACATGGACATTTACTGCAGTTCTATTTATGCTGCCCAGAACCAGAAGCAATTGAAGTATCTTTCCTTAGCAGACAGACAGACACAAGGACATTGTGGCCATGAGGATAGATGAGCATTCACTGCTGAAATCCAAGAGGCCATTAGGGCACAAACCCTAGCACACAGTAAGCAAAAGAAACCTACCCAAAAGGCACCTCAGCAAGTTACCCCAAACAGGATGTTCATTAAGAGGCCCCAAAGATAAAGACAGTAAAAGGCCTGAGGGGTTGGGAGCGGATAAACAGGCGGAGCAGGGCAAGAGCAGGACAGCCAGGAAGGCTTATGGTCCCAGGTCCCACCAGGAGTGATCCCTGAGCTTAGAGCAAGGAGAAAACCCCAGGCACCACTAGGTATGTCCCCCCAAAAAAACAAAACAAACAACAAAAAAAGCAGAGCAAAGTCAAGAAATGACTAAAGGGTTGGAACACATGTTCTGCACGATAGAGCCCTGGGTATGTGTGACCCTCCTCCCCTTGCACCCACCACAAGAGCCAGAGCATCAACTGGTTCTGTCCAAAAAAAAAAAAAAAAAAAACAGACACAGTGGGGCCAGAGAGACAACACAGCGGTAGGACATTTGCCTTGCACACAGCTGGCCCAGGACGAATGGTGGTTCGAATCCCTGCATCCCATATCTTACCCAAGCCTGCCAGGAGTGATTTCTGATCGAAGAGCCAGGAGTAACCCGAGCACTGCTCTGCCGGGTGTGACCAAAAAAAAAAAAAACAGAAAACGGGCCAGAGCGGTGGCACAAGCGGTAGGGCGTTTGCCTTGTACACACTAACCTAGGACAGAGCACAGTTCAAACCCCCACCTCCGGAGCCCCATATGGTCCCCCTTGCTAGGAGTGATTTCTGAGCACAGAGCCAGGAGTTACCCCTAAGCATCACCGGGTGTGGCCCAAAAAGCAAAAAAGAAAAAAACAAAAACAAACAAAAAAACAGACATGGGCCAGAAGTCAGCTGCACGCTTAGCACTTAAGGCCTGAGTATGAGTTCCGACACTGTCTGGTCCCCCAGGCACCATCAGGAGAGACCCAGGAGAAATAACCCAGAAGTTGCTCTTAGGCAACATTGGAATGACCACTCTAAGACCAAAATAAAAATTTTAAAATTAAAAATTTGGGGCCAGCTGATCCAGGACCAAAGGTGGTTGGTTCAAATCCCGGTGTCCCATATGGTCCCCCGTGCCTGCCAGGAGCTATTTCTGAGCAGACAGCCAGGAGTAACCCCTGAGCACTGCTGGGTGTGGCCCAAAAACAAAACAAAATTGGGGACCAGAGAAAAAGCATGGAGGTAAGACGTTTGCCTTGCATACAGAAGGTCGGTGGTTCGAATCCCAGCATCCCATATGGTCCCTCGAGCCTGCCAGGAGCGACTTCTAAGCATAGAGCCAGGAGGAACCCCTGAGCGCTGCCAGGTGTGACCCAAAAACCAAAAACCAAATAATAAATTTAAAAATTAGGGGGCTGGAGTGATAGCACAGCAGTAGGGCATTTGCCTTGCATGTGGTTGACCTGGGACAGACTTGGGTTCAATTTCTGGCATTCCATATGGTCCCCCGAGCCTGCCAGGAGTGATTGCTGAGCATGGAGCCAGGAGTAACCCCTAAGCACTGGCGGGTGTGACCCAAAAACCAAAAATAAAAAAAAAATGAGGGACTAAGCGATAGCAAATAGATAACACGTTTGCCCTGCAAGCAGCTGATCCTAGTTCGGTCCCCAGCATCTAATATGGTCCCTGGGCCTGCCAGGAAAATGTCTGAGTGCAGAGCCAGGAGTAACTTCTCAGTGCCATAAGATGTGACCCACTCCCCCAAAAAAACAAGGGGCTGGAGAGATAGCATGGAGGTAAGGCACTTGCCTTTCATGCAGAAGGACGGTGGTTCAAATCCCGGCATCCCATATGGTCCCCCATGCCCACCAGGGGCGACTTCTGAGCGTAGAGCCAGTAGTAACCCCTAACCGCTGCCAGGTGTGACCCAAAAACCAAAAAAAAAAAAATTTTTAAATAAGGCTGGAGCAATAGTAGAGAGGCAAGGGTGCTTGCCTTTCACAAAGATCATGTAGGTTCAATCCCTGACATTCCGTATAGTTCCTTCCAGCACCATGAGGAGGAAGGTCCAAAAACAAAACACCCTGGATTTCCCTGCAGTTGGGTCCCTTTGCCACATAAACTTACCAGAGAACCTTGGGCAGCCTCCGACTTTGGATTTTTTTTTGTTTTGGGGTTTGGGATTACATAACACAGCACTGCCTGGGGGGAGGGGCTTGCAGTGCTGGGAATAGAGCCAAGGTTCGAGACAAGAAGGCAAGCGTCCCAGCCCCTGTACTATCTCTGGCCTTGACTGATATTTGAATGATTCTATTCAAAGGGCCCGACATATGTTTCTCCATCAGTATTAACTGTGTGTGGGTCCACAGATGCATGGGAGACGGAAAGTGTTTTTTCTTTTGTTTTGGGGACACACCAGGTGATGTTCAAGTCCTAGCTCCAGGATCACTCCTGGCCGTGCTAGAGAGACCATATGGGAGACTGGGGGATTGAGCCTGGATTGGCCACATGCAAGGCCTTAACCCCCTCTCTCTGGCCTCTGGATCCTGAATCTTTTTTTTTTTTATTGAAATCATTGTGATTTATAAGTGGATTCTGCTCTTTTAAAAGACTATTTTCACAAGTGGCTCTGATTTCTATCCGTCAACAATGGGAGTGGGGAAAATAAACCTTGGATTTGATGGGCAGAGCCAGAAGCTAGTGTCATTGTGTGTGTGTGTGTGTGTGTTGGGGGGGTGTCTGGCCCAAGGGTTCAAGCAGTGAGTCCATTAATAACTGCTTTCATCTTTCCACTGTTATCACCCACCAGCCAGAGGGGTGTGGGCGATCAACAGGCGAGTAACAAAGACCCCTGTCAGCAGTTTAAGAAATGGCAGAAAACTTAGGTCAGGCCCAGGGCACCAGGCCCTGTTCCAGAACTTGAGATTCGAAGCAGAACATGATACACCTTCTAGCAATTCCATCCAACGGAGATCAGAGACCAACAGGAGCTGACGAGTGCAGGAAGGGCTGTGACAGGGCAAGGTGTGATGCCAGAAGGGGTAGGCACAGAGCAGGCCAAGAACTGTGATGCCACTGTGTGCTGAGAGGGGGCAAAGTTAGGGGCGAGCAGAAGGGTCCAGCCAGGAGCACTACGGGGGTGTGGGGGGGGGAGTGAATGGAGAAAGAGGGCGGCTGACCAACCACATGGCCCAGGGTTGAGGGAGCGATAAACTGCTAGCAACTCCACAAGAAGCTGAGGCTGGAGACCTAAGACTTAAGAGTTAGGCAAATGTGCTCCCTGAAAGCCCACTAAAGGCAGCCAACCCAGGAGGGCCGCTGAATTGCAAACAGCCGAACAAACAACCCAGCAAATGATCATTCCCTTCCCTTCCCTCTCTCACCAAGAATTTCTTTTTTTGTTTTGTTTTGTTTTGTTTTTGGGTCACACCCGGCAGTGCTCAAGGGTTCCTCCAGGCTCTACACTCAGAAATCACTCCTGGCAGGCTCGGGTACCATATGGGATGCCGGGATTCGAACCACTGTCCTTCTGCATGCAAAGCAAACGCCTTACCTCCATGCTATCTCTCCAGCCCCGTTTCCTTTTTTTTGAAGCTAGCTACCACCTCCTACCTCCTTTCCCTGGACTTTAGCTCCCTCTTTTTCCTTATAAATCCATTCCATAGCTACAACCTATTCCAGGAAATGGGGCTGAGAGACAAGGTACATATATACCATACCACATGAGTTTAGAAAGTTCCAGAAGGAAAGCTGCCTTCCAAGGATACAAATTTCCGGGAAAAAAAAAACTCCTCAAAGTTCTTTCTGTGTTGGGACTGGGGCACCCAGGAGGGCCACAGACACGCAGGCACAAGCTCCTCCTTCTGAAATGCCTTTCCACTGTCAGCTCCGAAAACAAAGCACAAAACCAAACTGATGCGCTACACACATCCCCTCCACCCCACTCCTGCCAGAACCCGCCCCCCAAAAGAACGGTCTGAAGATTGGGGGGGGGCCCTGAACAGGTGAACGCAGCAGCACCTGTGCTGGATTCCAAAAACCTGAGCTCAGAAGCAGGCACGGCGCCACTGGCCTCCAGGCATTTTATTTTCCAGACAAGATTGCAGCAGTGCTTAGGAAGATGCTGTCACTTCCGAGGCCTGTCAGGCATCCCTTCCCTTTCAAGGGGAAATCCAAAGTTCACTGAGCACCTCACAGACTCTCTAGCTTGGTGCTTTCTACGCAAATAGCCTTTGTTTATCTTGGGGGAGCCATATCCAATGACGCCCAGGTTCACCCCTGGCTCTGTACTCAGTGACCACTGCCGGGAATCCTCAGGGGATCAGAGGCAGGACCTAAGACTGGACGTCCTCGGGTCAGTCACATGCGAGGCCTGGGACCCCTGGTTGAGAGGCCGACAGCTAACTGTCTTCCCAACTCTCACGCTCATAAATGCTGTTTATAGGCCAGAGGCACACAGAAAAGGGGAAGTGAAAAGTGGCTCATTTGCCGCATTTGCGGATCTGATGAAAAGCTGGGACAGAGCACGAGTCACATGACTAAAACTGCATTTGGGGGGGTTACCCTGGGCACTGGCAAGTAACCTGGTCAGCTAATTAAGTGGAGACTGTGGACAGAAGAACCGTCAAGGGGGGCATGAGAACCAAACCTCAAACACCACCAACCAGCACCCTCGGGTATAGGCATACCTTAGATCTCAGGTTGGCAGGCTGGGGTTGGCAGGTGAAATGATGAACCTTTCTCAGGAGGGGGTTGCTGGGGATTTAGTCAGCGGGTTCTGCCACTGTGCGCCCCCACCCCACTCCAGCCCCCAAACATGTGTAAGGGTGTAAACAGCAAAGAACCACCCTAAATGGGCGTGTCTGGGGACCATATGCTGCGCTGGGATGGCACCAAGGCAAGCAAGGGCTTCTGACTCTGGATTCCAGGGTCAGTCCTGGTGGCTCTTGGGGGACCAGAGGTACTGCTAGGGTTCAGTTATATGCAAGGCAGCCATGTTACCCCTGGATGAATTCTCTGGCTCCAGTAGTGTCAGCCTGTCTGCCTATGCTGGAGGTAGGGGAGTGATCGGGCCACACCCCACAGCTCTTGACCCTGGTGGCTCAGGCAAGTGCCCTCAGCCCTGGACTGTGTCCATAGGGACCCCAACACAGAGCATGGTCCAGGAGGTGGGGCGCTAAGGGAGGGGATGCCCGCTTGTTACCACCTGGGATGGATGGATGGGTATGGGTGTGTCTGTGTGTGTGTGTTTAACCTTTGGCGGCTCAGGGGGTACCCCACAACCCACTGATGCCCGCCTGTTGCCTACCTGGGATGGATGTGTGTGTGTGGTGTGTGTGTAACCTTTTGGCGGCTTAGGGGGTGCCCCCTAACCCCTTGTCCCAATTCCTTTCACCTTTCTTTCCCTCAGGCCCAGCTGGAGGGAAGGATGGATGGATGTGTGTGTGTGTGTGTGTGTGTGTGTGTGTGTGTGTGTGTGTGTGTGTGTTTAACCCTTGGCAGCTCGGGGGTGCCCCCCAACTCCCTGATGCCTGCTTGATGTGTGTGTGTGTGTGTGTATGTGTGTATAAAACCGTTGGCAGCTTGGGGGTGCCCCCAACTCCCTGATGCCCGCTTGATGGATGGGTGTGTGTGTGTGTGTGTGTGTGTGTGTGTGTGTGTGATCTTTTGGCAGGTCAGGGGGTGCCCCCAATACCCCATCATCTGCCAGCTCCTTTCGCCCTTTCTCTCCCTCAGGCCCAGCTGGAGGAAAGGATGGGTGTGTGTGTATGTGTGTGTGGTGTGTGTGTGTGTGTGTGTAACCCTTGGCAGCTCGGGGGTGGCCCCCAACTCCCTGATGCCCGCTAGATTACCCACCCGGGATGGATGGGTGTGTGTGTGTGTGTGTGTGTGTGTGTGTGTGTGTGTGTGTGTGACCTTTTGTCAGCTCAGGGGGTGCGCCACAACCCACTGATGCCAGCCTGTTACCTACCTGGGATGGAGGGAAGGGTGGGTGGGTGAGTGGGTGTGTGTGTGTGTGTGTGTGTGTGTGACCCTTGGCAGCTCGGGGGCGCCCCCAACTCCCTGATGCCCGCTTGGTGTGTGTGTGTGTGTGTGTGTGTGTGTGTGTGTGTGTGTGTGTGTGTGTGTGTGTGTGTGACCTTTTGGCAGCTCAGGGGTTGCCCCGATCCCCCGTCATCTGCCAGCTCCTTGGCCCTTTCTCTCTGTCTCTCTCCCCCCGGGGCCCCGCTGTGCCTGTGTCGGGCGGGGGGCGTTCCGGGGTCGCCCCCAGTCCCTCGGGCGCCACCGACCTGACCACGCTGATGCGGAACTGGTCCTCGCGCAGGCCGCGCCAGGCGCCGGGCAGGAACTCCTTGCACCACAGGTAGGCCCTGCGGCGCGTGCGGGGCTCGGGCGGCTCGGCGGGCGCGGGCGCGGGCGCGGGCGCGGCGGGCGCGGGGGGCGGCGGGGGGCGGCCGGCCGGGCCGCGCCTTGGGCTCGGCCACCAGGTCGCTGGCGGCGTCGCGGCCCGGGGCGGCCGGGCTCAGCAGCAGCCCGAGCGCCGCCGCCGCCTCCGCCTCGGCGCCGCTGCAGAACTTGGTCTTCATGCCGGGCGGGCGGGCGGGCGGGCGGGCGAGGGAGCCGGCGCTGTGGAGGCGACGGGCGGGCGGGCGGGCGTGCGGGCGGGCGGAGGACGCGGCGGAGGCGGCTGAGCGGCTCCCGACGCGCTGGCCCTGCTGGCCCGGTGGCCGCGGCGCGCGCTCCTCTTACCGCCGCCTCACGCGGAGCCCGGCCCCGCCCCGCCCCGCCCCGCCCGCCGCGTCACAGGCCGCCCTCGCGCTCGCCGCTCATTGGCCGCCGCCGCGCCACGCCGCCTCGCCATTGGCTGGGAGCGCCGGCCACGCCCCTGCGCCGTGCGGGATGGTGGGCGTGGTTAGAACGGGGCGGGGCTTCGGCGCGGCCGGCCGGGCCGGGGTCTCACTCCCTGAAGCTCGCTCGCCGAGGGGAGACGCTCCTGAGCGGGTGGCGGCGGCCTCGCTCCGGAACTGCGCGAGGGGACACCCCCTTCATTTTGGGGGTTCAGTTATATGCCAGGCATATAAGGGATGGGAGAGAGCGGACGGGCGAAGCCTCTCGAAGGCCCTCAGGATCGCGCCTTCTTGGGGGCGCCAGGCCCGACCCCCTCCCCGTACGTTGATGGTGGGCGGCCGCCTGAGCTGGAGACGAAGCCTAGGCCGAGGCCGGGGCCGGGGCTGCGGCTTCGCCTCTTCTCCCCTCAGCCCCCGAGCGGCTGTTTCTTCTCCCCTCTGGAGGTGCAGCCACACCCCCAGTCCCCCGAATTCCTGCTCCCCTTCCCAAAGTCCAGCGAGACCCGACCAGGCCAATTCCAGGCCTCACAGAGGCCCACACAGGCCGCCTCTTGCCTCTTGCCTCTTGCCTCAGTTTCCCTGTCCGTGGTGCTGAGATGACAACGCCCGACCTGGAATCTCCCTCCTTCCCGGCAGGCGGGGCGCCTTCCTTCCGGGGACACAGTGTCCCCCCGACACTCTCTGTCCCACCCCCACACCCCCGTGTCTCTGCCAGGAAATGTGACCAAAGGTGAAGTCACACCCGCCTTGTCTTGTGTCTTGTGACTGTGATTTTATTCACCTTTGTCCACCACCGAGGAAGTGAGACATCACCGGGATCCCCAAAGACACACCCTCTTTGTATTTTTTTTTATTTTCTCTTTTTGGGGGGATCCTCAGAGGTTACTGCTGGCTCTGGACTCAGGAATCAATCACTCTTGGCAGTGTTCTTAGGGGACCCCTATGGGAAGCCGGGGATCCAACCCCAATGTCAACCCCATGCACTCACCTTGCTATGTCTCCAGCTACGTCCCTCTGCTTGGACCCACCTGCCTTCACCCTGTCTGGAAATTGGGGTGCATCGATCTAACCAAACCACACACACACACACACACATGCCCACCTGCCTTCACCCTGAAATTGGGGTGCATCGATCCAACCAAACCACACACACACACACACACACACACACACACACACACACACCTTCTCTTGCACAGAGTTTTCCCAGGCTGTTAGAGACAACTCAGCCCTCGCCTGCAGAGAGCGGCTGCCAAGCAAGGATTTCACCCCACTGAAGGGAAGCAAAAGTATCTAGAGCAGAAGTGTGTGAACTTGACTGAACTTGCTTCTAGGAGAACGAACCTTTTCACACAAGCATTCCCACATGCACTGGGGTGTCACCAGACTGCAGTGACAGAGGGAGTGCCTGGACATTGAACCCGAGAAAACAGGAGCAGCCGAAGGTGGACCAGACCCCAGGACTGCGTGGCTCCACATATTTGTGACAGACGGCGGCCCCTGTGATAGGAAGCCAAGGACTTTGACTAAAAATACTAGCCCGAAGGGAGGTGGGGCTCATGTCCTGCCCAGGTGACAAGCCCTTTGGCCCACTGTCCCCTGGCACCCATCTGGTCATGTCAAAGGAATGTGAGACACCTGGCAAAAGTCTGGGGCCCCGGTGGGTGGGGTACTCTGGCATTTGAAATGAGTCCATGCCTGCTGAACCCCGATGAACCAACTCTTTCAAACAGCAAGCACCTTTCAGAGCTCCTCATTCCCTAGGATTCAGTGGTTGCCTCATTACAAACGTTGGAGAGCGGCCAGAGCAATACGACAGCAGGGAGGAAGCCTGCCTTGCATGTGACCAAGCTGCGTTAGATCCCTGGCACCATGTATGAACAGTTATGAGTGGCTGGCGCTTCGTTTTAGTGAAGGTGGAGTTCTGCAGGGCAAAGAAATGTTCTACATCAGACTCAAGTCCTGCAACCCAACTGGCCCAACCTTAGGGAACACAGTCCAAGCACCTTTAGCAGTGGGGTTCAGCCCAAATTCACTTACACAGAGACAGAGATATCTGGTATGTAATAAAACTGAAAAGATAGGTTTGTCGGGTTTGTGGGATTTTTTGGGGCGCACTCAGGGATCACTCAGTGGACCATATAGGGACTCAGTAGACTATGGGGTATCAGGCAAGCATCTTACTTGCTGTACTATCTGCCCTCCTGCCTCCCTCCACTGAATGAAAAGTTTGATATGGGGGCCCGGAGAGATAGCACAACGGTGTTTGCCTTACAAGCAGCCGATCCAGGACCAAAGGTGGTTGGTTCGAATCTCGGTGTCCCATATGGTCACCCGTGCCTCCAGGAGCTATTTCTGAGCAGACAGCCAGGAGTAACCCCTGAGCACAGCCAGGTGTGACCCAAAAACAAAAACCAAAAAAAAAAGGAAAATTTCATATGAGAAAAAGAGGTCAAGGAGATAGAAAAGAAAGGGCTGAGGGCTGAAGAGATAGCATGGAGGTAGGGCATTTGCCTTGCATGCAGAAGAACGGTGGTTCGAATCCCAGCATCTCATATGGTCCCCCAAGCCTGCCAGGAGCGATTTCTGAGCATAGAGGCAGGAGTAACCCCTGAGCGCTGCCGGGTGTGACCCAAAAACCAAAAAGAAAAAAGAAAAGAAAGGGCTGGTCTGCATGTGGATACTCCCAATTTGATCCCAGTAGCACATGGCCCAGTCCCCACAAGTGCCAACTGCCAAAGTCCAGGACTGATCACTATCTGCTCAGGCAAAAAAAAAAAGGGGGGGGGAGGTTCGAATCCCGGTGTCCCATATGGTTCCCCGTGCCTGCCAGGAGCTATTTCTTTTTTTTTTGTTTGTTTGTTTGTTTTGGGGCCACACCCTGCGGTGCTCAGGGGTTACTCCTGGCTGTCTGCTCAGAAATAGCTCCTGGCAGGCACGGGGGACCATATGGGACACCGGGATTCGAACCAACCACCTTTGGTCCTAGATCAGCTGCTTGCAAGGCAAGCGCTGCTGTGCTATCTCTCCGGGCCCCCAGGAGCTATTTCTGAGCAGACAGCCAGGAGTAACCCCTGAGCACCGCCGGGTGTGGCCCCAAAACAAACAAACAAACAAAAAAAAAAGAAAAAAAAAAAAAAGAATTAATTTTACCTAAGGGTGTTTGGACCTGGCTGTAGTAGAAAATGGAGAGATGTATGTAGTAGAAAATGGTGTGGCCCAAAATCCAAAAAAAGAAAATGGAGAGGACCTTCTAGAAGGTGGACAGTGCCCCTGGTGGCTCCTACTGCTGCACAGGGCAGAGAAGTGCCTACTTTTCAGTCAGCCATGAGGATGGTGAAGATGTCAGGCTGGCTGTCAGGACTTGAACCAGCAAGCCCAGTGCCTAGGCTCTCCTGAGGAAGATCATCCAGAGGCTTGGAACTATCTGTCCTTACCAGCTCTCACTGAAGAAAGCCGGAAATTGGACCAGAGCCATAGCACGAAGGATATTTGCTTTTGCATGCAGCCAACCCAGTTTTCATTCCTGGCACCCCATATGGTTCTTTGAGTCTGCCAGGAGTGATCCCTGAGCAGAGAAATAGTAAAAAGCTCTGAGTACAGCCAGGGGTGGCCAAGTGCAAGGGAAGACCAACCTTATGACTTCAGTTAATAGTCCTGGCACGGGCCAGAGAGATCAAACGGGTGCAGGCACTTGCCTTATCCGCAGCTCACCCCCAGTTCAGTCTTTCTTTGGCACCGAATATTTGCATGTTCTTGTCTGAGCACTGCCTGTAGTGGTAACTGAGCTCAAGGCCAGGAATAAGCCTTGAGCACTGGGGCCGGAGAGATAGCATGGAGGTAAGGCGTTTTCCTTTCATGCAGGAGGTCATCGGTTCGAATCCCGGCGCCCCATATGGTCCCCCGTGCCTGCCAGGAGCAATTTCTGAGCCTGGAGCCAGGAATAACTCCTGAGCACTGCTGGGTGTGACCCAAAAACCACAAAAAAAAAAAAAAAAAAAAGCCTTGAGCACTGTTGGGTGTTGCCCAAAAATCAAACAAATCCTGGCTGGAGAGAGCACAGGGTGTAATAAAAAAAAATCTTCTGGAACATAAGCACATTTCCAAGAGCTTTTTTTTTTTTCCCCAAGAGCATTTTGGTAAATACTTGTCCAGAGAATGTACAAGGACTGCGGGGAATAGGCCTTGAGAGAAACAGAGTGTAGGGAGGCCAGGAAATCCCTCAGCTCCTGGCATTCCAGCTGACTGGCTCCTCTGGCACTGCCTGAGGCCAGGGTGGCCAGTGGTCTCCCACACAGCAAGGAGGGGCCCAGCTGCAGACCCAGCACCAACTCCAGGTGTGAGAGAGAATTAGGTTTTAGTTTGGGTTTTTTGGCAGCCAGCAGAGTGACAGAAAACCATCTCTGTCTCTCCTAGAAGGCCCAGAAACAGCTGAAACTTTCAGGCCAAGTGGGGTTTAGTGTGCTGCCACATTCTACAAATAACACCTGGCCTTGGGCACAGGCAGGTCCTGGAGGATCTGAGGAAAGCAGCTGACTTCAAGGAACAGTACCCCTCTTCCTGGATTCTGCAGAGCCCCAAATAAAAGCACTAGGGATAAAATTTTGCCTTTGAAGCTTATCTTTCTACCTGTCACACAATCTTACCTGACTCATCTCCTGCTCTGGGCCCACAGAAATCACACTCAGCCTACAGGACTGGGGGACCCAGCGCCAGGGTTCCCAGCACATCTGTGTCCTTTTTTGCAGGGGAGATTGGTCTACACCCATCGGTACTCAGAACCAGCTCCTGGCTTTTTGGGCTCAGGGATCACTCCTATGTATGATATGGGGGATGGAACCTAGGTCAGCAGCAGCAAAGCACATGGGAACATTTATTATCACCCCTTAAATGGTGGAAAGGCTATTTTTCCTACCTGCAATAATCTGATTATTCTTGTTTAGAGATAGCACTGATACCCACAATCTGGGCCCCAACAAGAACCATTTCCATCAGAGGAAGTGACTTCAGGGCCCCTTCGTGTACTTCCGAAGTTTCCAGAATCAGTGTATTGAGGTAAATTTGCCTGCAACCCATGAGGAATCTCAAAGGGCCGAGCACCACATGGTCACTGAGCAAAGGGTGGAGCACTCAAGAGCACTGAGCACTGAGCTCGGAGGAGCTCCAGGAACTGTAGAGTGTAGGCCCCAAACCTCAAATGACTGATCATTGCTTTGTTTTGGAACCACACCCAGTGGTACTCAAGGCTTACTCATGGTTCTGTGCTCAGGAATTATACCTGCCAGGATTTGAACCTAGACTGGCCTCTTGCAAAGCAAATGCCCTACCTTCTGCCTCATTACAGCCCTTCAAAAGATAATTTGTTAAAAAAAATAATTTGTTGGTGGTGCCCTTGGATACAGGAACTGCTCAGAGAGAGGAGTGAAGACAACCTTGAAGGTAGTAGGTAGTGGGGGTCTTGGGAACGTTGCCTGCTTCCCCCCACTCACTGCCAAGGTCACATTCCAAGGTTACTTGAGGCCCCAGGAAGCAGGAATCCGGCCTGGTGAGATTCCTGAGCCCCTCTGGTGGGGTGGGGGTAGGGTAAGGCTGTCAGTATGGGGGAGATGGGTTGGCTGGGCTGGGGCTCTCTTGAGGGGTTGAGGGGCCCTGTCCCTCCACCTAGCTGTCCTTCCTTAACCCCAGAGACTCTGCTCTATGAGTGCCCACCCTTCTGGACCCTGATGGGGCTCCCTGTGACCTCTTTGGTTCCCTTGGGTTTAGCTAAGGCTTTGCCATTTCCGCCGCCTTTGCAATCTGAGCTTCTATTTACCAACCCAGCAGGGAACCACCCCTGGATGCGGCGCCACCAGGCCGAGAAGGGGTGGAGAAGCGCCAGGCTGCCAGCAGTGGCGGGCAAAGGTCCCTCCTACCCAGAGGCTCGGCTGATCCAGTGCGTCCTCATGTGCCGAAACCCGCAAAGCCTCCTATGGAGCCTTGAGCTCTGAGTCCTGGGGGATTCTATGTATGTATGGGGGTGCCTAGCCCACTTCCTGCCCCTGCCTCTCCGGTGCCACTCCTCCAGCGCCAGCATGTCCAATGCAGGTGCCAAGTGGGCACAGAAAATACACTTTATTTTTGCTGGGAGAGGGGGCAGAAATTGAAATCAGGTCTTCTTTTTCCTTTTTTTTTTTTTTTCTTGGTTTTTGGGTCACACCCAGTGGTGCTCATGGGTTAGTCCTGGCTGTTTGCTCAGAAATAGCTCCTGGCAGGCCACGGGGGACCAAATGGGACATCGGGATTCGAACCAACCACCTTTGGTCCTGGATCGGCTGCTTGCAAGGCAAATGCTGCTGTGCTATCTCTCCGGCCCCCCCCCCCCCTTTTTTTTTTTGGCTCTAACAGGGGTCTTCAAACTACAGCCCGCGGGCCACATATTGTATTTGTTCCTGTTTTGTTTCTTCACTTCAAAGTAAGATATATGGGGCCGGAGAGATAGCATGGAGGTAAGGCGTTTGCCTTTCATGCAGGAGGTCATCGGTTCGAATCCCGGCGCCCCATATGGTCCCCTGTGCCTGCCAGGAGCAATTTCTGAGCCTGGAGCCAGGAATAACCCCTGAGCACTGCCAGGTGTGACCCAAAAACCAAAAAAAAAAAAAAAAAAAAAAAAAAAGTAAGATATATGCAGTGTGCATAGGAATTTGTTCAGAATTTTTATTTTCACTATAGTCCGGTCCTTCAACAGTCTGAGAGACAGTGAACTGGCCCCCTGTTTAAAAAGTTTGAGGACCACTGTGTGACACTTAGGAATCATTCCTATGGGCTGCTAGGAATTGAACCCAGGTTAGCCACATGCAAGGCAAATGCCCTATCCGCTGTGCGATTGCTCCAATCCAGAAGCCAGGTCTTATATATACAAAGTACTCCCTTTTCCACAGAACCACACAAGAAGAAAGTTGACAACTTATTCCCTAGAGCTCAGACAGCCTGGCATCTTGTCAAATTGTCAGATGGCAAAGATCATGCCTCAGGCTGCCCGCATCACCTCTACCTGCTTGAGCCCAGGTGACAGCCCTCCCCTGTACCCTCTCCCCCATTTCCCCCACACACTGCATGCTGACTTTACACCACTGTTCCCACCAGCAGAAAATGGTGCCCACCAGTGGGAAGTTTATTTCCCAAGTTTGTTTCTGGTGTCCCACCTGGGGCCACCAGCTCCCCTCTAAGCTCATTCCCCAGGAAAGAATGTCCCAGCTCTTCAGTCTATACTTACACCCCCAACCCCACCCTATCTTCCTTCTAGACTCCACTGCCCCCAATTCTACCACACTGAGCCTGGAGTAAAACCACATTTCTCAGGCCCAGGAGTAGAAAACAGAGGGACAGGCCAGGACCACGTAAACTCCCAACTTCAGTCACCCCCATCCAGGTCCCCGGGTGTCTCTTTTTCCCTTCTGCCTCCCTAAACCCAAAAGACAAAATATCAACCATTCCAAAGCCATGGCTGCCCGACGCTTAACCTGACCCCACAAGACTGCCAGACAGTGGCCAACTTGTCTCAACGCTGATCTCAGGAAAGCACATTGTCTTACATTTTCTTCTTTGATGTCTTCTCCTAAATAGCTCCCCTAAAGATGGCAGCCCCTGAAGCTCCCTACTTCTTTTTCTTTTTCTTTTTTTTTTTTGGTTTTTGGTTTTTGGGCCACACCCAGCGATGCTCAGGGGTTACTCCTGGCTGTCTGCTCAGAAATAGCTCCTGGCAGGCACAGGGGACCCTATGGGACACCGGGATTCGAACCAACCACCTTTGGTCCTGGATTGGCTGCTTGCAAGGCAAACGCAGCTGCGCTATCTCTCCGGGCCCATCCCTACTTCTTCTGTGGGGAGAAGTAGGGAGAGAGGGGAGCTGCTGCCTGCTTTTCTCCTGCCCCATGGCCCCTGGGAGCAGATTGGTAACTTCCACTGAGAGACCCAAGGTCCCTCCATCTCCACAGCGCCACAGTCGTCCTCACGCCCAGTTCTCTGGGTGTGACCTCAGCTCCTCTGTCCAGAGAGGGGTCTGGTCTTCACGCCTTGGGCTTCCTTTAGACTGGTGGCAGAGCAATGTCTTCATGTAATTTTGTTTTGTTTGGGAGCCACCCAGCTCAAGTACTCCTGGCTCTGTGCTCAGAGATCATTCCTCTGGGCACTCAGAAGGGCATTTAGTGATTGTGCATGAAAGGCAAGAGCTTAAACCTCTGTTATGTCTCTCCAGGCAGGACTTGTTGTTTGGGGACACACTCAACAGTGCTTAGCGCTTCCTCCTGGCTCAGTGCTCAGAAACCACTTCTGGTGGAACTCCGAGGACCATCTGTAGTGCCAAGTTGAACTGGATTGGCAGTGTGCAAGGCAAATACAGAAAGGCCATGTTCTGTCTCTGTGGTCCCATGTCAGGAGTTTCTTGTTGTGTGTTTTTTTTTTTTTTTTGGGAATTGGGTTACACCTGGCCATGCTCAGGGGTCACTCCTGGCTCTGTGCTCAGAAATTGCCCCTGCGGGGCACAGGGGACCATATGGGATTCCAGGATTCAAACCACCATCTGTCCTGTGTTGGTTGCATGAAAGGCAAACACCTTACCACTGTGCTATCGCTCCAGCCCGTGTGTGTGTGTGTGTGTGTGTGTGTGTGTGTGTGTGTGTGTGTGTGTGTGTGTTTAATTAAAATTTTAAATTAGAGGCTGGAGAGATAGCATGGAGGTAAGGTGTTTGCCTTGCATGCAGAAGGTTGCATGCAGAAGATTGGTGGTTTGAATCCCAGCATTCCATATGATATTCCCCTGAGCCTGCCAGGAGTGATTTCTGAGCGTAGAGCCAGGAGTTACCCCTGAGCGCTGCCGGGTGTGACCCAAAACAGACAAACAAAAAATTTTTTCAATTTAAATTTTAAATTACCTAAATGTTAATTTAAATTCTATTTAAATTAATTAAACTTTTTTTTTTTTGGTTTTTTGGGCCACACCCGTTTGATGCTCAGGGGTTACTCCTGGCTAAGTGCTCAGAAATTGCCCCTGGCTTGGGGGGACCATATGGGACTCCGAGGAATCAAACCTCAGTCCTTCCTTAGCTAATGCTTGCAAGGCAGACACTTTATCTCTAGCGCCACCTCGCCGGCCCCCAATTAATTAAACTTTGATTTAAACTAAGTTTTTGTTTTGGAAGTTGATACAATAATACAATGGTATGTCCATCCCCAAAATTAAAGTAATTTTTTTGCTTGGGCTGGAATGATAGCACAACAGCAGATAGGGTGTTTTGCCTAATACACGGCTGACCCAGATACAATCTGCAGCATCCCATATGGTTCCTTGAGTCTGCCAGGAATAATTTCTGAGCACAGAACCAGGAGTAACCTCTGAGTGCCACTGGGTGTGGCTCCAAAACAAAACAAAATTGGGGGCAACACCTGATGGTGTTCAGAGCTTACTCCTTGACTCTGTGCTCAGGAATCACTTCTAGTGGGAGTTGGGGGACCCTCTGGGGTACTGGAACCTATTAGGTGCAAAGCAAGTGCTCTGTCTACTGAACAGTCTCCAGCCCCTCATTTCTCAATATCAATTCAAAATAATCACTTTGTCAGGGGCTGGCCTTCTTTTGGGGGTAGCCTGTCCTGAGACTGTCAAGAGCCATATTGTCTCTCCAAGGATGAATCTTCCTCCTTTAGCCCGCTATCATGTCGTGTTATCTGTTGATCTCAGAAACCAGCAAATTTCCTGACCCCGGAAGCATTGCCTGAATCCTGGAAAGGATAAGGACGCTGATTTTGTTGGGTCAGGAGTTGAAGGACGAAACTGCACAACTGAAATAAAGCAAAGCGGGCCCAGAGAGATAGCACAGCGGTGTTTGCCTTGCAAGCAGCCGATCCAGGACCTAAGGTGGTTGGTTTGAATCCCTGTGTCCCATATGGTCCCCTGTGCCTGCCAGGAGCTATTTCTGAGCAGACAGCCAGGACTAACCCCTGAGCACCGCCAGGTGTGGCTCCAAAACAAAAAATAAACAAACAAATAAATAAATAAAAATAAAGCAAAGCAAAACTTTATTCTGTCTGCCACAAACCCCAAACTGGCTAGTCAGGGCCATCTCCTGGAGGAGGGGACTTCTGCCAAGGTCACAGCCAGTTTATATAGGGAGGGGCTGAGGAGGTTCTAACTTCTGATGATCCTTAAGACGATTGGCTATTTTCTAGGCTACCTTCTTGGACTCCCTCCGTGTCCTTTCCAGATAGGCTACCTGGTATAGCCAGATATCTCTCAGGGCGGTGTTAATGGAAACTTAGCCTTGAGAAAGAGAAGCCTAAGCAGCCTACAACATGTGGCCCTTTACAAAATGGCATTCCCCTCATCCCTGTTCAGAACCTGAACAGTTTGGAAGGAAGGATGAACTAGGGAAGCAGGAACCCTCCACAGCCAAGTCTCAGGGACAAGTGGCTCTGAGCGCCCTGTGACCACAGCTGCCGCGTTGGTGCTTGATACC
The DNA here is from genome assembly GCF_024139225.1 of Suncus etruscus. Taxonomy (NCBI): domain Eukaryota; kingdom Metazoa; phylum Chordata; class Mammalia; order Eulipotyphla; family Soricidae; genus Suncus; species Suncus etruscus. Next base: position 111,124,447 of record NC_064856.1, read on the forward strand.
CCAGAGACCTGTCACAAGGGGTCTCAGTACTCTAGTTTCTTTGCAGAGGATGCAGGTCCGTTCCAGGCCCTTCAGCCTGGAACAACGGTAGTTGTGCTGAGACACAGAGGCCCACAGTAGCCAGGTGGCTCGAGACTCCTATCCAGCAAGGCCACTATGTGAGCAGCAGAGTCCAGAGTGAAAACACAGTAGGGAGGGTGATAGCTTTGCAAGAAAACACCCTGGGTTCAATCCTCAGCATCCCATAGGGTTATTTAAGCACTGCCAGGCTTGATTCCATAGTGCAGTCAGGTAATTAATTCCTGAGCACTGTCAGGAGCAACCCCCATAAATGAAAGCAAAAGAAAAAGTGAGCTGCAGGGGTGTGACAGGGCATCACTAAGGCTCCATCAAACTAAGGGGTCACCAGGCATGTCACCCCTTAGTTTGATAGTAGGTGTCTGGCAGACCCTAGGAAGTTCCCCACTGGGCTAGAATGTCGAAGTGGGGGACAGCAGACTGTATTGACTTCGAGGTGGCCTGTGGATGACCTAGGCTGGGGCTTCTTCATAGAGTTCGGAGTCTATTTCCAGCACATCATCCTCACACTTTGTCTCCAGCTACAGGGTCCTGAAGCCTCAGCTGGTCCCCCAGAGTGCTGTGTGTACAAGTGTGCATGTAGTGACAGCTGATGTGAGCTTAGCAGGTATGAGAAGCAAGACTCCGAGGGACACACTCACAAACAAGATTCAGGGGCACAACTTCACACCCTCCTCGGTAGGTAGGTATGCACACCCCTGTTGGGAGCCATTGCAGTGCAAAAGGGCCCCCACTGCCCTGCTGTTCGGGGCTGCCAAGTGGAGCAGTGGGGCAGTGTCTGACCTCATCTCAGGGCACTGTCCTATGTTCAGGGCAAGCTTGTGACCAGGCTGACCTCAGGCCGGACCTCCTACCCCTGCATTCAAAAGCCCAGGCCTGGCTCCTCCCTGTCCCCAGCCCAGTGTCAAGAGTCCAGCAGGTGGAAGCCCCGAGGTCAGCAAATGTTCTAAGCCAACATAGTCAACATCTCCCTCTGTGGATGCAAAGGCTTGAGGTACTCTGCTCCAGTCCTCGGCATCAGAGTCAGTCAGAACTGGAGACAGTCCCCTCCCCTCTGTCAGAGAAAAATCCCAAGGCTGTATTTCATTGGTTTGGGGCTAGGGGCTGAGCCCTCTGATTAGCCAACTCTACAGTCAACTGTGGAGGCTAGCTCAATCAGAAGTACCCAAGCTTAGAACCAGGAAGTGACATTTTTCAAAGAAGCAAGCTGGGGGGCTGGAGCAGTGGCGCAAGCAGTAAGGCATCTGCCTTGCCCGTGCTAGCCTAGGACAGACTGCGGTTCGATCCCCTGGCGTCCCATATGGTCCCCCAAGCCAGAAGTGATTTCTGAGCACATAGCCAGGAGTAACCCCTGAGCATCACCAGGCGTGGCCCAAAAACAACAACAATGGGGCCGAGAGATAGCATAGAGGTAAGGCGTTTGCCTTGCATGCATCAGGATGGTACTTCGAATCCTAGCATCTCATATGGTCCCCCGAAACCTGCCAGGAGCAATTTCTGAGCGTGAAGCCAGGAGTTACCCCTGAGCACTGCCAGGTGTAACCCCCACAAACAACAACAACAACAACAACAAAGAAGCAAGAGGATGGCCTGAAGGAGACTTAGCAAAGGCGCTGGACAAGAATAGGAGAGCCGGGCCTGAGCTTGCCCGCACTGCCTCTCCACACCCTCAGCAGGCAGAAGCTGGGAGTGCAGGGGTCTCTAAAAGAGGTGACAGGGCCCGGCATGCCATAGTGGGAGGAATGTCCACCTCCCTTCCTCCCAAAACTTCCTGCTGGGCCAGCCTCCCCTTGGGTGGACACTATCCTGCAGCCATTGGCATCAGGGTCTTATTGGGAAGCCATCAAACACCAGGCCCTAAGCTCAGTCCCTTGGCAGAGACACCCACCAGGGTTCCTGGAGCCCCATTTTACTGATGAGGTAACAGGCTCTGAAAGACAAATGCTATGTCACCCGCTGGCTGACCCAATCTATCTGCAACCAGCCACCATAAGGGCTCCCCTGGAGACCCCCACAAATTTCTCCAGAGAGAAAGAAGGAGGGCGGAGGGGTCCCCCAGGGGTTTTTCAACTCTTATCTAGCAAAACTGGACTTAGAATTAGGAAGTTGGGAGCCGGCACGGACGGGCAGCTGGCAGGCCCCCCATGGGCCAGCGGCCTTTTGGTCCGGCCTAGGGTCAGGGGGGCCCGGACCTGGGTCACCCGACCCCCCTCTCCCCCATTCCTCCGGATCTCCAGGTGGGTTTCTGGGAGGAGCTGACGGGGCACCCTGGGTTTTTGGGCTTAGGGGGTAGAGTTTGATCTGGTGGGTGGCAGATAGCTGCTCAGCTATACTCAGTCTGTCACTGGTAATTTCATACCAGTCTACATTTTGCAAACCGCGTGGGGGCAAGCGCCCCCACGCGAACATTTGCTCCTTCCAACCATCAGTACCCCAGATTTACCCTTTTTTTTTTTTTTTTTTTTTTTTTTTTTTTGGTTTTTTGGGCCACACCCTGTGACGCTCAGGGGTTACTCCTGGCTATGTGCTCAGAAGTTGCTCCTGGCTTCTTGGGGAACCATATGGGACGCCGGGGGATCGAACCGCGGTCCGTCCTAGGCTAGCGCAGGCAAGGCAGGCACCTTACCTCCAGCGCCACCGCCCGGCCCCAGATTTACCCTTCTTAACTTCAGTAACACATAGTTCTAATCTCTGACCTAAGACATACAGTATATCTAACAAATCCCAGAACTATTTAGAAAGACACAAATTGAACACATATATCTTTTGAATATTTTATGGGTATTTTCTTTAACTGATGTAACTCTCTATATATTCTTCTACCATGATGTTTCTATTCACTTTCATCTTGTCTATTCTTTGTAAGCTGTTCAGTAAGGATTGTTGGTGGAACTGTCCCTCAGTTTGATGCCTATGATTGAACTATGTCATGGAAATTGCACGTCTTGTTCCTATTGCCTCCAGATGCACCAATAACGCCCCATGGCATTGATCCTTGTTTGCATAGACACATTAAAATGGGAAAACACCATACATACAGATAAGTTCTTATCTAATAAATCTCAGTACAATGTACCTTACACCCTGAACATTGATATAATGACCTGGCACAGGCCTCAGAAGAATGGGCATCCTCCATTCACGCCGGAACCAGGCAAGCTATCTACGAAATATCCAAGGTCTTTTACAGCAACAGCTGGAAGCAGTCCTCTACCAGGAAAGACACTACCAAGGGTCTGACATCGACCCCCTAAAAAGAGACTTCCGTTTACACTGAGAAGACTTGACAACATCAATGACCTGCTCTACAGGACATGGTTCTCTCTAGTGCTCCTTAAGTGTGAGGTGAAACGAGAGGATGCTATGCACCATCCTGACTGCAATATGGGATATGCAGACTCCAGGATCTTTAATACAGAAGCATGATACCAACAACAGAGACTATGTGAGGAATGGAGGTGTATTACCACTACAGACGATGACTTGAATTGGACAAACTAATTTGCCTGGAGCCTAGAGTCAGTCCTGTGCCAGGAAACTTCAGGGTTAAGGTCTCCTTGTATTTAGACCATAATTTGTCTTTCCATGTCCCTTATGTTTTGATGGGCCTATGCAAACAAATGCCACTTTAATACCATTTATTACTATGTTCCCTTGACTCCAATTCTTAAGAAAAACAAGCCACTAAAACTTTTGAGGTTAACTTAAACTAGTTAGTATGTACATGGAACTAGAGAAATGTACTTTGCCCTCAATGTTTAAGGAGCTACATAAGTATAATGTCTTTAGATTATATTGTGTGCTGCTAAGAAATAGTATGTACTACAACTGGGGATTTGAGGGACAAGAAATTGTATTGTACATGGGTTCAGTTTTGTTTTTCTTTTTTGTTTTTGTTTTTGTTTTGTTTTGTTTTGTTTTGTTTTTGGGCCACACCCGGTGACGCTCAGGGGTTACTCCTGGCTATGCGCTCAGAAGTCGCTCCTGGCTTGGGGGACCATATGGGACACTGGGGGATCGAACCGCGGTCCGTCCTAGGCTAGCGCAGGCAAGGCAGGCACCTTACCTCTAGCGCCACCGCCCGGCCCCAGTTTTGTTTTTCTTAATGCTCTTTGGCTGAAAGTTCAAGGCTGGGATATCATCGATGGGACTACCGAGAATTCTGTTTATGGGTGATTGGGCTTCCACTGTAACTTTACCCTGTCCTCTTCTTTACATCTTTGTTGTCATAATTAAAATAAAAAAAGAAATGTAAAAAAAAAAAAAAAAGAATTAGGAAGTTGGACTATCTCTCAAGCTCACCCCAGACAGGTGTGTGGGAAAAGGGCACCCTCAGCCTCATGATGCTGTCTGTCCTTTCTGAAGACACCCCATTAGGGGCTGAGGTCCCCGGAGTGATGTGGGGGTCAGCTTGAGGGCTGCTGGCCCTCCCCACTCTCATGGCCCTACTTCTCACCCCTCAAACCCCAGCTTAAAAGTCACTACCTAGGGGCCGGAGAGATAGCATGGCGGTAGGGTGTTTGCCTTGCATGCAGAAGGATGGTAGTTTGAATCCCAGCATCCCATATGGTCCCCCGAGCCTGCCAGAAGTGATTTCTGAGCAGGAGTAATCCCTGAGTACTGCCAGGTGTGACCCCAAAATGAAAACAAACAAACAAAAAAAGTCACTACCTAGAGGGCTGGGATGTTAGCATTTGCCTTTTACTCAGGTGACCTGAGATGGACCCGGGTTCAATTCCCAGCATTCCATATGTTTCCCCAAGCCTGCCAGGAGCGATTTCTGAGTGCAGAACTAGAAGTAACCCGAGTGCTGCCAGCTATGGCCCCCCACCACCAAAAAAAAGTCACTTTCTGAAGCAGTATCACAGTGGGGAGGGTGTCTGCCTTGCACTCAGCGTTGCAGGTTCAATCTCCAGCATCCCATCTCCCGAGATGCCAGGAGCAATTTCTGAGCACAGCCAGGATTAACCTGAATGCCGTTGGATGTGGCCAAAAATAAAAAAATAAAATAAAAAAAATAATAAGTCACTTCCTCTGGGAATTCTACCAAAGTAATGAGCACCTGCTGGACTGTGTCTCTCACCCAGAGCACTTCTGTCAGCGTGGCCAGCCTGAAGGCAGGGAAATGGGTGCCAGGGTGCTGGGAGACTGACCATGGGCTCAAGTCCAGTGTCAGTCCTAGAGGGGATAAAGGAGGTGTGTGGGGACCTGGAAAGGGTGCCTCAGGCTGGCGTGGAAGAAGGCGTGGCCGGCCACAGCGCTGATGGCCAGAGTCCAAGGCCAGCATGTTTCCACACGCACCCCACCTGCTGACCCAGAGGCCTCCGGAAGCCACGCGGCCAGGCCCTGTCTGTGCTCGACCTGAAGTCTGTTTGATCAGGGCCCCTTGCAGAGCTGATATGGGGACCGCTCAGTCCTGAGCCACCAAAGAACCACACACGTGCCCCTGTCCCCTGCTTACCGTGTGCAGCACTGGGGATTCCAAACTGGAAGGTGGGAGTAGGCTGCTCGGGACCTCCTTTCCCTTTTTTTTTTTTTTTTTTTTTTTTTTCACCTGCCAGTGCTCAGGGGTTACTTTTAGCTCTATGCTCAGAAATCGCTCCTGGCAGGCTCAGGACCATATGGTGTATTGGGAATTGAAACTGGGTTTGTCCCAGGTCAGCCACGTGCAGGCAAACACCCTAGCACTGTGCTATTGTCGGGCCTCCTTTCTCTCCCCAGGCACCCTGTTCCCAATCCTGACCCCAGTTTCAGCCCTTCTGTAGCACTGAGGGCTGGTGGAGAGTTAGTTCTGGTGGCCTTCAGCACTGCCGGATGCATCATGGGCCATTGTTGGGCCTTGGTTCCTTCTTTCTTTTTCTTTTTTTTCTTTTTTTGTTTTTGGGCCACACCCAGCGTTGCTCAGGGGTTACTCCTGGCTGTCTGCTCAGAAATAGCTCCTGGCAGGCACGGGGGACCATATGGGACACCGGGATTCGAACCAACCACCTTTGGTCCTGGATCGGCTGCTTGCAAGGCAAACGCCACTGTGCTATCTCTCTGGGCCCCCTTCTTTCTTTTTCCTTTTTGTTTTTTGGGCCACAACCAGTGATGCTTAGGGTTTACTTCTGGCTATGTGCTCAGAAATAGATCCTGGCTTAGGGGACCATATGGGATGCCGGGGAATTGAACTACAGTTCATCCTAGGCTAGCACTGGCAAGGCAGATGCCTCACCGCTCCTCACCATCGCTCCAGTCCCATCTTTTTCTTTTCTTTTATTTTTTTCCTCTTTTTTATTTTTTTGGTCACACCCACCAGCGTTCAGGGACAACTCCTGGCTCTATGCTCAGAAATCGCTCCTGGGGCCGGCGAGGTGGCGCTAGAGGTAAGGTGTCTGCCTTGCAAGCGCTAGCCAAGGAAGGATCACAGTTCGAACCCCCGGCGTCCCATATGGTCCCCCCGAGCCAGGGGCAATTTCTGAGCACTTAGCCAGGAGTAACCCCTGAACATCAAACGGGTGTGGCCCCCCCCAAAAAAAAAACAGAAATTGCTTCTGGCAGGCTTGGGGTTCCATATGGGATGCTCAGATTCGAATCACTGTCCTTCTGCATGCAAGGCAAATGCCTTACCTTCATGCTATCTCTCTGGCCCCTCTTCTATTTTAGTTTTTGAGCCACTCCTGATAGTGCTCAGGGTTTACTCCTGGCTCTGTGCTCAGGAATAACTCCTGGCAGGCTCAGGGGAACATATGGGATGCCGGGAATTGAACCCAAGTCAGGTGCGTGTAAGGCAAATGCTCTCCCCGCTATGCTATGGCTCCAATCTCTGTGTCCTTTCTAATTCTGTTAAACCCAGCAGTTCTAGAAGATTCTTAGAGGCTGGAGCAAACTGTTTACTCGAGTTCTGAGATTGTGGGTCCCAGCCCTTGGGGGCTGTGTGACTCACCAGATAGGGCCCATCATATGCCAGGATGGGTTGCCCTGCCCTGAGGTCCCCAAACCCCATGTTACTGACACAAAGGCCAGGAGAGAAGCAAATGGGAGGCGGAGAGGCTCTGGCCACACCCTCAGACACCAGCCCCAGCTGAGACCTCAGTCACTCTCCGGTCAGGCCTGACTCTACATCTCTGCTCCCTGTCCCAACCCCAACCGTCTCTGCTGGGGTGGCTCTGGACATCATTAAGAGTACTGGGGTGCAGGTCCCCATTTGCCTACCTGGGATGAAGGAGAGGATGTGCTCTTGGTGTTTGGGGTTCCCCTCTCTCCCATGAAGTCAGTGTCTGGGGGACACTGAGCAGCAGATTGCTGCCTCCTGGGCCCCGGAGTCAGGGTGGGGAAGAGGGCTGGGTTGGGGACAGAGGGACCCTCATTTAAAAAAGAGAGAGAGAGAGAGAAGGGGCCGGAGAGATAGCATAGTCATAGGGCGTTTGCCTTTCATGCAGAAGGTCATTGTTTTGTATCCCGGCATCCCATGTGGTCCCCTGAGCCTGCCAGGAGCGATTTCTGAGCATCGTAACCCCTGAGTGCTGCTGGGTGTGACCCAAAAACCAAAAAGAGAGGGGGGGGGGATGGAGATGGCATTTGCCTTGTATCTGTCAACCTCCTGGTGTGGATCTGGGGCGCTCTGTGGGGGAGGAAGGGTGGGCATGCCGCCGCATATCCCCAACTCCAGGCCCTGAGGAGCTGGAGATTGAATATTAACCCAGTAACAGTGGCAGCGGCTGCACAAACACCTTATCGCATGTCAACAGCAGCTGCCGCCCTGGCAGAGCCCTGACTTGGGGTGCGGGGGGGGGGGGGAGCTGCCACCTGGCTGATGAGAGGCTCCGGCAGCCCTGACTGGGTGAGGGCAGAGGAAGTCACCCGTGAAACCACTCCACTGGAGATTCATTCTCCACTACCTGCTTGTTAGGGAAATCCGCCCATCCCCTCACCACCCCCTTGCAAACTCCAGCTTCTCCCCTGAGCCTGGGAAGGGCTGGAGACATGAGTTGTCTCCACAGTCTTTGTCCTTTTTTTATTTTATTTTATTATTTTTTTTAGGGAGAGGCAACACCCAGCAGTGCTCAAGGTTACTCCTGGCTCTGCATTCAGCAATTACTCTTATGACCCTACGGGATTCTGGGGATCGAACCCAGTAGTCGACAGACAAGGCAAACAGCCTCCTCGCTGTGCCATCATTCTGGCCATATTGTGATTTGAAACAAGAAATGAGGGGCCCCCACATGCTCTTTCACTGCCTCTCTCCAACCTCTCCCCTGTTGCCTCACAGCTGTTTTGCTAGTTGAAAAGAAAGGGCTTAGTTAGTCTCTTGTGTGACCTTGCTGGTTAAGAGCTCGGCACCTGTTTAAATCCAAATACGTAAATAAGTGGGGGGCAGTCACTTGGGGTGAGTGGCCCCAAGGCTCTAGGTGAGCAAAGGGTGAGCCCCGGCCCCAAGTAGACTGGGGGACAGTTCAGGTCACCCACTGCCAGCCGTGCCCTGACTCACGTTGCCCAGTGGAGGCTGGCACGGTTGGCTCAGGTCACTCACCACAAGAGGAATGTTGAGAAGAAAGGGTTTTGTTTATGGGCAGAGGAGCAGAGGAACTTCTGCTTGATGCCTGTCACTTCCCATGAGCACCCTCAGGGCACGGAGTGGAGGTCACCCATGCCCCAAAGGAGAAAGCTTGGTCAGTCCCTGGAATTGTCTTTCCTGCAAGTTGTGTCCTGGTGGGGGTGGGAGGACTGAGAGAGCAACTTTGACATTGGGGGGACCTGGGCCTGTGCCCCTCGGAGCCAGAAGCCTGAACCCCCTTGTTGCTCTTAAGGCTTCTCCCCCCCAAGACATGCCTGCCCTCTGGGGCCAGGAACCCCTCAGCACCCCGATAGTCCAGCTCTTGTTTGCCCAGTGGGGCGGGTCCCGCTTATCGGAGGGAACCTTGGCACCAAGTGTTCCAGGAGTCACGTGGCAGCCACGGAATGAGGGGTACAGGTCAGGATTTCGTCACCAGGGAAGTAGGCCAATGACCCCGAGCCACTGGATCCTCGACATCTCGAGCACTGCCAGGAGTAATTTTGGAGCACGGAGCCAGGAGTAATGCCTGACAACCAAAACCATACATAACTGTTGGGGCTCCTTTGTCCCACCACCCAGCCCATGGCCTAGCTTTCTGGAGGGCATCTCAGGCCTTGCCACCGTTCTGTTCTGAGTCAGGACACGCCAGCACTCTGTCCTGACTGGGTGACAGCCGGGCCCCATTGTCTGGGCAGGCTGAGCTCCCAGAGGTGCCTCCGGGCCTCTGACCTCCTCAGCCCTCAACAGGGTCCCCCCCAGAGGTTTTGGGTGCCTCTTCCCCACCCAGCGTGTACCTCACCACGCCTTTGCCGCCCCAGTCTCATGCTCCTCTCCTGACCACTGAGCCTTCCACTCACACCATGGGGGCTGGCACCCTATCAACCAACTCTGTTCCCAGGGGACACACCTGCAGCCCTCAGACCACTCTCTGTTCTCCTCCCAAGCCACTCTCCCCAAAAGCTTCTTGTTTGCACCTGCTTCTCTGGTCAGGGGAACCCTGTCCTGTCCTCTACTCTGGAAGCCTGCGGGGCTGTCTCCACAGGCAGAGTCTCCCCCTGGCGGATACTCTCCACCCCCAGAGTGGAGAAATACACCCACCCAAGTGGCCAGAGGAGCCCAGCCGGCTAGGGAACCAGGCACAGCCTGCCCGTTCCATCCCTGGTCTGGCGAGTGGCTGCTTGGCCCCTTCCTGGAAGTCAAAGGCCACTTTTCCTCCAAGTCCTCTCCACTGTCCCCTCACCAGGACTCGGGTTGCTGACCTGATGGGTTCTGGGCTGCACAAGGGGATAGAATCCTCGAGCTGGCTTCTCGGAGAAACCAGGCACGGCAGTACAAGGAAGGCATGAGATACAGCTGGCCTGGGCAAGGGGCTGGCAGGTGTCCCTGCAAGAGGTCTGGGCAGGGCCACCAACACAGCAAACCCACTTTCAACCCCAGAGCCAGGCTTACAACTGGGTTTGCTTCAGTGAACGGCAGATTAAAAAGGCCACACCCTGGTTCTTTTTTTTTTTTTTTTTGGTTTTTGGGTCACACCCAGCAGCACTCAGGGGTTCCTCCTGGCTCTACACGCAGAAATCGTTCCTGGCAGGCTCAGGGAACCATATGGAATGCCGAGATTCGAACCACCGTCCTTCTGCAAGCAAGGCAAATGCCCTACCTCCATGCTACCAGCCACCCCATCCTGCTTCTGGTTAAGCCCTAGAGGAACTGAGGTTCTGGGGAAGAAGTGGGGGAGAACAGGAGCAAAAGGAAGGCCCCCCCCAAGCCTTGAGCTCTGGCTCACTTTTTTTTTTTGGGGGGGGGAATCCCACCTGGCAGCACTTGGGTTACTCCTGGCTCTGTGCTCAGAAATTGCTCCTGGAAGGCTCTGGGGACCATATGGGATGCCAAGGATCAAACCACTATCTCTCTGGGCCCCAGATCTGGCTCAGACTTTGCACTCAAAATACCAGGAAACTTTAGAAACTTTGGGAAATTCTCCCCTCTTCCCCAGCCCACCTGGTTCCTTCCTACTCAGAAACAGTGAACACCGGCCAGTTCGTTTTAATTTCCGAATTTATTAAAATGATTAACCTCAATACTGCAAGTGCATGTACAAAATATTTGTAAAAAATGTTTTTAATGAAACATTAAAGAACTTACCTCAAATGCTGAAAAAATCCGTTTTTTTTTTCATTCTTTCAGTACAAGGAATACATTTGTATCTCAAAAGTATTACAACTCAGCCAAACAATTGAAAACAGCAATTTGAAAAATGATTTGAAAATCGAATGCTTTTACATAAGAGTTCGACGATCATTTCCTAATTACCACGACGCCAAAATCTTGACCAATAATCATTGCATAAGTTCAAGCTCAGTTTCACTGACTGCGACCTTATCTGTGCGGTCAGTGACAGGCTGCAGCGGGGCTGCCAGAGCTCCAAGGCCCTCCGAACTTGACAACGGAAATGAGGGTTCCCTGGAGGCACCGGCCGGCCGGGCTGCCCAGCGCTTGTGCACAGACCCCGGGCAGGGACAGCACCTAAAATCCCTGCCCAGACCCACGGGAAGGGGGCCTCAAAGCCGAGACCACCCAGCGTGAAAACGAACGCCATAAATAAGTTACTTTATGAAGGTTAAGCTGAACCATGGGGGGGGGGGGGGGACAGGAAATGGGGTCTTTTGCTACTGTTTTCTTTTCTTCGAAGGACCCTGCTAAAATGTCTATGGATGGTGGGACTGTCAACAAACTTTTTAAAAGTCTTGGAACCTCTTCCACACGGGGTGTGGGTACAGAGGTGACCCGTGGCACCACTGGTCTTTGCCCAAGCATCAGGGCCGAGGCGTGACCTTGTTGAAGGGCGCGAGTGTCACACTGGCTGGCAGAGCCACGGCGGGGTTCGGGGCTTCGGGCTGCGTGTGCTCTGCATAGAGAAGGGGGTGTGTGAGGGCCCCCCGAATTCCTACCTGAGGGTTTGAACTGCCCGGAGCAAATGGGAATGAGGCTGCAGAAATAAGTCCTCCAAGAAAACAATTGTGAAAACAATTCTTAATGGAAAAACCTTTCAGGAATAGGAATATTTCTAATTTCTATTTGGAAACTACGAATAATCGCTTTCAGGAACTTCATTAAAATTAAATGCTGTCCCCAAACCTGGACATGGTTAAGAACTCATCAGTACTAAGCGGAAGCATTGAGGTTATTTTCTGCACTGGACTTTACATTACCTGAAGATTCTTGAATAGTTGAAGATGGGGCTACTTTTCGAGAGACGCTACATGAACCCCTGAAGTTGGCTTTATTAGGACCTCGGTCTACCTGAAAGTACATGTACACATTTCCCAGAAATAATGACTCATTGGTGCCAGACACCCGGGACAGGTTTAGATTCCCAAATTGCTTGTCCAATGATTTGCAAAATAATGCAGAAAAATAAAATATCGGTATTGGACATAAAGCAGTAATCAAAAATTTGCTCATTAAGTTACTTAAAATTTCTCTTCTCAAAGTGCTTCAAAAACAAATTAAATCTGACTCTTCTTTTTTGTTTAACTGATAATATAGTCAAAAAAATCTTTGATATTTTCATACAGAAACTAACATAAACCAAGAACACCCACTGATGCAGTGCTTAAAACTATATATTTATAATTCCTATTTTATTGGCATGAATAGTTCTGAACTTAAAAACCTTCCTGGTAAGTTCTTTTAATTTCTTAGGACAAAAAAATTTCTCACAACACACAAATATTTACAACATATACATTGTTTTCAGTTCTTTACAGCGAGTTCCAAAGACAAACATTTGTATAGGTTACCACAGAACAAAAGCTGTGACTCATGTTTTTATTTCATAAACTATTATAAGTTAAAGTGAATAGTTTCTTTTTAATATTCCTTGTAGCATTTTACAAGTGCAACAGAAAACTTGAAGACCCAAATGAAGAGAGCTGGAACCCATTAGATAAATGCTGTTCGTTGTCATCACATTATTCACAGCAAATTTTTGAAAAAATAAGCACCAATCATTCTTGCAAAGAACAATTTTTTTTTTATCTAAAAGGATCAAAAAGTGTTAAATACAAGGTCTTTAATTTACATGACAAGCAATAAATACGCTGTGTGGAAACTCATCCTGAATACGCCTACCCTCGTACATAGAACGTACTGCAAAGTCAGCGGTCACGCATGTTGTCGGATTTTGTTTGGAAGGAGACCCAACTGCCGGCCAGCGATGGCCAGGCTACTCTCACCGGGGCCACCAGAGGGGACCCTGGGCCAGCAAACTGAAAACAATACAACTCAAAAGGGGCAACATCGAGCCAAGAAATCAAAAAGCCAAGAAGATCATTGCTGGTGATGTTAGCATATCCTAGAGAACGTTAATATGCTCTGCTATGATTGGTTGTCAATTATGCTTTAGTCAGATTAAAGAGCCGGCGGGTGCTCTACAAGTTTTTTTTTAAACCACCAAAATAACAAAACCCCAAACCCAAAAACTGTGTGGCCACATTATTGTTTCCTGGGTGGAAAAGTTCTGGTCACTGTACAAGTTTGCTGGCGCCTCGAATGCCCATGGGGCTTCACACTCACTCGGATTGCACGAAGAAGGCGACTTACAAGTACCCTAAGCATGTGCACGGAGCTGGCGGCTGGTCTACCCTGCTAGGCAGGGGGCACGCGGAGAACTGGGCAGACAGGGCAAGTGCTGCCAGGACAGGGCTTCAGCCGAGGAGTCCGTGGGCTGAGATTCGGTCTCGAGACAGCCACTGGCCCAGCCCAGCGCGGGCCCCAGGCTCATGCGTTCAGCCGCAGAGACTGGTCTTCCCTCCTGCGTGAAGAGATGTCGATGTCGATGGAGTCTTTGCCCACGATGAGCCGCAAGCGCTTAGCAGGAGGGAGCGGGATGAAGTCGTCGTCAAAGTCATCGTCGTAGTCGTCAGCGTCCCGGTCGCCATCAGAGGAGGAGTCATCTTCGTCATCGTCCTCATCGTCCTCAGTGCTGCTCTCCTCCTCGTACTGCCCATAGTCGTCCATGTCCATGCGGGACTCGAGCAGGGACAGGGGGTCGCTGCAGCACACGCCATTGTCACGTAGCCCCTCGGCGCAGGGACCGTGGCCCTCTTCGTCCCGCTTGAGCTGGATCTTGAGCTTGGTGGAGCTGCCGCCAGCGGCCGGCCCGAAGCCGCTGTTGAGTTTGGCCACATACAGGCTGCTGTCGCGCTCTCGGTCCTTGCTCAGCTTGATGCTGATCTTGGACGCGCTCATGGCCTCGCTCTCAGGGTCGCTGGTCTTGCTGCTGCTGTCGTGGCGGCGCCGGAGAGTCAGTTTGGGGATCCCCGAGTTGTTTTCCAGGATGAGCTGCGCATCGTACCTGGTGATGCGCCTCTTCTTCTTCGTTTTGGCCGGTCTGCAGCTGTCCTTGGCCTTGAAGCTGTCCGATGTCACCACCGAGCCACCCACAGAGGACAGTGCCCAGTCTGGGAGGCTGCCCGGGGTGCCTTCGGGACAAAGGGGCTCACCCTGCTCCAAGGGGGACCCTACCCCATCTGGCTCCCCGCTGGCTATCCTGGGGGAGGCGTGTGTGACCGATTCCTCAGCCTTGGCCAACTGTCTGACCAGCTTCCCCTGCCGCGATTTCTTTTTGGACGCACTGCTGTCGCTCTTCGGACACTCCACTTCCCCCTTGAGTGGTGACTCCTGGGGTGGGCCTTCTGGGACAGGGGGCCCCGGCTGCGTGGCCCCCTCTGAGCCAGCTTCTGGCCCACTGCTCCTGTCGCTCTCCCCGATGGAGGACTCGAATGTACCGTCCGGGGGTTCCTTGGGGTGCATCCTCGTCCTCATGGACCGCCTGGTGATGTAGGTACAGGGCGAGCCCTCACAGGGTGCGGGGGCGCCTCGCCCCAAGTTCTGCCTGTGTTCTCTGGCTGCGTGCCGAGTCAGGCAACCACTGGCCGCCGTGGCCTGGGCTGGTCCCTCTGGCTCCTTGTCCTTCTTTAGGGGCAAGTTTTTGTACAGGACCACTTTGGGCTCTTTCAGTACCAAGTTCCCCATTTCGAGCTTCCTCGATGCATTTCTTGGCTCCAGGCGTTTGCAATGATTTCTCAGTTTGATCTTTGCGAGTAAAGGCTTTGCAGGCTTTTTCAGTTTCTTTGGTACCCTGGAATTATTGACGTGAGCTGGCTTGGATGAGGTAGAGTTGGAGGAAGCCGGAATCCTAGACATAGGCTGCCTTGCTAAGGTTCTGTTTTTGCTGTTCCTTTTTAGACCAACAGAAGGTTTTCGATTCGAATCTGCAAGATTAAAAAAAAAAAAAAAAAGGAAAGAAAAAAGAAAAAGATGAAAGCGGTGTGTGTGGGGGGTGGGGTGGGGGGAATAAGTGTTTAGATCACAATGCACCAAACCCAAGGTAGTCAGGAGATGCTGGCTCCCACGCACAGGTCACAGGCATGGGCTCATTTCTGTGGGTCTGGCACCTCTCTTGACTCTGTGCTTTGATTTTAATTTTGTTTTGGGGCCACACCTGGTGGTGCTCAGGGCTTTACTCCTGGTGCTGTGCTCAGGATTCATACCTGGTGGGTTGGGAGTGGGGGATATGGGGTGCCGGAGACTGATCCCAGGTTGTCGGTGTACAAGGCAAACAGTCACCGTTGTACCATTGCTCCGGCCCTTGTCTTTGGATTTGACTATGGGAAAGGCTGAAACTTGAACTTGGGTTTCTCCTTCCACAAGTCTAACCCTCTCTGGCTCATGAACACAAGGAGTGTTATGACCTGAGCAGTAAGAGTGATGAGTTCGATGAGACTAAATTCTATTGTGGAGAAAAGGAGGGAAAACAGATCCTGAGACTCGTCCACCGCTTTTCTAGGTAAAATCAATGCAGAGAACCATGAGGCCACACACTCAGGCCTCAGCACTGAGGTGCTAGCTGCCAACCACTCAGCACAGGCAGACACACTGCCAGGATGACATGCAGGGCAAGGGGAAGGCTGCTCCATCCTGTGTGTGGGTGACAGGTTAGAGGCAGCTATTCAGCATGTGGCTTCTCAAAGGTCCTGAGTGACTCATAGCGGGGCTATTGGGGCCCTTCTGCTCTCTTCACTTTCCTCTAAAACCAGGACCAGTAGAAGCCGGAGAGAGAGCACAGTGGTAAGACGTTTGCCTTGCAAGCAGCTGGTCCAGGATAGAAGGTGTTTCGAATCCCAATATTCCCAACATGTCCCCCATGCCTGTCAGGAGCAAATTCTGAGTGCAGAGCCAGGTTGAGTGACCTGCACTGGCCCCATCTCCTTTTCTGACCCACCACCATGCCCAGGCCCTCCCCACAGCCAGTCTGACAACCACCTCTCTATCAAACAGGCTCCAGACCTCACTTGTCCACTTTTATTATTATTATTATTTTTTTTTTTTTTTTTGGTTTTTTTTTTTGGTTTTTGGGTCACACCCGGTGACGCTCAGGGGTTACTCCTGGCTATGCTCTCAGAAGTCGCTCCTGGCTTGGGGGACCATATGGGACGCCGGGGGATCGAACCGTGGTCCATCCAAGGCTAGCGCAGGCAAGGCAGGCACCTTACCTCTAGCGCCACCGCCCAGCCCCATTTATTATTATTATTTTATTTTTTTGGTTTTTGGGTCACACCTGGCAGCTCTCGGGGGTAACTCCTGGCTCTTTGCTCAGAAATCGCTCCTGGCAGGCTCAGGGGACCATATGGGATGCTGTGATTCGAACAACCAACCTTTTGCATGTAAGGCAAATGCCTTATCTCCATGCTATTTCTCAGGCCCTGTCCACTTTTTTTGAGGGGAGGAAGTGTTGGGCTCTTCTGGCAGTGCTCACGGTTTACTCCTGGCTCTATCTATGCTCTGGAATCAACTGTTGTTGGGCTTAAGGGACCCGTGCAAAGTCAGGGATTGAGCTGAAAGTCAGCCACATCCTAAGCAAATGTCTCACCACTGTACAGCTCTGGCCTTGAAGTCCCTCTCTCCGCCCAATGGGTACAGTCAGAGCCTGGGCCTGAGACTGTATCAGCCTACAGAGGCTCTGTAACTTCTCGCACACCCCCGTCCCCGTGCCGACCTTCCAGTTGGCCTTGCCCAGCCCTGTGCTCCCTGACAACACATCCATTGCCTGAGCTGCAGGCATCTGGGTCTCTGCACACGATCACATGAGCCCAGTTCCCAACCCACATTCCTCCCAGCAAGCCTTGCTCTGCCCTTCCTTCTCCATCTGCTCTCCCGAGTGGATAGCCTGCCAGCCTGGCACTCGTGCCTATTCCCAGGGCCTACCCTCTCGTCCCAACTCCCATCCTGCCCCCCAGCATTCCACCGGCCGCTACATGGCAGTGACGATCCCAGCCTACACAGCACTATCAGTCACCTAATGCCTGAAAAACAGGCCAAAGCACCTTCTGCCACCTACTGCGGCCGTGACCAACCCTACGCCACTCCCCCCGACCCTGTGGGTTCTGGGCTTGGCCTCCATAATGCTTCACTGAGCCTGACTTCCCCAAGGGCCTGGCATGTCTTTCTAGTTCCTCTACTGCACTCAGAGCAGTCCAGCACTGCTTGGGGACTATTGCAAGCAACATGAGCTCAGCCCTTTGTGCCCTCATCCTCTAGGTACCAACCACTCTGGCCGTTAGCACTCCCCAACTAGTCCCCAGCCTGATAGCCGACAGCTGGGGGCACTAAAAAAGCACCGAGTTCTACACCGAGCACAAGGCAGACACTATCTGACGTTACATATTTGCTCAATACGACTCTCACGAGGCTGAGGCTGCAGTCTCCCTCGCAACAATTCAAGCTGTTGGTCTGAGAAGCATCAGCCAGAACCAGTGCCAAGGTCTTATCAAGGCAACAGGGAAGTGAGCACTGTGACTGGGAGCAGACCAGGTGTGGTATCTTGGGGAGGCTGGAAGGAACCCTGGCTGTTGCCCTCAGCCCACTGCAGACTCAGACTGTCAGGGCTCAAGGAACAGCTTGAATCATATTCAAGTGACCCAGACACCAGCTCCATATCTGGTCCCCTGGGGGCCTTCTGGGAGTGTTCCTTGAGCACCATAGGGTATGGTCAACCCCTCCCCACAACCCACACAAAAATTTCCTTGGCCCCATAATTTATAGTCTCTAAGTGATTCCAACTAGGAACCAATGTGGAGTCTAGCACCTGGGCTGTGAGGTGCTAAGTGGCAGAGAGAGGTCTTGATCCAGGGCTCAAGGCTGCTTTCCTGGGCCCAGATTCCAAGTCTAAGCTATTCAACCACAGCCTCTCTGAGACGTTGCCTGGCGCAGGGTTCATAGCTCACTTTGGTGTCCACAGACCCAGAAGATAGCCCTTGTGGGCACCAGGATTTGGTCTGTGACCTGAGCAGTTTCTCAAGTCTCCTACCGAAAGGGCACCTGGTTATGTAGGGCTCAGGAGGGCCAAAGCCACACCCTGTGTACAGGCTTCCAGCTTGGATTCTGAAAACCCTCACAGGCCCTTAAAGCTTTAGCCTGAGCGGGAACCAGCTGCTCATGACCATAAGACATCCAGCAGGACGTGGCCAAGAGCAGCATAAGGAGACTGATGAGTGTCCGGGACAGAAGGGCACATCTGGGGTGGAGGAACCACCCTGCGGCAATGGCAGGAGAATTGGAATCTGGGTTACACTGGCGACCTTTGCTCTGTGGACTTTGACTTCTCGTGGTCTCTCTGGGTGCAAAAAAAACAGTCAAGTGCAGCCTCCAAGACATCTTTCGAGAAGGACGGAAGTACAGAAAGGAGAACTGTTTTCTCTTCCCTCTCAGGAGAAGTTGCTGGAAGCATCTAGAAGAGTGGCCTGTGCCTGACACAGACACATCATTCCCACTGGTGGGAAGGGCGTAGTCGGGGTCGGCACTGTCCTCACTCCACTCCAGAGCAATGCTGTGGCCTGACCCCAGCTGTCTGCATACTCTGCTGGCCAACCCTGGCACTTAGGCCAGCGGCCCCTCTAAGTTCCATGGACTCGAGTTGCTTCCCTGACACTCCACAGCTATGGCACACTGGCTCAGGGCTGGGCTTCCAAGTAAGTAACGCCAAGGAAGAGAGACAATACATGTGACTCCTCAGGATAGCAGCTGCACTCACCTCCCACAAGGGCATTAATCTGGGCCCCGAAGCCCAGACACCCACATCCCCAAATGCACAGCAAAGCGCCTGGCCAGCCCACCAAGGCAGAGTCTGCGTGTGCAGTGCCCAAGAGGCTGACAGCCTTCAGCCGCACCCAAGAACCAGGCTGCCGAGAACAGGCGCTGGCTAGGCCGTGTTGGTTACAGGAGCTGCCAGTTGCTCACCAGCTCTGCAGCCTGAGCACTGAAGCTGCCCAGGAGAGAAACAGACGTTTTGTCTTTGGAGGCTTCACCTAGCCTGACTTCCAGCAGCAGCAGCAGATTCAAGAGTTAATGGCGGGGACAGTTGTGCCAAGAGACACCTTTCCCCCTTTCTGGGCAGGTGGAGAGGAGATGGGCAGAAGGGACGCTGGGAATGGAACCCAGGCTGGTTGTAAGGCAAGCTGCCCTGCAGGTGGAGTGGCACACAGCAGACCTGCCTCTGTATTCCCAGCACTGCGAGCCCCTGCAGAGCCCACGAGCAGTCCTGGTGCTCTCCATGCTCCTCAGCCAACTGCAAAAAGCTGCCCAGGATGCCCCAGATGTTCATCGCTGATCCCCCCTTACTTACTTGCGTCATTGGTTTCCTGAGTGGTGTCTGCATCCGTGTTAGAGCTGACAGATTGACTATCTGAATTCTTGCTGCTGTCACCTAACTTTTTTAGCCTATTTAAGCGTTTATCTGTTTCTCTGAGTCCATATTTGCTATTGATAACAGGAGCAGGTGCGGGCAGTCCCACTCTGGATTTAAAAGCACCAGTTCCCCGCCTGAAAGAGAAAAAAGCCCAGGTTAAAGCAATACTCCACCCTGAGGGGTCTGTCTGCACAGACCAATTGAGGGCACACAGGGTCAAGTCTAGGACACAGGCAAGGAGGATGAAAGCAAAAGAGGTCCAGACTCAAAGTCACAAAACAATCCGCAAGGACTGCTGTCATCAGGCAGTTAATAGACTATTCGTAAGATGATGGACCCAATGTAATTTCAGGCATAGAAAAAGAAATTGTTCCATTTCAAAAATTGGCTGGAACATCATGAGGCTTATTAGGCCTAATTAGGTTATTAGGCTTAAATAACCCACCTGTAATTATAGGACAACTCTGGCGCCATTAGCACTATAAATCAAAACATCAAAGTAGAGAATTTCCATAAGAAATTAGTCAGGGGCCCGGAGAGATAGCAGAGCGGTGGTTTGCCTTGCAAGCAGCCGATCCAGGACCAAAGGTGGTTGGTTCGAATCCCAGTGTCCCATATGGTCCCCCATGCCTGCCAGGAGCTATTTCTGAGAAGACAGCCAGGAGTAACCCCTGAGCACCGCCGGGTGTGGCCCAAAAACCAAACCAAACCAAACCAAAACAAAACAAAAAAAGAAATTAGTCAGAACTTAAATGTTAGCTATAGTAACTATGTAAGAAGGCAATGCTGTATTACTGAAAACCTGACTTCTGGAACAACAGGAATTGTGAAGTAATTTCCTTTAAGTCACTGAAATAAAAATAAATAAACCCAACAGGAGAAATCCTGGTGCACAAAGCACAGGAACAGGTGTCCGAGACAGTGGGAGGGCCCTTGCTTTGCACGAGGCCGACATGGGTTTGACCCCTGATTCCCACAGCAATGCCAGGACTGATCCCTGAGTGCAGAGCCAGGAGTACCACTTCTGCAAGGCCAACATCCTACCTGCTGTGCTGTGCTTTGCTCAGGCCCCTAGCAGTGGTCCTCAAACTATGGCCCGCGGGCCACATATTGTATTTGTATCTGTTTTGTTTCTTCATTGCAAAATAAGATATATGCAGTGTGCATAAGAATTCGTTCCTAAGTTTTGTTTTTACTAGAGTCAGACCCTCCAATGGTCTGAGGGACAATGAACTGGCCCCCTGTTTAAAAAGTCTGAGGACCCCTGCCCTAAAATAACAACTTTTTTTTTTGGGGGGGCCACTCCCGGCATTGCTCAGGGTTTACTCCTGGCTGTCTGCTCAGAAATAGCTCCTGGCAGGCACAGGGGACCATATGGGACGCCGGGATTCGAACCAACCACCTTTGGTCCTGGATCGGCTGCTTGCAAGGCAAACGCCGCTGTGCTATCTCTCCGGACCCAAAGTAACAACTTTTTATGGCAAAATTATAACCACATTTCATTATGAGAGCAGGATGGATGCCAAAGAGCTAGTGGATTTAGATAATCTTTCAGGATTTAGCTAAAGAAAAGGCTACAATTTTCCCCAAGGAATCAGTGGTTCTCACTTTTTGCTATGAGATAATAACAATTTTCTTTCCTTTCAGGCCACACCCAGTGGTGCTCAAGGCTCATCCCTGGTGGGCTTGGAGGATCATATGGCAGCAGCAACAATAGCTTTTCCCTCTTCCACAAAGTCTCCACATTTTCCTAGTTGTTTCTACATCATGTTTTAAAATTTCTTTTCTCTATTTTTTTGTTTTTGGGTCACATCCGGTGGTGCTCCTGGCTCCTGGCTTGGGGGACCATATAGGATACTGGGGAGATCGAACTGGTCCGTTCTGGGTCAGCAAGGCAAATGCCATACCGCTGCGCCACTGTTTCGGCCCGTTTTTTTTGTTTTGTTTTGTTTTGTTTTGTTTTTTGGATCACACCCTGCGATGCTCAGGGGTTCCTCCTGGCTATCTGCTCAGAAATAGCTCCTGGCAGGCATGGGGGACCACATGGGACACCAGATTTGAACAAACCACCTTAGGTCCTGGGTTGGCTGCTTGTAAGGCAAACACGCTCTGCTATCTCTCCGCCCCCCCCTGATGTTTAAAAATTTTTTTTTTTGTTTTTGGGTTACACCAGGCAGTATTCAGGGGCTACTTCTGGCTCCATGCTCAGAAATCGCTCCTGGCAGGCTCGGGGACCCTGTGGGACGACGGGAATCGAACCACCGTCCTTCTGCAAGCAAGGCAAACACTCTACCTCCATGCTATATCTTTGGTCCCTGATGTTTTAAAATTTCTATGCCTGCCCACCCAGAACTTATGGTATATATAATGTGATGGGAATTTTGCTTGTTTTTCAAGAAGCAGAATAAAAGATCCAACATCATTTATTCAAAAAAATGCTATTTCGAGGCCGGAGAGACGGCATGGAGGTAGGGCGTTTGTCTTACATGCAGAAGGTCGGTGGTTCGAATCCCTGCATCCTATGTGGTCCCCTGAACCTGCCAGGAGCGAATTCTGAGCATAGAGCCAGGAGTAACCCCTGAGCGTGGCCAGGTGTGACCCCAAAACCAAAAAAAAAAAAAAATTGCTATTTTGCCAACCCCACGAAGACCTGTCATTGGGTAGATCCACAGGCTCATTTCACTCTAGAAAGAGCCAAGCCAACCGTGGAAACTCACGGGTACACCTCGTAGCAGACCAACTGCTCTGGGGGCCTGTGTGTGGGTCAAATCGACAACCTGCTGAATCCCCAGCAGCTGCACAAACCCCATAACCACCACCTCACCAACAGCCTGACTGCACCACTTTTCCACTGTTCTCTGCAGAAACCCAACAGTCCCAAACTCCAGGAAAGTTTCTGGGGTCTTCTTGGAGTGGGCGGGTAGATGCTACAGGACCCTCCATACTTCCGGAAGCCAAGGTAGCCACAGACACGTCCCACAGCTGCCGCAGGTCAGCTCATTCCCTGGAACCTGGAGTTCCTCCAAATTCCAACACCGACACACCAGATCAGATGTGACATTGTGGTAGAAGCCACCTATGTTCAAGCAACAAAACACTGAAGGCTCAACTAGCAACTAGCAGCTCAGTAAACAATGACTTAATGACCCCATGGTGAGATGACAATCTTCAAAAATAAGTCAAGTTTTTTTTCCTTCAATAATTCCACTAACATTTTGCTGTAACAAGCAATATTTTTTTTTTTTGTTTTTTTTGTTTTTTTGGGTCACACCCGGCAGTGCTCAGGGGTTACTCCTGGCTGTCTGCTCAGAAATAGCTCCTGGCAGGCACGGGGGACCATATGGGACACCGGGATTCGAACCAACCACCTTTGGTCCTGAATCGGCTGCTTGCAAGGCAAACGCCGCTGTGCTATCTCTCCGGGCCCTGTAACAAGCAATATTAAGTAAACTATTTATACCTGGCAAGGGGCAGGAAAACTGGAGACTGATGCAGGGATCGGTTGTTAGAACACTAAATACCAGAAGCAACAGTATTTTGTCTAACTTTGTAAACCATGTGACTAAATAAATTCAATTTTTTTTTGGGGGGACGAATAATGCCTGATGATGTTCAGGGGTTATTTCTGGCTCTTCTACTCAGAAATCATTACTGGTGGTGTTCGAGGGACCAGATGGGATGCCAGGCATCGAACCCAGATTGGAGCTATGTGCAAAGCAAGCGCCCTTCCTGCTGTACTATGGCTTGGCCTGCAGCAATAAAATTTTTTTTGGGGGGGTCACACCCTGTGATGCTAAGAGGTTATTCCTTGCTATGTGCTCAGAAATTGCTCCTGGCTTGGGGGACCATACGGCCGCTGAGGAATCGAACCGAAGTCCGTACTAGGCTAGCGGCAGCAAGGCAGAAGCCTTACTGCTCCGCACCACCTCTCTGGCCCCAATAAAACAATTTTTTTTTTGTTTTTGCATCACACCCAGCAGCACTCAGGGGCTACTCCTGGCTCTATGTTCAGAAATCGCCCCCGGCAGACTCGGGGGACCATGTTGGACGCCGAGATTCAAACCACCGTCCTTCTGCATGCAAGGCAAATGCCTTACTGCTGTGCTATGTCTCCGGCCCCCCAATTTTTTTTTTTTTTTTGGTTTTTGGGTCACACCGGCAGCGCTCAGGGGTTACTCCTGGCTCTATGCTCAGAAATCACTCCTGAGGGGCCGGGCGGTGGCGCTAAAGGTAAGGTGCCTGCCTTGCCTGTGCTAGCCTTGGACGGACCACGGTTCGATCCCCCGGTGTCCCATATGGTCCCCCAAGCCAGGAGCAACTTCTGAGCACATAGCCAGGAGTAACCCCTGAGCATTACCGGGTGTGGCCCAAAAATCAAAAAAAAAAAAAAAAAAAAAAAGAAATCACTCCTGGCAGGCTCGGGGGACCATATGGGATGCCGGGATTCGAACTATCAACCTTCTGCATGCAAGGCAAATGCCTTACCTTCATGCTATCTC
This sequence comes from Suncus etruscus, assembly GCF_024139225.1. NCBI lineage: Eukaryota > Metazoa > Chordata > Mammalia > Eulipotyphla > Soricidae > Suncus > Suncus etruscus. Next base: position 111,148,307 of record NC_064856.1, read on the forward strand.
TCCGGCCCCATCCCAAAATTTTTATTATTATTATTATTTTTTTATTATTTTTTTTTTGGTTTTTGGGCCACACCCGGCGTTGCTCAGGGGTTACTCCTGGCTGTCTGCTCAGAAATAGCTCCTGGCAGGCATGGGGGACCATATGGGACACCGGGATTCAAACCAACCACCTTTAGTCCTGGATCGGCTGCTTCCAAGGCAAACGCTGCTGTGCTATCTCTCCGGGCCCCCAAATTTTTTTTAATTAAAAAAGAACCATTATAGGGCGGAGAGAAAAAAAAAAAAAAGAACCATTATGGGCCGGCCAGAGAGATAGCACAGCAGTAAGGCACTTGCCTTGCATGCAGAAGGATGTTGTTCGAATGCCGGCATCCCATACATATGGTCTCCCAGGCCTGCTGGGGGTGATTTCTGAGCGTAGAGCCAGGAGTAACCCGAGCGCTGCTGGGTTTGACCCAAAAAATAAAAAAAACAAAAAACAAAAAAAAAGAACCATCATAATTTTCCAGGATAGAAAGAGCTCATGTACACTGAGCATTATGTCCTTTTATTCAGTTATCCATTTCTTGACCAATACAATCCAATTTTGACATTTCAGAGTAATGCATCTTTTTTTTTTGTTTGTTTTGTTTTTGGGCCACACCCGGCGTTGCTCAGGGGTTACTCCTGGCTGTCTGCTCAGAAATAGCTCCTGGCAGGCACGGGGGACCATATGGGACACCGGGATTTGAACCAACCACCTTAGGTCCTGGATTGGCTGCTTGAAAGGCAAACACCGCTGTGCTATCTCTCCGGGCCCTAATGCATCATTTTGGGGTGCTCAGAAATAGCTCCTGGCAGGCATGGGGGACCATATGGGACACTGGGATTCGAACCAACCACCTTTGGTCCTGGACCGGCTGCTTGCAAGGCAAACGCCGCTGTGCTATCTCTCCGGGCTCTAATGCATCTTTCTTAACCTATTAAGGCAACTATCTCCACGAGATATTTTTGTTTTTGTTCTTGATATTTTTGTTTTGTTTCGTTCTTTGCCCAGTGAGGGCACCTGCAGTGGTGCAGGGCCTGGCTGTGGGCTGCTGCATCTAAGACAAGTGCCTGAAACCTCAGCGTCCCTCTTCCCTTCTGCATCACCTATTTTTTTCCCTCCGCTCTCAATCAGACACTTTCACAGAGGTTTGAAGTGACTTGATCCTTCCTTAGATTTTACTCTGGAGATGTTCTCAAGAGAAGTTGACTATTACAGCTGTATATCATTGAGCGTGCCATGGACACCAGCAGGTCCTTTACTGCCCCCTCCTTCCTCAGGCCTCATCCCATCCTGCAGCTTCTGGTGCTCCCAGGAATGAGTGCCAGGCACACACCTGAGGACACATCCTGCCCTGCTTTGAACTCGGAGCAATGGCAGAACACTATCGTCCAGCTCAAACCCAGTCGACCTCTAGGGCTATTCAGAAATTTTCTCTTGTTTATTTTTGGGTCACACCGAGCAGTGCTCAAGGGTTACTCCTCACTCTGCACTCAGAAATACTCATGGCGGCCCCGGAGAGATAGCACAGCGGTGCTTGCCTTGCAAGCAGCCGATCCAGGACCAAAGGTGGTTGGTGTCCCGGTGTTCCATATGGTCCCCGTGCCTGCCAGGAGCTATTTCTGAGCACACAGCCAGGAGTAACCCCTGAGCACCACCGGGTGTGACCCAAAAACCAAAAAAAAAAAAAGAAAAAAAAAGAAATACTCATGGCAGGCTCGGGATACTCATGGGATGCTGGGAATTGGTGGAAGGCAAACAATACCCTTCCTGCTGTGCCATCGCTCAAGGCCCCAGAAATCCCCTTTTTATTGTTTCCTTGACCTGATTTCCTTCCGGAAAGGCAGGAGGTTTGGGGTTCATGAAGCTTTTGAGAATATTCAGATGGAGGCTGGAGTGATCCAGAGTCCAATGGATAGAGCTTGCACAGTATCAATCTGGGTTTGACTCCTCCCCATCTCTTATGGGACCCCAAGCCCCATCAAGAATGAATCTCGGGCTGGAGAGGTGGCGCTCGAAGTAAGGTGTCTGCCTTGCAAGCGCTAGCTTAGGACGAACCACGGTTCGATCCCCCCAGCGTCCCATATGGTCCCCCAAGCCAGGAGCGATTTCTGAGCGCTTAGCCAGGAGTAACCCCTGAGCGTCAAATGGGTGTGGCCCAAAAACCAAAAAAAAAAAAAAAAAAAGAATGAATCTCACCTGTAGAGCCAGGAGATAGCTCTGAGCACCAATGCATGGAGCCCCAAGCCCCCAAAACCAAACCAAAACACTGAGGAGACTCTTCACAGTTAGGGCTGGGGATGTTTCACGGCAGAGCACCCTCTCATTATGCAAGGCCCGAGGTCCACTCCCGTGCCCCACACATCCCACCTATCAATCACCCCTCAGGCTCCTTACAAGGAGCAGGAGAATAGAATTTACCTCCAGTCATTAAACCAACAGCTCCAGAGTGCAGCAACTGGCACTGGGCGTTTCCATTCCTTTATTTCTATGTCACTGGGTGGGGTTTGGGTCACACCAGTAGTGTTGGGACTCAAAACTAGACCATCACAAACCCTGCCACTGAACCACACCCCTGGCCAGTCCCAAGGCAGCTCTCTGGGGTGCTTTCCTGCCTCGGAGCCCCTCGGGCACAGTTCTTCCGGAGGTATAGGACCTGGGCCAGTTTCTACTGGTCCCCAGGGGTCACCTCAAGTGAGGGCATCTGAGAGGGCCGATCTATGCGTCCCTAAGCTCCAGACCGAGTTCAGCTGCCTTTCTGCCTCCCTGGTTGATTGAACACTTCCCGCCCCCACAGGTTCTACCTAGGCTCATGGCTCCTCAGTTCAGGAGTCCACCTGGTTCCGAGGATAAGTCAGTGCCATCTCACCCAATTAACTACCTTCACACAGACTAAGGTCCACAACACTGCCCATAGCAATCTGCACCTGACTGCAGACCCTCAGAGCGCCCTGACTGGCTTGGCTTCTTACCGTATATACTCGAGTATAAGCCGAGTTTTAAGGCACAAAATTTGAACTGGGCTTATACTCGGGTCATACAGGAGCCCGTGCCCCAAATCAAATGCATGTAGTCTCCAGTCGTCTTTTGCCCTCTTCTGGAGGGGGCGTGCTTCAACTCAACCTACAAGTCAAGGCCGAACTGAACTGGATGTCACTGAACTATTTAACCCACAATATTCTGCGCTTTGTATGAGACCAATAACAGTGATGATATCTGCAAACTCAGTGATGATGACAATGTCTATGCTGATACCTCACATCAGATACAGCTGAAGCTGTTTGGACATACAGATGAGAAGGTGGAGGAATCCAGTTTGGAAGGATTTTAACCTTTGTGATTTAGCTCATTTACCTGTGAAGCCATGGTTTTCTGCACTTTATTTAAAGTTTTAAATAATTTACAGTTTTTCTTTTACCAATAAATATTGAAGAACATTTAACCTGATTTCTCAATTATTAAAATTGTTTTGGGTATATATTTTTATTTTTGAGATTTACCAATGGCTGCTTCATTTTCCAGCTCAGCTTATGTTCGAGTCACTGTTCTCCCAGTTTTTCGGATAAAATTGGGGGGCCGGCTTATACTCAAGTATATATGTTAATTCTTATGACTACCTGCATCAGACCCATCTGCTTGGGCTGGGAATATGGCATGTGGGGTGATTTCACAACGTGAGGATTTGTTTTAGAGCCCACTACCCTGGAGACTATTTCTAGAAATTCCCAGCAACCACAAAATTCAAAAAATTTCTAATGGGAGCCACACCCACATGTACTAGCTCAGGTCTGGAGGTGCTGGGGGGACCACCGGGCAAGAGTGTGCTGCCCACATGCCTCCTCCCTGCTCAACAATCTCACCTGCTGTTTGTCACTCTGACAGCTTCACATGACCCTAAGGCTCTGTTCAATGACACTATAAACCGATGAACCGGTGGTCTCTGGGGACCAGTCTAGGATGTAAAGAAGTGGTTTCTGGAGTCATTGCCAAGGACTCTGCTCTACTTCCCCACCATGCACAGGAAAGTCCCTGGCTCCCCCCAGGAAGTCGGGAAGCAGGGGGACCCCACTTCCTCTATGGGAAACCCAAAAACGTGGGGAGACCTTTAAACACCTTCCCTTTCACAGGGTGGCCCAAGCACTAGCTGTGCGGAGCCTAGACAGCGAGGGGGAGCAAGCAGCTCTGGAAAGGCACATGTGAGGGGTCCTCCAAGGACTCAGCAGGTTTTTCAGGAAGAGACAGGTTACAAGTTCAGGGAAAAGTACAGCAAAAAACATCAACTTCTCCCCCACACCAACAGCCTTATGTCATGGCTTAGTGACTAATCTATGTAGACACTAAACCAAAGGAAATTCCAGGTGCAGCGGGTTGGGGCCTGAAAACTAGAATTTTACAGATCTGAGAGTTCTTGAAACACACGGCTGCACATACAGCCACATGCACCTCCAGATTCCTTAATCCTGACACTTCTAAGTGAAACACACCAACTTTGATGGGAAAGGAGCAGAGAAGACAAATCAACTCAAAAAGCAAAAACAACTCAATATTCACCTACTAACAAGTAGCTTAGTAAACCCATGTAATAACCTCATGATGTGATACAATGATTTTTCACAGATTGTCTCTTACTGAACTTTTCAATAACTCCTTTAGCCATTAGTTGTTAACAAGCAATATAAATGATTTTGTGCCTACCAAAGGGGCAGGTGGGAAACTGGGGACAACAGTAGAGGGAATGTTCCACTGGTGGGTTGGCCGGAACACTGAATGCCAGACCAACAGCATTATGCACATCTTTGTCAACCATGGATTTTAAATAAAGTAAAATAGAAAAATAAATAAAAATAAAACCACCGAAGGGGACGGAGTGGTGGCGCAACGGTAGGGCATTTGCCTTGCAAGCGGCTGACCAGGACGGACCACGGTTCCAACCCCCGACATCTCATATGGTCCCCCAAACCAAGAGCGATTTCTGAGCGCATAGCCAGGAGTAACTCCTGAGTGTCACTGTGTGGCCCCAAAACAAAACAAAAATAAAACCACTGAAATTCTCAAAGACAGAGCTTAGCAATCTACAAGGCACCTGGGTTTCTGCAGGACACTGAGGGCAACCCCAAACTGGCCCCTATGTGGGCCCATATGGGGGTTGGGGCTTCCATTCCCCCATCACACATCTCTTCTCCCATCACACATCTCTGTTTTGATCAAACCAGAGTGATAGTCAGTCAGTGATCCCCAGACTTGGGTCAGCCTTCAGGGCCCCAAAACTCTCTGCACGGAAATGATCAAGAGCGAACGAATCGGGCCCGGAGAGATAGCACAGCTGCGTTTGCCTTGCAAGCAGCCGATCCAGGACCAAAGGTGGTTGGTTCGAATCCCGGTGTCCCATATGGTCCCCCGTGCCTGCCAGGAGCTATTTCTGAGCAGACAGCCAGGAGTAACCCCTGAGCACCGCCGGGTGTGGCCCAAAAACCAAAAAAAAAAAAAAAAAAAAAAAAAAAAAAAAAAAAAAAAGAGCGAACGAATCTCCACAATCCCCAAGGGCCAGAAGTCACAGTGATGGACACTTACCTTTCACAAGTGTAACATTCGCAGAACTCGTTATTTTCACCAAAAAACCCGTCTCCATAATAACAAGAAATCTCTTCTCCGGGTTCAATATCTCTCAGGGCCTTTACACACGCGGTATCTCGGCCAGTTGAAACAAACTGAAATGAAAGGGGTTCACTTAGCACCTCACTTCCACCTCAGGAAACAAAGGGCTATGACAACATATGGATATGGATGTGCTTACCTTACAGTTAGGTCTGCAATCTGAAAAATGTCCAAAAGATAAAGTCAATTAACTGTAGATAAGATCTGAAACACGAACAATTACAGATATCTGAAATAAGCTTTCTAGGTAACTTAGGACTTTTGACCGCAGCTACGGCTTCAAGCTGATGGAGACACAGACACGTTATCTGTGACCAAGGGAGGGAAACAGTCCCTAGGCCCACGCTTGGCATCCAAAAAGGCGCAGAGCCCACACTGGGCCGAGGGAGGGGGCCGTGGCCCGGACTCTTGCCGCTTACCGTGGTTGATGAAGGCCGCAGGCCCCAGCCACAGCTGCGCACAGTTTTTTCTTGTGGAGTACATGACACTGAAGTCGTTTTCTCCGTGTCTAAGTAGCATGTTCTCCTCAATTTCTGAAAGCTCGGCAATACAACCCACCAGTAATTCTATTTTGTCATTTCGTTTCCTATTTAAAATACGTGATGGGTTAAAAAATAATTACTAATAATTATAAATGGTGAGGATTCTTTTGAACAAATTCAACCTGCCCATTCAACACTGGGAACTGAGAAGGCCTGACCCAGGACTCCCACGTGGACGCCTCCCATCCTCCCTGGGCCATCCTGGGCAGCCAGTGTGTCCACCAGCGAGGGACTGTCCTTCAGGACAGGAAGCACATGGCCTCCAGCTCTTACTCCCCAGATCATCTCAGGGCTGGGCAGAAGGGCCTAGAATAGCTGTGGCACTGCCCTCAGCCTGCAGGGCCCTGATGACAGCGCAGGTACCAAGAACCCAGGACCAGACACTTCTGGCAAGAGCAGCACCATGTGACTGAAGGGCTGAGGCCAGTACCACCTTCAATTCTCAGCAAGCAGCCACCAGAAAGGAAAAGGGGGCTGGGCAGTAGCAGCACAGCGGGGAGGGCATTTGTCTTGGGGCCAACCCGGGTTCAACCCCTGGTATCCCAGATAGTCCCTAGGCAGCCAAGAGTGATTCCTGAGCGCGCGCGCGCGCGCGCGCGCACACACACACACACACACACACACACACACACACACACACACGGAAACCATGGAAATTTCTTTAAACAATATTTAAAACAAATAAACTCTCAATGCTATTTAATCAGGTGATCAATGTATGAATATTAACAAGAACTACAACTCAGTGTTAAAGCTGGCCAGTACACATTCAGCACTCCTCAGTTCTCAGAAGACGCCTCTGGAAGGCTCTCTGGAAAGTTCAACTGCTGATGTGACGCTACCACACTTGAGCTCATCTCCGACAGAGGCCCTGAGTCAGCGACTCCAAGGACATGGAGACTTGTGAGCATGCCAGCCCAAAGCCTGATCTTTATCACACTGGCAGGAAAGTTTTGCTATAAAAACATTGGGGGGACGGACTGAAGAGCTAGTACATAGAAAGGGCATTTGCCTTGCACACAGCCAACCCAGGTCCAATCCCGAGCCTCGCCAGGAATGAATCCTGAGCACAGAGACAGGAGTAATCCCCGAGAATCGCCGGATTGGCTCAAAATCAAAACAAAAAATCAGGGGCGATATGAGAGGCTATATATATTTCTTCTGGAGGTGGACTACTGTCACTGGAGGAAGAAGATAAAATCACTTATTTTGCAGCCTAACAAGTATGTCTCTTGTCCCATCTAGGCAAGTTCCACGGAGCTTGTTTTCTCTTAAGTGCCTTTAGCAGCCGTGCCCCAAGGAGCATCCTGACTCAGGAGCAGGTCACAGAGATGATCTGACCAGCTGGCTTCTCACTGCCGTTCCTCGCCCACCCGCTGGGCCCCGCACCTGCTGGGCTCCACTGGGCTCTGCCTCCTCCTGTCCCTCAGTTTCCTCAGCATCCAACCGGGACCAGTAGAGCTTGGCATACGCAAACTGGGCTTATCTGGGCTTTTGACTAATGCAATAGTTACCACTCTTTCGTTGCAACTATTTTGGCTCCGTTTTGCTCCGATGAGTATCTGTTACAAGGCAGTATTTCAAATCCACTGTCAGTTGCAAACATTCGCAAGTAAATAAATACCTACAACAGGAGAAAAGAATATTAACTTTATACTAAATTGTTCACACTGCCTGTTTTTCTCAGAATGATAAACTCACCATCAATAATGCAAACATTTATGAAAATTAAGTTACAAACTTTATGGTCCCATAAGTCACATATTTGAGTATCTACAATAATGTGTAAGAGAATCTCACTTCTAGACGATAATTTTCTCTTTGAATAGTTTATTTGTGCACCATTTTAGCATGCTTCTGGTTTTGGCTTTGGGCCATACTTGGCAATGCTCAGGGATTCTTCCTGGCCCTGTGCTTAGAAATCATTCCTGGCAGCACTGGAGGAACACAGGGGATCAAACCTGAATCAACCGCATGCAAAGCAAATGCCACTTCCATGTCTATTGCTCTAGCCCATATGCATTTTTATTATTCACGTGAGTTTATGCATTATTGATCTTTATACTGATTTATGTTCTATGAAATTTAAACTTTTAGCATCATAAAATTTAGACTATCACTAATACTGTAAATCATGCTGACTAAAATGGGTTAAAATTTAGAGATTTCGAGTAAAATAAACTTCAGACACTGGTTTCCTTTAGTCTTCCATTTTGTTTTGTGGCCACGCCTGGTGATCCTCAGGGCTTAATCCTGGTGCTCCAACGTTATGGCTTCCTTTACACTTATGCACACAGATTAACAATATTATTTTGGGGGGTAGGGCAGAGGGCCCATCGGGCTCAGGCTCGTGCTGGTACTGCTGGATGGGGCCATAACTGAACGTGGGGAATGTACCCAACCAGAGTATGTACTCAGCCTGTTGGAATCTATCTACTCTATATTGACTTTTTATTGGGGTGGGGTGGGGGAATGGTGGAGCATACCCAGCTCTGCTCAAGGCTTATTCCTGGCTCTGTACTCAGGGATCAGTTTGGGCGGGGCTTGGGGGATTCAACTCAGGCCAGCCGCATGAAGGCAAGTGTCCTCTCCACAAACTATCTCCCCAGCCCCTCCACAGTAACTTTCTTAATAAACTCACATGTTCCTTGAACAATTTCTCTTGCATTTTGTTTTTGTTGAGAAAATAGTGCCGTGCCCACTCGCCTGAAGTCAAACATTTGAAGGCTTTTTCCAAGTGCTCGTCTTTTTTAAAACGTTCAATTACTTCCTTTAGTTCTTCTTGCCTTCCTTTAATAGGCCGAAATCTGAAAGAAATTGAAACAATCGTTTGCACTGTCCACCTGGTTCCTGGTTCTTGGACCACCATGAAGACAGCCTGAGAAAGAATCTGAGAAGAGCCAAATCTAAGGAGAAGGAGAATCTCGTCAGTGACTGCCATCACCGAGCTACTGACCACCAGGACACAGGACTTCCTTGAGAGGTGGTACCTGCGGTTGCTAGGAGTCAATCCTGTCACCACTTCACCACTACTTATTACCAGCCACCAGAAAATTGAACTTTCTTCCACAGGGATGGTGCTGGGGATCTGCTAAGCCCCGCCTGATGCTCTTCAGGGCCACACACATAGGAGTGCAAACCCAGGGCTTCTCACTGTGAAGGCAGGTGCTCTATTAGCTGAGCCATACCTCTAGCCTCCTTTATGTATTTATTTGACTCTTCGGGGTTGGTTTGCTTTGGGCCCCATCCACGGGTACTCAGGCCTGACTCATACATAGCACAGGGCCCTGGACACTAAGTGTCAGAGACTAAACCGGGGTCAGCCACGTGTAAGACCAGAGCCATACCCCTGTGCTATTTTTCCAGGCCCTCGCCTACAGTGTGGGGCTTTATTAGGGCCATTACCAGCTGCTGTGCACAGGGCTTCATGCTGACTCTGGTGGTGTTTGGGGGACCAGGAATAGAACCAGGCCTGGCTGCATGTACCTACTGTACTGTCTCTCCTCATTGTCGTCCCATCCTGGTCCCCCCACCAAATACTGTTTACTCTTAGCTATATAAAAAGGTGGCCAGATGAGCAAAAGAAAGCGAAGTCAGGCTTATACACTTGCCAGCCACTCTGAAGAGACAAGACGAGTGGCCTAGAACAGAGCCTGTGGAATCGAGTTAGAATGACAAGAAACTTAAACTTGCAGAATCAAACCAGAGGAACCTAACACAATAAGCTTCACAGTAAGATGAAGCCATCAAAATCCTGCCATAGGGACTGGAGAGAGAGCATGGAGGTAGGGCATTTGCCTTGCATGCAGAAGGACGGTGGTTGGAATTCCAGCATCCCATATGGTCCCCTGAGCCTGCCAGGAGAGATTTCTGAGCGTGAGCCAGAAGTAGCCCCTGAGTGCTGCCAGGTGTGACCCAAAAACAAAAAACAAAAAAATCTTGCCATACACAGAAATATCCTCCGTGCACACACAGAAAATTCCAAACTAAGGAGCCAAAGAGTTGAGGTACTTCTCAAAAGTTTCAAGCTTCATTAAGCAGGACTGGAGCCAGAGTACGGTGTGGAGGACACTGGCCTTGGCATGTGGCTGATACGAATTTAATCTTCGGCATCCTGTATGGTCCCTCACCAGGATGGATCCCTGAGCGCAGAGCCAGAAATAAGTCCTGAGCAGTCAGATGTGGCCCAAAACAAAACTAAAAAAACCTCCAATAAGCCAATTCAATGGAGTCAGAGGACAAAAACTCAGGCGTGAGCAGTGATGCAAAACCCCAAAAAACCAATAAAACTCTTAGGATAGAATTTTAGTGGCCAAAGTGGGGTGGGCAGTTGCACTGCATATGGCTGACCCAGATTCCACATGGTCCCGAGCACTGCAGAGAAGTGATCCCTGAGCTACTAGTAAGTCAGGAGCACTGCTGCTTGTGGCCCAAGAATGACAAAAATTTAAAAAAGATAAAACAAGAATTCCAAAAGGTCTCTATCATAAAACCAGCTACAATGATGACAGAATGACACATTGCTAAAAATATGCTATCAAGGGGCCGGAGAGATAGCATGGAGATAAGGCGTTTGCCTTTCATGCAGAAGGTCATCGGTTCGAATCCCGGCGTCCCATATGGTCCCCCGTGCCTGCCGGGAGCAATTTCTGAGCATGGAGCCAGGAGTGGCCCCTGAGCACTGCCGGGTGTGACCCAAAAACCACAAAAAAAAAAAAAAAAAAAAAAAAAAAAAAAAAAAAAAAAAAAAAATATGCTATCAAATGAGAAGAATAAAATGAATAAGTTTGTAAGTTCCTTGCTCAAAATGATGCTTCTAGTAAAATGCACCCAGTGGATATGGTGCTGGAGCTTTTGGGAAGGTTTATGCACAGAGGTACTTAGAGATTCATTGTATTAGACAGAAACCCATCCTCCTATACAGTGTGTTTCAGCCCTCTTAGCTGGCTCCTGGCCTGGTTCTTGAACTTTTTATTTTTTGGTTTTGGCCCAAATCCAGCAGCTCTTATTTCTTCTTCTTCTTCTTTTTTTGAGGGGGCCAAACATGGTGATACTCAATGGTTTCTCCCGGCTATGCGTTCAGAAATTGCCAAATGTGGTGCAGGGGATCAAACTGGGCTTGGCCACAAGCCTAAATTTTAGTTTTCTGAAACACCTAATAAAGGAGCCAGAGAGGCAGCTACAAGGGGCGGAATTCATGAATACATACGAAGGTATCAGATCTAATTCCCAGAAACTACTTGGTACCACTAGGAGTGAATACTACACCCTTGATAGGGTGTGTGGGATAGTCTGCCCCACCTCAAAAAAAAACAGTCAAACATAAAAAGGAACAAACACTAGTGTGAAGCAACAAATAACACATTCAAGAAGAGCTGCAGAAAGCATAAGGGAAAAGTGCTTGCCTTGCACATGGCCAACCTTAGTTCAAGCACCTAGACCGAGTACCACTTTGTGTGGCCCCAAAACAAAGAAAACAAAAAAACACATCAAGAGGGGTGGAGCAGTGGTGCAAGCAGTAAGGCATCACCAGCTGTGGCCCAAAAAGCAAAAAAAAAGGGCAGCTCTGGGAATAAAAAGAAAACTTAGAAAATTTCACGTCCTATTAGAATATTTAAAATTGTTCTCATAAGCCAAAAAGTGTAAAATCTTAGAGAACTAATTAAAGTGTCAGCAAGGACAGCCTTCAGGATAGGGTGGACAGTATAGCAGGTGGGCACTTTCCTTGAATGTGGTCAATTCTGGTTCAATGCCCAGCACAGTTCCCTGACCTCTAGGAGATTCTGAAGCAAAGAACCAGGATAAGCCCTGAACATTGATGAATGTGCAGTGCCCCCCGTCCCCCTAAAAAAGAAAAGAGCATTTTGTTCTAGGTAAGCTATGGCAATCATATATATATATATATATGGTTTTTGGGTCACACCCAGCAGCGCTCAGGGGTTACTCCTGGCTCTACTCTCAGAAATCGCTCCTGACAGGCTCAGGGGATCATATAGGATACCGGGATTTGAACCATTGTTCTTCTGCATGCAAGGCCTTACCTTCAAGCTATCTCTCTGGCCCTGGCAATCATATTTATAACATTTCAGTCACAATAATTTACCAAGAATTCTGTATTTGGTGTTGTTGTAATGAGAACAGACAACAGAAGACATGGCCAAAGCTCCTGGACAGAACGTTTCAGTGGGAATACAGTATGGAAGGCCTTGAATGCCAAAAATACGTTATCATGGTAGAAGCGACACTGCATGAGCGCTCTGCAGCATGCAAGTTACAACCATAAATTTTGTCTCATAAAGGTTTTCGGAACTGACACTGGATAAAGTGGTGAATTCAACTTCAAGAAGAAAAGAAGGCAGGGTATTACAACAGGCAGTAAAGAATCAAAGAAAGGAGGCAAGTGCAGAATTCTGAGCAGTCCTGAGGTGACAGGAGTTAATCAGCTAGGTAGCAATAAATAGTGAAGACAAGCACTAGAACAGAAAGGAGACTTAATATTAAACGAGAGAACTTTGGAGGCAGGGAGAGTTCAAAGAACTGGGGCTCAAGCTCTGCTCACAGGAGGCGCAGATTAGGCCTCTAGCACCACATGGTCAGTCCCTTGAGCAGAGCCAGCAGTGATCCCTCAACCAAACCAAAATGTGGGGTAGAGCGTATCACAGCAGGGAGGACGCTTTTCTGAGCACGACTGAGCCAAATTCTATCTACAGCATTCCCTACGGTCCCCCGAGCACCATCAGGAGTGATTCCTGAGTGCAGAACCAGGAGTCATCCCTAAGCACTGCTGGGTGTGGCCCCCAAACCAGAAAACCAACAAACCAAAATAAATCCTCAAGGCTTATTCATCTGGAACCTCAAGAGCTAGTGCGAGGCCTGGGATAAGGGGCCATCCTGAGAGGAAGGAACATGACCCCCTTAGAAGCACAGCTTCCAGGTGGTTCTACCAGGCCCAGCAGTTCTGACTAACGCCAGTACCAAGTTTTCTCTGGATTCAGCATCAGCTAAATGCCTTCGGTGTTCCCTCTGATCCCGACATCTGGATCAAACAAAAACCAACCCTCAAGCTGTCCCTGGCTACCCACAACCCACCAGCAAGAAGCTCCTTTCTGGTGGAGTGAAAAAAAGGCTTGGGCCACATCCAGGTGTGCTCAGGGGTGACTCCTGGCTCTGTGCTCAGGAATTACTCCTGGAGGGCTCGGGGAACCATATGGGATGACGGGGGAGAAGCCCCTGTACTCTCTACTATGCTCTCGCCATGGCCCCAAACTTTTCTTTCCCGTACACTGTCATCTACTGTCCTGGTCAGCTCCTCCGGGAAAGAAGCCAGTGAGAAGAACAGGAGAAAAAAATAGGATCTGAGTGCTTATAAGGGACATAATACAGTGTTTGAGATAGTCTACAAGTGGACGCAAAATCATGTCTAATTCCATGATAACCAATTCTGCAGGGGGGAATTAAAACTGATCTGACAGTGTAAGATCCTTTTAGCAAGGAGTCCCCCCCCTCCGCCAAGGCACCCTGGAGCTTAGTAAAAGAAAAGCAATTTTCTATCCTTCTGCAGAAAAAGACATTCTGTGCTCTCCTTAAGGACAATTGCTCTAATTTCTATACAAATTGCAGCAAGTTATCCTGAGCCTGGGGTTTCTGAAGATAGAAGAAAACTGAGGTGGCCAGGACACCACCCAATATTGCCCTGAGGGCTGGTTCCTAGAATGTGGCAGGGGCCTGGCCTGGCCAAGCAAAGGAGTCTGCCTGCCTGCCTGCCTGCAGGATCATCCTGTCCAGGAGGGAATGCCCGTCTCTGAGTACTGTCTGGAGGGAAGAACATCTGTCCTACCAGTCGCTCTGTGACCCACTGCCCACCTGGCAGCGTAGCTCAGGGGTCACTTCTGCTAGGGCACCTCATGTAAAGTGTGAGTTCCTTCCTCCCAGTTATCACCCTCTCCCAAATCTCCATTTTGCAATTGTTTTGGCTTAGGGGCTACTCTCAGCTCGATTTCCTGTGTGGGGGTAGAGTAAGAATCTGCAGGAGGGTAGGGCAGGTGTTTTTCCTGGTGCTTCTCAGGTAGCACAGACCTCATCCTTCTCTAGCTAACATGGCTCCAGAGCTAGAGAGAGCACTGTGGCAGGGAGTAGCTGCATGTGCTGCCTGTCAGACAGCATATGAGAGAGAGAGAGATAGAGATAGAGAGAGAGAGAGAAGAGAGAGAGAGGAGAGAGTGGAGAGAAAGGAGAGAGAGAGAGAGAGAGAGAGAGAGAGAGAGAGAGAGAGAGAGAGAGAGAGAGAGAGAGAGAGAGAGACACAAAGAGCAGGAGGCGCCCCACGGACCCTGAGCAGAGCCAAGGATCCCCTAGGGCCCCGCTTCCACTCTTTCTCTACCTGGAAACAAGGGCTGCAACACATACCTGGGCTGAGGCCTGCAACAGTGCTCAGCTAATCCCATGGAGACTGCTGATCTTTTGGTGATTCTCTTAAAAGTCCCCTGTTATGGAGTACAAGTGGGTTTTTAAATGTAGCTAATTACCACAACCCAAGGATTTTACAAGGTTTGCAAAATACTTTCAAAGTTGCGCATACATGGACACCTTTAACCACTTAACAGAGACTAACAAAATGAAGGTGCAAACCGGTCAGCCAGTGTCTTGTAACTGTTTGTAACATGCTCTTACCTACCTCACAGGGTTGGTGTGAGAAAAACTGTCAGACTTGGAAAAATGCCGGGAGCTCCTCAAAGGGAAGGTGCTGGATTAAAAAGGCAAAAACAAATAATACGAAATTAATTGTATAATGTGCATCTGTAATTGCTAGAGCCATAGAAAATGTTAATTGTAGCAGAAATCCTTAAATTGTGTCATCACTGAAAAATTGTCTAATGTCTGCAATGGGGTGGTCGGTTGGGAAAAGACAGTATAGAGGGCCGGGCGCAGGCCTTACATGCAGCAGACCCAAGTTTAATTACAGGCACGACTTAGTCCTCCAGCCTACCAGGAGGTACCTGAGCAGTAGGTCCCCACACAAAACAAAACAAATATCCCTCCAATAAATAGTAACCAGAGTTTTGATCAATTCCATGTCTTCCTGCCACATGGGAACTGGGTACTGACTTACTAGTAAACAGAGGCTAATATTTATTTTTGAACACACCTGGCAGAGCTCAGGGGTTATTCAGGGCTCTGCTCTCAAGGAACACTCCTGGCAGTTGGGAGAACCATATGGGATGCTGGGGATCAAACCTGTGTTGGCCTCCTGCCAGAGAAGTGACCTCCCTGCTGCACTATCACACTGCCCCTAAACCTCTCAGTGGTCCTTAAACTATGGCCAGTGGGCCACATATTGTATTTGTATCTGTTTTGTTTCTTCATTGCAAAATAAGATATATGCAGTGTGCATAAGAATTCGTTCATGGGGCCGGGAAGGTGGCGCTAGAGGTAAGGTGTCTGCCTTGCAAGCGCTAGCATAGGACAGATAGCGGTTCGATCCCCCATCGGCGTCCCATATGGTCCCCCCAAGCCAGGGGCGATTTCTGAGCACATAGCCAGGAGTAACCCCTGAGCATCAAACGGGTGTGGCCCAAAAACCAAAAAAAAAAACAAAAGTATAAAAAAAAAAAAGAATTCGTTCATAAGTTTTGTTTTTACTATAGTCAGACCCTCCAATGGTCTGAGGGACAGTGAACTGGCCCCCTGTTTAAAAAGTTTGAGGACCCCTGCATCTAGCTTTTCTGAACACTGCTCAGGATTCCCACCAAAAGAAACAGGAGAGAGAAATGGGCATCAACAATTGGAACCAGAATAAACTATCAGGATGCAGATGCACGCTCGGGAACAGAGTTGGCCAACTGGGTACCAGCCAGCCTGGAAATCAAATCCCAGTCACTGTCACTTCTGCACTGTAGAATTAAATATTAATTATTATATAGTCCTTCATGGTGGAACACTGCACCTCAAGAGATGATCCAAAAGTTCCTAATACAGGGTTCGAGAGATAACACAGCAGTAGGGCGTTTGCCTTGCATGCAGCTGTTTAGGATGAATGGTGGTTCAAACCCCAGCATCCCATATGGTCCCCAGTGCCTGCCAGGAGTGATTTCTGAGCAGAGAGCCAGGAATAACCCCTGAGCGCTGCCGGGTGTGGCCCAAGAAACAAAAATGAAAAAGCAAACAAGCAAACAAAAAACCTCCTAAGCTCCTAATATAAGGATGTTTGCTGGCTGTTCCAATAAAGATTATATTTTAGTTTTGGAAACGAGGTAAGTCAACATTCTTGTAAATTCTTGCTCGGAAAATGAAGCACTGTTAGTACTTTTTTTTTCCGCCACACCCCATGATCCTCAGAAGTTACTACTGGCTATGCGCTCAGAAATTGCTCCTGGCTTGGGGGACCATATGGGACACCAGGTGAATCAAACTACAATCTGTCCTACCTATTGCGTACAAGGCAGATGCCTTCCAGCTTGTGCCACCTCTCCAGCCCCATTTTTCCAATAAACTTCTAAGATAAAGTAAAAAATGCCTTTCTTTTTTTTTTTTTTTATTTTTGGTTTTTGGGTCACACCTGGCAGTGCTCAGGGGTTACTCCTGGCTGTCTGCTCAGACATAGCTCCTGGCAGGCACGGGGGACCATATGGGACACCGGGATTCGAACCAACCACCTTTGGTCCTGGATCGGCTGCTTGCAAGGCAAACGCCGCTGTGCTATCTCTCCGGGCCCTTTATCAATTTTTTTTCTTTTTGGAAAAATGCCTTTCATTTGAAATTAACATGCATCAGTTGTGCAATGCAGGTTCCCACATGGCCGCCAAAACCTCTGAAAGACCTGACTCTGGGCTATAGGAGCCGAGCCAATACAGGCCTCTGGCTGAAGATGCTCTGAAACCAGTCAATGGGCCTGTCTACACCCTCATTTCTCAAACTGTAGGTTGTGACCTCCATCAGCTAAGTATAATCTCTGAATACCATGGAGTGTGGCCCAAGAAAAAAACAAAACACAACAAAAACAAAGAAGAAAACAGGAGTGTCATTTAAGTGTAACACTTCAAAAATGGCTGCCCCTGGATTGTTCCACTGCCACCAGGGGGCGATATTTGACCGCTGGAAACAGGATCAACAGGAATAAGTCTCACTGGATCTGCACCAACAAGGGCTAGTTTAGTTTGGTTCCGAGGAGCAGGGATTTGGCATGCACCCAATCCAGGTTCCATCCCCCGAATCCCATAAGGTCTCCTTTCTGGAGCATCAAGAGTGATTCCTAAGAAGAGCCAGGAATAACTCTGAGCACCACCACCAGGTGACAAAACCTTACCCCAACCCCTCAAAAAAAAAAAAAAAAAAAAAAATGTATGAGCTGAGTCAAAAATTGCACGACAGGGCCCGGAGAGATAGCACAGCAGCATTTGCCTTGCAACCAGCCAATCCAGGACCAAAGGTGGTTGGTTTGAATCCCGGTGTCCCATATGCTTGTTTGTGGGTCACACCTGGTGGTACTCAGGAATTACTCTAGCTCTGTACTCAGAAATCACTCTTGGCAAGCTCGGGGAATCATATGGGATGCTGGGGATTAAAAACTGTGTAGGCCTGAATTAGGGCTTCTGCCATGGTCGTTCCATCATTACCTGCATCTTTATCAAGATTTTTTTGTGGGACTCACAGAGAACACAAGAAGCAGTGGTAAAGGACTTTTACAGGGGTTAGAGAGATAGGACAGTTGCTGAGACACTTGCCTTGCATGTAGTTGATCTGGGTTTGATCCCCAGCACCCCAGAGGGTGCCCTGAGTGCTCCAGGAGTGATTCCTGAATGCAGAGCCAGAAGTAATGCCCCTGATCTTTGCCAGGTATGGCCCCAAAACAAAACAACAGCAACAAACAGAAAAGGCTTTTACAAAACACAGAGCTATTTCTTATCTGGAAAGCTCCGAAAAGGTAAAGCTGATGGTATGAAATAACTCAATTTGAACTCATTTCTGCAGAGAAACGCAGGTCTTTACCTAATCTGAGGGAAAACTCTAAACAGTCCATGGGGACTGGAGCAATAGCACAGCGGTAAGGCGTTTGCCTTGTACGCGGTCAATACAAGATGGACTCATTTAAATCCCAGCATCCATATTGTTCCCTGAGCCTGCCAGGAGGGATTTCTGAGGGAAGAGCCAGAGTAACTCCTGAGTACTGTCGGCTGTGACCCAAAACCAAACGAACAAAAATCAACCCACGATCCATGGGTCGGAAAAGGCCTGAAGGGCTAGCGCATGCCTTGCTTGCACATTATACGGGTGGCCCTTGGGGGACTCCAGTACTGCTGGGCCTGCTTGACATCGCAATGTCCGGTCTGAGCACTTCAGGTCTGCAGCCCAGGGTCATCTTGCTAGGAGTTGTCTTTTAGCTTCCTGAGCACTACTTGGAGAACCCCCAGACTCCTTCCTTGGCCAGAGAAACTCAAAGTATCTGCTCCAAATTTCAACACGAGGCACAATAAAAAAGTCACAACTGATTTGTCATCATGCCACACCCCTAATGACAGGGTTGTGCTAGAGCAGCCCTGGGTACCATTGGGCTGAGGGGCCAACAGGAGCACAAAGGCTCCAGCATGGCTGAGATGCCATCAGGGTCTCTCTGTCTCTGTCTCTCAACCCTCCCTTCCTTCCATCCTCCCTCCCTTCCCCCTTCTCTCTCTCCCCCTCCTCCCGTCCCCTCTTACTGGAAAATGGATTTTAAAGAACACAAATCCAGGGGCTTCAGAGGTACACGGTAAGGAGCAGAGCTTGTCTGATCCATCATCCGATATGGTCCCCCGAGCCATGACGTGTGATACAAGAGCCAAACACAGCTTTGAGTAGCCCAAAGCCACCAACAAAAAGTGAATAAAGTGGTTTAAAGGGTGACAGATCTTTAAAAATATGTAGTGTAGTTTATAAAGATGGCACCTGATATTCAGTAAGACACTCATAGTTTTCTTCATGCCTGAATAAACAAGCCCATGCTTAAAAATATTTACTCACATATTTGCTTTGGTTTTTGGGCAACAACCCGGTGACACTCAGGGGTTACTCCTGGCTATGCGCTCAGAAGTCGCTCCTGGCTTGGGGGACCATATGGGACGCCAGGGAATCGAACTATGGTCCGTCCTAGGCTAGCGCTGGCAAGGCAGACACCTTTCCTCTAGCGCCACCACGCCGGCCCCACATGTTTTGCTCTCATGATTAGCTGAGTTATCTTTATTTCAAAGATTAAATAAATATGCTGGCAGAATTCCCTATGTACTATTTTATACATAAGAGAAATTTGCAATAAATTCATGGGAAAAAAACTCCAAGTGACCTACTTAAATAGAAAAAAAAGATCATACACACTTTCCGGGTTTGATTTTGATGGGATGCTTATAAGACATTTCCAGCTGAGTCAATTATCAAACACCATCTGAACCAGAACACGAAGACACTTCTCCGCTTTCTATTTTAATATAACTAGCCAGAGATAAACTAAGAACCCAGAATTAAAACTGACAAGGCTCTTAGAAGCTTCTATTACTTGTCTTGGCACACAGAAAAAAACCCTTGTGTAGCAAAGAACTTTCCTTTAATGTAATTTTAATTTTGCACTAAAAATAAAATTAGCCATCTATTTTCTTGAATCCCACATCATCTGTTCCATTCAGGCTCGGGATGTAAAATTACCTCGTATTCATTTTGTGCGTCTGGAAGCCTAAATAGGGATCAAGGACCAAACTGGTCGCCAGGTCATCATTTTCACAGAGCTCCTTGGCGGACATTCCTGAAGATGGCACATAGCGACTCTGCCCCTCAAATCCTGAATGACCATTACCTGTGAGAAGATAGAAAATCATTGAGTCTACCTTATAAACCTTCATCTCTACAGGCCATTAACATTAGTTTCTGTTTTGCTCTGGGGCCACGTTCAGTGGCACTCAGGGGTTGGGTTACTCTTGGCTGAGTTCAGAAATCACTCCTGGTGGTGTTCGGGAGACCATATGGGTGTTAGGGACTGAACCCGAGTTGGCCATGTACAAGGCAAACACCCTTCCCATTACGCCATCGCTGTGGCCCGAGCCATTAAAACTAGCAGCCGAGTGTTAAGTTGCGTATTTCCGTTCATTCCTGATTCTGAGTTGAGCACCTTCAGCGTGAAGAGAAAACCTAACGCCGTCAACAAAGCTCTCTGGCTCCTGTATTATCGTCAGGCGCCCCCCAGGATGGGGCTTGAAGAGCCACCTCACTGCTGGGTGTCTTCATCTATCACCCCAGCAGGGACATATGAGGAAGGACTCGTTGATGACTTACCAGGGCGAGACAGAAGGATCAGACTGGACAAGCTGCTATGAGCAGAACAGAAATGCGTGAGATGGTGGGAAAGTCATGGGGGGTGTCTCAAGTCCCAAAAGGAGTCCCCAGCCCCCCACTATTAGGCAAGAGGGCGATCCTTCTCCTTACCCTGCTGGGAACAGGCTTAGGAGAAAGAAATCTGTCTGTGGGGTCATCTTAGTACAGTGGGAAGGTCGTTTGCCTTACACGCAGTTGACCCAAGTTCAATCCCCAGCATCCCACATGGTCCCCTGAACACCACCAGAAGGGTGTATCACTTCCAAAAAATATTATATTTTAATCTGTGATCAAAGAGCCAGGTAATGAGTGTGGGGGAAGAGCAGAGCGGGACAGATCTACCCACATGCTGAAACAGGTTTTTAAAAAAATTGGTAAGAGGAGCCTGAGAGATAGCATGGAGGTAAGGCGTTTGCCTTTCATGCAGGAGGTCATCGGTTCGAATCCCGGCACCCCATATGGTCCCCCGTGCCTGCCAGGAGCAATTTCTGAGCCTAGAGCCAGGAATAACCCCTGAGCACTGCCGGGTGTGACCCAAAAACCACAAAAAAAAAAAAATTTGGTAAGAATAGGGAGCAACAAATCCGAAACCCCAAGTCCTGGGCCTGTGCTGTGGGAGAATTGGACTGCTCTGTGTGGCTGAGTCTCATGGTCGCCGCATCTGAGGTCCCTGGAACCAGAGGCTTCAAGCCTCTCCGATTAAGCTGAGAGTGAGAGACAGTGGTGTGCTCTTTTCTCTCTCACTCACTCCTCTCTTCCAAAACATGGAGCACAGATGGACCTGCCAGGGACAGGTGTAGGTCTTGCAGTCAGATTATTTGCATGTAGGTATGTGAAAAGATATCCAAGCTTGTACTTCCTTTGCTTTTCCCTTTGGAAAGTGAAGTTGGGAAGGTGGTGTCGGGCCAACTCTGCCTGTGCTTGGGGCTTATTCCGGGCTCTGTGCTCAGGGAACCGGATGAGAAAACAGAGATGGCTTCTCAGTCAGCTGTGTGCACGGCAAGTGCCTAGCCTGCTGTCTCTCTTTGGCCCCAAATGTGTATTTTCTACAATAGCTTCATGAGAAAACAAAGTTCTAGGCTATACAATTTAACTCATTTAAAGCACACATTTTAAAGTGGGGTTTAGTTTTTTGAGGGGTCCCCACCCACCCAATGATGGTCAGTGCTTCCTACAGGGGGACCACATGGTGCAGGCCCCAAAGCACAGTCAAGCACACCAGCCTGGACATTCAAGTGCACTAAAGGGGGCCTGGGGTGGATTCACTGGCAGCTCCCTACCCACTGACTCCGGCATCCTTGTCTGGCCCAACCATCTGTGTGTCTGTTGAGGAAAGCCCTGTTCGGATTCCTTGCGTATTTTGGGAGGGGTTTGGGTCATACCCAGCAGCACTCAGGGATTACTTCTGGGTCTGTGTTCAGAAATCGATTACTCCTGGCAGGTTCGGGGACTCTATGGGATGCTGGGGATCAAACCCAGGTCCATTCAGGTCAACCGTGTGCAAGGCAAACATCCTACTGCTGTGCTATCTCTCCTGCTCTGAAGTCTTGTAATTCTATTGTCCATTTTTTGTTTTATTTTGTGTTTTTTTTGGGTCATACCTGGCAGCACTCAGGGGTTACTCCTGGTTCTCGGCTCAGAAATCGTCCCTGGCAGGTATAGGGGACCATATGGGATGCCCGGATTCTGCATAAAAGGCAAATACTTGGGGCCGGAGAGATAGCATAGAGGTAAAGCGTTTGCCTTTCATGCAGAAGGTCATCAGTTCGAATCCCGGAGTCCCAAATGGTCCCCAGTGCCTGCCAGGAGCAATTTCTGAGCATGGAGCCAGGAGTAACCCCTGAGCACTGCTGGGTGTGACCCCCCCCCCAAAAAAAAAAAGGCAAACGCTTTACCTCTCTGGTCCCCATTGTCTATTCTTTTCTCATTTTTTTATTTTTGGCTTTTGGGTCACACCTGGCAGTGCTCAGGGGTCACTCCTGGCTCTACGCTCAGAAATCGCTCCTGGAAGGCTCAGGGGACCATATGGGATGTCGGGATTCGAACCACCATTCTTTTGCGTCCAAGGCAAATGCCTTACTGCTGTGCTATCTCTCTGGACCCCTATTGTCCATTCTTTTGTGTGTGTGTGTGTGTGTGTGTGTAACCCTTATTGTCCATTCTTTTGTGTGTGTGTGTGTGTGTGTTTGTGTGACACAGAACCCGGCAGCGCTCAGGGGTTACTCCTGGCTCTATGCTCAGAAATCACCTCTGGCAGGCACGGAGGACCATATGGGATGCCAGGATTCGAACCACCATCCTTCTGCATGCAAGGCAAAAGCATTACCTCCATGGTATCTCGCCGGCCCTTATTGTCCATTCTAATAAATTCCACCACACTTCACCGAATGGCTCAGGGGTTCCTCCTGGCTCTGTGCTCAGGAATCACTCCTGGCAGGCTTAAGGACCCTATGGGATGCCAGGAATTGAACCTGGTCAGAAACATGCAAGAAACACCCTCCTGCTATGCTATTGCTCCAGGCACAGAACAGACATGCTGAGCTGCCCATATGAGATATGCATTCTATCAAAGTTCAAACTATGGGGGCAAAAGAAAGTGCAGTGGGTAGGGTACTCGCTTTGCATGCTACTGACCTGTGTTTGATCTCCAGCATCCCATAGAGTCTCCCAAGCACCACCAAGGCTAATTCCTGAGAGAAGAGCAATGAGAATGTGGCCCAAAAACCAAAAAAAGGGGAAAAAAAAGGACTCCAAACTGATGTTGAGTGATCTACTGGTCGCTCCTTCCACAGCTTGTTTTCCGTTTGGTTCGGCCCCAAGGCTAAGCAGACCCAGGCATGCATCTCAAGCACTCGGCGCATGTGCTCAGCAGCTGAGTTCTTTCTGGTCCTGATTCATGTGCTCTGGAGCTCTGGTGCGAGATTTGAGGCTCCTGACCTAAGGGGAGCTCTGCTAGTACTCTCGGCCCTGCGACAGTGGCTTGCTCCCCGCCCTGGGCTTGCCTGTAGTGACAGAGCTTCACAGTCCTGCTGAGCCCAGAAAACTCCTAACTAGCCACACTGGGCCAAGCGCAGGCTGTGCACGGGCTATTTCTCAACACCTGTGCATCTTCATCAAAGCCAGTCCATCCTGCTCGGAGACACCCACAAAAGAGGGCAACAGCAATTCGGCAGAAATAAGTACTACCAGGAAACATAAGAGAAGTCTCACTCCAGGCCAGAACTAAGATCATTGCTGTGGTCACTCCAGTGCCAACCCCGTCGGGTACCACCTGACACTGATCGCTGTAGGAGTAGCCTCGGGAGGGATGTCTGGTTGCTCTGGGCTCTCTCCAAGTTTCTGCCCTTTTGTTTCGTTTAAAGAAATATACGAGGAGCTGTAACGATAGCACAGCGGTAGGGCATTTGACCTGCACACAGCTGACTCAGGATGGACCCGAGCCTGATTCCCGGTATCCCATATGGTCCCGAGCCTGCCAGGCGCAATTTCTGAGCACAGAGCCAGGAGGAACCTCTAAGCGCCACTGGGTGTGCCTCAAACCTCCCCCCACCAAAAATGTTCTGAGTCTGGCTCACAAAACAGCATCAAACCTATAAGAGGTGCAGAGAACTGGATCAATCTATCAGACTCATCAGAATCGGGACCTTTCTTTAATTACAAACTTCAGGCAAATCTAAATGCACTAGGAGGAAGCAGGTTTCAAAATAAGGGAAAGCTAAAGGAACCCGATAAAAGACAAGCTATTCAGAAAGCTGGCCTGGGCCAGAGAGGGTATGGGGGCCAGGTAGCTGGCCCCAGCTTGATTCACTGTCTCACTCGGCAGGCACTTCAGGACAATGTTCACTGATGGAGTCAGGAAGAGCCCCTGAGAATGGCCAGGGGGGCCCCTTACCTACACACAGAGCCTTGAGAAAGAAAGTTGCCCTTAACATGTGAACATGCTTCTAGACAATCTTCACACTGTATGTGTGCATGTGTGTGATGATGGGGACTAACCTGGGATTCACACATGTGGGCACCACACTGCAACTCCAAGCACATCCTGACTTTCTTTTCTTTTTTGGTCTTTGGGTTCCACCCAGCAATGCTCAGGGGTTCCTTCTGGCTCTGCGCTCAGAAATCACTCCTGGCAGGCTCGGGGGACCATATGGGACGCCGGGATTCAAACCATCGTCCTTCTGCATACAAGGCAACGCCTTACTCAGGGGTCTCAAACTCAATTTACCTGGGGGCGCAGGAGGCAAAGTTGGGGTGATCCTTGAGTGCAAAGTTACCCTCCATGCTATCTCTCCGGCCCCAGCATATCCTGATTCTTAGATGCCTAGTTTGGCTTAAATTTTATCCTCAGTTCATCCCTCCCTTAAGAACCTATGAAATAGGGCCCGGAGAGATAGCACAGCGGCGTTTGCTTGCAAGCAGCCGATCCAGGACCAAGGTGGTTGGTTCCAAATTCGGTGTCCCATATGGCCCCCCGTGCCTGCAAGGAGCTATTTCTGAGCAGACAGCCAGGAGTAACCCTGAGCACGCCAGGTGTGACCCAAAAACAAAAACAAAAACGAAAAAAGAACTACGAAATATCTGGGGCCAGAGAGATAGCATGGAGGTAAGGCATTTGCCTCGCATGCAGGATGGTGGTTCGAATCCCGGCATCCCATATGGTCCCCCGAGCCTGCCAGGAGGGATTTTTTTTGTTTTGTTTTTTTGGGCCACACCCATTTGATGCTCAGGGGTTACTCCTGGCTAAGCGTTCAGAAATCACCCCTGGCTTGGGGGGACTATATGGGACGCCAGGGATCGAACCGCAGTCTGTTCTGTGGCTAGCGCTTGCAAGGCAAACACCTTACCTCTAGTGCCACCTCACTGGCCCCCAAGAGGAATTTCTGAGCGTAGAGCCAGGAGTAACCCCTGAGTGCTGCCGGGTGTGACCCAAAAACCAAAAAAGAACTACGGAACACCATCAATTTCACAATTTCTCCATATCCAATATGGAGTGCAAGTCTCACTGTCACCAAGAGATGTCGGGATAGAAAGTAACACTTGAGGGGCCGGAGAGATAGCATGGAGGTAAGGCGTTTGCCTTTCATGCAGGAGGTCATCGGTTCGAATCCCGGCGCCCCATATGGTCCCCTGTGCCTGCCAGGAGCAATTTCTGAGCCTGGAGCCAGGAATAACCCCTGTGCACTGCCAGGTGTGACCCAAAAACCAAAAAAAAAAAAAAAAAAAAAGAAAGTAACACTTGAGCTGGGTCTATTGTACAGCAGGAAGGGTGTCTGCCTTGCAAGCGGCCAACCAAGATTTGATCTCTGGGATCCCACAGGGTTTCCTGAGCCTGTCAGGAGTGATTTATTTCTTTTCTTTTCTTTTTTCTTTTCTTTCTCTCTCTCTTTCTTTGTCTCTCTCTCTCTCCCCCTCCCTCCCTCCCTTCCTTCTTTTTTTTTAGAGAAATTTTTATTTTTATCACAGTGGATTAAAAATCTTTCACAGTAATATTTTAGGTACATTGAATCAGGTGTATTGAATTTTAGGTGACATTGAATCAGGGGTATTCCCATGCCAGGAGTGATTTCTGAACATAGAGACAGAATAAACTCTGAGCAGTGCCAGGTTTCCCTCAAAATGAAAAACAGCAAAAAGTAACTCCATATCAGATAGTGCTCTACTGCCAGGATAAACGGCTGCTATCCTATAAAAAGAGGACTGGTGAATGCGCTTCTAAATCCCAATTCTCATTGAAGTTAGGGTTGATTTTAGTCTTTGTGTTGCTTAATATTTTAATACACACTTATGCTTATACCGATTTAAATTTTTTAATTTAAATGCAGTAGCAGTAATTTAACATTTTTTACAGAACAGAAAGACCACTATGGTATAAATCCTACAGAGGATCCAGATATCAATCTCCAAGCACGATGACGTTCACATTACGCATTGCGTGGGCGAGAATAAAACGGAGGCAGCTTTGGCACCATGAACCCTGTGAACGATGCCACAAGAACTGTGCCGGGCCAGGGTACGTACATCTGCTGGAGCGCCTCTCGCCTGCATCCTTGCCAGCCTTGGCGGGGTCCTTCCCATGATGCTGTGATCGGGCCTGGTGCTCGGCGGACAACTTGCCTCCATTCCTCCTGCCATTCACCACCATGGTCTTGGCTTCTCCCAACCACTTCATTCCCACAGCCAGCCTGACCCAGGGGCATCGAGTCACTCTTCAAGAGCGCAGAGAAGAACTTCAGTGTTCTCTCCTAGGAGGAACAAAAAGAGGGGGAAGCAAAACAAAAGAGGGAAGGTAAATAAAGTAGGCTATCGAACAGGAACCAAGCTGAGAAAAATCAAGTCATGAGAAGTAGGTACCCTGAAAGACTACCTGGGCTCCCCATGTCATAAACTGACAGAATCCCCCCCAGTCAGGCAGGAAAGTACCATCTCATTCGCTCAATCTGAGTAATGGCAACATATAGTAAATGCACAATAAATAAATCTTTCAATGAATCATTTTTTGGGGGGCATACCCAGGGGTCTTAGAGGTTACTCCTGGTTCTGCACTCAGGAATCACTTCTGGCAGGCTTGGACAGTGCCAGCTGTAGCATCTCTCCATGCCAATAGATATTTTCTTTTACTTGCTAATTAAGAATAATCTCGAGGGGTCGGAGCAGTGGCGCTAGAGGTAAGGTGCCTGCCTTGCAAGCACTAGCCTAGGATAGACCCTGGTTCCATCCCCTGGCATCCCATATGGTCCCCCAAGCCAGGAGTAACCCGAGCGTCACCGGTGTGTCCCAACTCCCCTCCACAAGAATGATCTTGAGGAGCTGGAGTGGTAATGCAGTGGATAATGTTATTTGCCTTGCACATGGCAGACCCAGGTTCGATTCAGTGATCCCATATGGTCCCCCGAGCCTACCAAGAGTGATTCCCGAGTGTAGAGTCGAAAATAACACTGAGCGCTGCCAAGCATGGCCCCAAAACAAACCAGAGTCCTTTGGATACACAGAACAGTACCCCCAATGAGCGACCAGACTACAGTGCCCCTGAGCACTGCTGGGTATGGCATCAATGGTCCCAGACAAGCAAGGGGTATCCTTGGTGGTCCCTAGCACCAGAGGCCCTGAGCAGGGCTACATCCTGGACCCAGCTCCAGACACCTGGCCCAGGTGGATGAGAAGAGCTGAGTAACCCACAGGCGCATCCCCCCTGCAGTACAGCTTGCAAAGTTCTGCCCCCAAAAATGTAGCTTGAGGGGGCTGGAGAGACAGCATGGAGATAGGGCATTTGCTTTTCATGCAGGACAGTGGTTTGAATTCCAGCATCCCATATGTCCCCTGAGCCTGCCAGGAGGCAGAGTGCAGAGCCAGGAGTAACCCGAGTGTTACCGGTGTGACCCAAAATCAAAAAAAAAAAAAAAAAAAAAAATTAGCGTGAGGTGGGAGTGACATAACAGCAGAGGGCACCTGCCTTGCACGCAGATGACCAGATTCGACCCTATATGGCAGGATTCTCAAACTCAATTTACCTGGGGCCACAGGAGGCAAAGTCGGGGTGAGGCAGGGCCGCATAAGGGATCTCACAAAAAAAAAAAAAAAGTCCTCAAACGTCATTATTAACAGTTTTCATTATTTTTTCTGATCATGAATAGAACATTGAGTGACGATCATGAATAGTTCTTCTGAACATGGCACCTTTTGCCTATTTCTTGCTGCCAGAGACTTGACAGCGCTTCTTCTCACAAATCCGAACCACATTTTGCTTTAGAGAGGAAGCAGTTGAGACCCTCAGTATGACTTGAAGATGATCATCATTAAGTCTAGACCTGAACTTTGACTTATTGAAGTTCAATGTGGAGAATAACTTTTCACACAAATATGTACTCCCAAAAAGGCACATGGTCCGCTTGAACATTCGGGAAAGCTCAGGGAAGCTGGGGGGCAATTCTCTCAAAAATTGCCCATGCATGTCTGCTTTTCCACTAATCTCCCTGAACTTGGCTTTGAGATCAGAGTTGCATTGCAGGTCAATGAGCTCCATTTGAAGCACAGGAGGGGCATCCTGCACATCAAAGGAAAAGGGGTCCACAAAAATTTGGAAAGTGGCTCTGTGCTTTTTGAAGTCTGCAAATCTGTGATCAAATTCCTTCTTTAGCTTAAAAATAGCATCAACAGGGGCCGGCGAGGTGGCGCTTGAGGTAAGGTATCTGCCTTGCAAGCGCTAGCCCAGGAAAGATCGAGACAGTGGTTCAATCCCCCGGCGTCCCATATGGTCCCCCCAAGCCAGGGGCAATTTCTGAACCCTTAGCCAGGAGTAACCCCTGAGCATCAGATGGGTGTGGCCCGAAAAAACAAAAAACAAACAAACAAACAAAAATAGCATCAACATATTTCTCACCACTGAAAGGTATGCCTGCATCCACAAGTTCCTTGCATTCTGGGAAATGGCAAAGGTTTGTCTGAGAGAGCTGGGATTTCCATAACACAAGTGTTGTGGAGAATGCTCTCACGTTGTCATAGGCAGCACTGATAAGCTGCCCCGGGCCTTGTAACATCTTGTTTAGTACATTCAGCTTATGTGTGATGTCAACAAGAAAAGCTAAGTCCATGAGCCATTTGTGATCACTCAACTCAGAAATAGCACTCCCATCCTTCTCCATGAAAGGCTTTCACTTCTCTCAACTCAAAAAATCTTTTCAGGACATTTCCCCTACTGAGCCAATGTACCTCGGTGAAATAGAGCACATCTCCATATTCTGACTCCATTTCCTCTAAAAAAGCACGGAACCTCCTATGCTTTAAGACCCTGGATCGGATTTGGTTGATGCATTTCACAACAACAGACATCACATTGTCACACAGCAGGCATTTACTGCAAAGGGCCTGCTGATGGATAATGCAGTGAAGAGCAATGGCCTTCTCTACACCCTCCTTTTCAAGTTTTTTTTGAACAAGTGCCACCAGTCCATTTTTCCTCCCTGTCATCGATGGCGCTCCAACAAACCTCTTCCATGGCAAACCTGCATTCGCAATGGCATCACACAGATGCTGAAATATCTCATTAGCGGTGGTCTGGCCATGCATTGGAATTATTGTGAGCAGCTACTCTGTCAATTCAAAATTGCAATCAACACCACGGACATAAATTGTGAGCTGCCCAGTGTCTGTTATATCTGTGCCCTCGTCAAGAGCAACTGAGTATGCATCAAAACATTTGGCTTTCTGGGGCCAGAGAGATAGCATGGAGGTAAGGTGTTTGCCTTTCATGCAGGAGGTCATCGGTTCGAATCCCGGTGTTCCATATGATCCCCCGTGCCTGCCTGGAGCAATTTCTGAGCCTGGAGCCAGGAATAACCCCTGAGCACTGCCAGGTGTGACCCAAAAACCACCAAAAAACAAAAACAAAAAAACAAAACAAAACAAAACATTTGGCTTTCTCACACAGTTGATGATAAATGTCACTTGACATGTCAGAAATGTGCTCTGGGGCCGGGAAGGTGGCGGGAAGGTCTGCCTTACAAGCGCTAGCCAAGGAACGGACCGCGGTTCGATCCCCCGGCGTCCCATATGGTCCCCCCAAGCCAGGGGTGATTTCTGAGCACATAGCCAGGAGTAACCCCTGAGTGTCAAACGGGTGTGGCCCAAAAACCAAAAAAAAAAAAAAAAGAAATGTGCTCTGCCACAGTGTTAGTAGAAAGGCTGATTTTGCTAAACTGACTTTTCTTTTCCAGACAGGTAATACTTGCAGCCTGTAACATGCATTTTTTAACAAACTCTCCTTCTGTGAATGGTTTCCCTGCCTTAGCAATCATCTCACTAACCATGTAACTAGCTTCAACTGATGCAACATTCTCTTTGGTTACTTTCTTGAAGAAATCTTGTTGCCTCATTAGACATGCTTTAAGACAGGCAACCCGGGCCAGAGAGATAGCACAGCGGTGTTTGCCTTGCAAGCAGCCAATCCAGGACCAAAGGTGGTTGGTTCGAATCCCGGTGTCCCATATGGTCCCCTGTGCCTGCCAGGAGCTATTTCTGAGCAGACAGCCAGGAGTAAACCCTGAGCACCGCCAGGTGTGACCCAAAAACCAAAAACCAAAAACCAAAAAAAAAAAAAAAAAGACAGGCAACCCGCTTGGCTCTCTCATTTCCTTGATATTTTGCACATTCCTCAGCATGTTTAGTTGAATAATGGTGTTTCAAGTTGTATTCCTTGTGCACTGCAACTTTCTCTGAGCAAATAAGACATGTGGGGATGCCCCTGTGCTCAACAAAGAAATATTGCGTCTCCCACTTTTCCTGAAATTGTCTGTGCTTGTAATCAATCTTTCTCTTTACTGCAGGCTTTGATGAAGTCATGATGAAGGTATGACAAAATCTAATTCTGTAATAAACTTCTCTCCCTTCTCTCCTTTAGGCATCCGATAATGCAAGGGACAGAGGGCAGGATGACATCTGCGCTAGGTGCAAAGTATTCGCGATTATTCGCAATAAAAAATCGCATTAGTAAGAAAAAAAATTGCAAAAAGTCACATTAAACATTTGCATACCCTGAAAGAAACTGCTCGGGATATGCGAATGTTTAATGCAATTCTTTTCTTATTAATGCGATTTTTATTGCGTTTATTCAGCAAGCAAATAATTGTGAATACTGTGATATCTGAAGGCCGACCGCAGGTCACAAAATGTTGTACGGAGGGCCGCGAGTTTGAGACCCCTGCCATATGGTCTCTGAGCACTGCCAGGAGTGATTCCTGAGTGCAGAGTCGGAGGAAGCCCTGAGCATCATTGGGGGTGATATGCACCCTCCAAAAGTACCTCTGGCACCTCATCATCTTGACACCTCGGTACTGGCAGATAATCTGCTCTAACCACTTATTTATTTTATAAAGTTTGACTCGCCCTGGCAGTGCTTGGGATCAAACCCGATCCGCCCAGTGCAAGGCCTCCCCTTTTATTTATCCCTTTGGTCTCTCACATCACAGGTTTTCAGGCCACTTTCTATAAACTCTGGTGAATTCCAAGTTCTCTGTTCTGCTGGAACAAAGCTAAGGGAAGCTGTGTAAGCTGCGCTTTGTCCCAAGGGACCCTGTCCCATCTGTGTTCTGAAGTCCTCCGTCACTTAGGGTGCTCAGCGGCCTTTGCAGGGACAAGTATT
Organism: Suncus etruscus; assembly: GCF_024139225.1. NCBI lineage: Eukaryota > Metazoa > Chordata > Mammalia > Eulipotyphla > Soricidae > Suncus > Suncus etruscus. The sequence continues at coordinate 111,179,994 of NC_064856.1, forward strand.
GAGTCTACTGTCACTGTTCACTGGAGGCTTCCCTAGCCACGTGGTATGTGAGACAGAATTGAGCACCGCAATTTAGGCAGTGACGGTCTTGTCACCCAGGAAGCTGTGGCAGACAGGGCACAAAAGTGAGGATGGACATGGTAATGCAGTTGGGGAACTGAGTGTGGAGAGTCGATCAGCCTTGAAACACTCCCGGGGCCTGAGCCTTGTCTAGCAGGGAGGCGCTGGCATGGCACATGGCTGGCACAGTCAACCGTGTCTCCAACAGCCAAGAGTTAGTTATTCCTCAGCACAGAGCACCCAAGCCCACACATGAAAGTCTCTAGGAAAGAGCAGGACCAGGGACTGGAGAGCAAATGGGCCCGAGGAGCTGAGACAGCAGCACCGCACGTGCAGGAGGAGGTGCGGGCACAGTGGGGATGGGTTCGAACCTTGTCTACCACGGAGGCAGAGTCCCCCGACTCATTTACACACGAGAAGCGTGTCACTGACACACAGATGCCACAGGCACCAACACACACCACCCTTGATGTGCCCACATACCCCGACCTGAACTTCACTTATCCTTAAGTTCCATAAACTTTGGGGAGCTCAGAGTGTGGGTAAATGGCAGGACATGCTTGGCTGAGAGGTATACATTGGGGGCTGTAGTAATAGCCGACCCAGGTTTGATCTCTGGCATCCCTGTGGGCCCCCAGGAAGCAGCAGGAGGGACTCCTGAGCATAGAGCCAAGAGACAGCCCTACGGGAAGGTGGCGCTAGAGGTAAGTTGTCTGCCTTGCATGCGCTAGCATAGGATGGACCGCGGTTCGATCCCCACAGCGTCCCATATGGTCCCCCCAAGCCAGGGGCGATTTCTGAGCGCATAGTCAGGAGTAACCCCTGAGCATCAAACGGGTGTGGCCAAAAAAAAAAAAAAAAAGAGAGAGAGAGAGACAGCCCTGAACACATCTGGGATGGTCCTCCAACCCCCAAAAATAATATTTTATCCATAGCAAGAACACTTTTTTTGGGCTGGAGTGATAGAAAAGCAGTGGGGAGCTGGCCTTGCATGCGACAGACCTGGGAGAGACCTGGGTTCCATCACTGGCACCCCACATGATCCCCCGAGCCTGCCAGGAGCAATTTCTGAGCATAGAGCTAGGAATAAACGACCCAAGTGCTGCCGGGGTGCGGCCCCCAAAAAATAATCAATTAATTAAGGGGCTGGAAAGATAGCACAGAGATAGGGCGTTTGCCTTGCATGCGGCAAACCCCAGATGGCCCCAGTTTGATTCCCGGCATCCCATATGGTCCTCAGAGCCTACTTGGTGTGATTTCTGAGCGTAGAGCCAGAAGTAATCCCTGAGTACTGCTGGGTGAGACCCAAAAAACAAACAAACAAAAATTTAATGAAGGGTCGGAGAATTAGCACAGTGGTAGGGCATTTGCCTTGAATGAGACAGCCCCAGAATCAATAGTGGTTTGATTCCTGGCATCCCATATAGGCTCCTGAGCAATGCCTGGGGCAATTTCTGAGTGCAGAGCCAGGTATTACCCGAGCATTGCCAGATGTGACCCAAAAACAAACAAACAAACAAAAAAAGAATACTCCTTTTTTGGGGACACACTTAAGAGTTCTCAGGGAACATGTATGCTGGTACAGCGATAACACAGTTGCGAGTGTTGGCCTTGCAAGCAGCTAATTGGGATTCAATCCCCCGCACCCCATTTGGCTCCTTGAGCCAAGTAGGAGTGATTCCTGAGTACAAAGTGTAGCATAACTCCTGAGCACTGCCAGTTGTGGCCCCAAAACACACACTACTAATGAAGAGTGACTGAAAAATGTGTCTTGGCGAGAGAGATAGAATAGGGTGCTTGCCATGCCAAAGGCAACCCCAGTTCAATCCCTGAACCACCCAGGGGCCCCCAAGCCAAGCCAGGAGTGAGCCAAGATAGCAACAGAACCACACACACACACACACACACACACACACACACAAATATGTTCCTACATTCCCAAGTTGTAATGCTTCTAAGAAGACAGCAGGTGAACCCACAAGGAAAAGGGGGGCCAACAGGACTCCAGACGGAACGAGACGGGCCAGGACAGATGTGCTGTCTCTCCAGTCTTAGACTCCAGGGACATGACCTCAATGGTTTTGTAGTGCTTAGGGCTTAATCCTGGTTCTGTGCCCAGGGAACCCTTGGGGGCCATACGAGATTCTGAGGATCAAACCTGGGTCAGTCCCACATAAGGCACATGCCTCCCTGTGGACCTAGATAGAGAACTTCTAGAAGGATAGAACAACTCGAAACCTAGAAAACCTAGTCCCACTCTCTTCAGCCTCCAAAATTTAATTTTTCTTTTCAGCAAATAGATTCTTTGGACTGGATTTTACAGCATGTGATGGTTTCATGCATTAGCAAACAAGAGAGTCTGCCAAATAAAGGCCTTGGAGAATAGAGCTGAGCAGAACCAAAGCCACCAGTTCCCGCCTGACTCGACCCGACCAATGCCTGACCCGACACACAGCCCAATGGCTTTTTCGGTTTGTTTATGTTTTTGTATTATTTGTTTTGTTTTCAGGCCACACCAACCAATATGCAGGGGTTCCTCCTGGCTCTGCACTCAGGAATCACTCCTGGCAGGCTCAGGGAACCCTATGGGATGCCAGAGATCGAACCCATATCAGACGCAGGCAGGCAAATGCCCTCCCTGCTGTGCTATTGCTGACTCCTATAGTCCAAATTAAAAAAAAAATTTGGTGGGAGGCCTGGAATGAGAGCATAGCAGTAGGGTGTTGGCCTTGCACAAAGCTGACCTGGGACAGAACCAGGTTAGATCCCCTGTATCTCATAGTCTCCCAAGCCTGCCAGGAGCGATTTCTGAGCATAGAGCCAGGAATAACCCGAGTGCCACCAGGTGTGGCACAATAACCAAAAAATAAAAATTTGTGAGGGAGGAATAAATTTTTGGGCCAAACTCAGCTGTGCTTGTGGCTTACTCCTGGAAGGATAGGGATATGGGGTGTCAACTATTGAACCTGGGCCAGCCGAGTACAAGGGAGATGCCCAACGCATTGTGCTGTCACTTTGGTCCCCATTTTTTTCTTTTTGGACTATACCCGACAGGAGTCAGGGGTTCCTTGGGACTCTATGCTCTAGAATTATTCCTGACAGTGCTCGAGGGGGCCGTATGGGATGCCAAGGATCGAACCTGGGTCAAGTGTCCTACCACTTTGCTCCTTTGTTGCCCCACCCCAGTTCAACTCACAAACATCTGTTCCCGTCCATTGCACAGCTTTGTCAAGCAGCCTCAGGTGGTTCAAGCCCCCAAAGGCCCAGCACCAAGTTTTCTACCTCCACTGCCCTTCCAGAACAAATGATGGTGGGCCCCTCCCCCCAACTCTGGAAATACTGGTCATGCTAAACCGCATGTATCATTGAGAGAGGGCACACCTGGCGGGGCTCAGGGGTTCCTCCTGGATCTACATTCATGTGATGCTCAGTAGGTGCATATGGGCTGAAGAGGAATCAGACCCAGGTCAGCCGTGTGCAAGACAAAAGCCCTACCCACTGCACTATCTCTACCCACTGTGCTATCTCTGCTGTGCTCTCTATTTGATGTTTTAATTCAAGTTTGTGGTTTGTTACAACTACCACAAAAAAATGAATATATCATGGAAATTGTCTTGGGAGGTGATGGGCCATGTTGAAATTAAGTGCAGGAGAAATCATCACCTATAGCACTGTCAACTTCAGAACTTCAAAAAGAGGGGCTAGAGAGATAGCATAAAGGTAAGGCTTTTGCCTTTAATGCAGAAGGATAGTAGTTTGAATCTGGGCGTCCCATAAGGTCCCCCAAGCCTGCCAGGAGCGATTTCTGAGTGTAGAGCGAGGCGTAACCCCTGAACGCTGCCGGGTGTGAACCCCCCCCAAAAATAAAAAACAAAACATGAACAAAACCGAAGGGGATAAGGGTAGGGTACAGTTGGTGGTGCTCAGAGGCTGCTCTTGGTCTTTGAGTGACACCCAGTGGTGACATGAATGATGCCCATGGATCAGATGTGCTGGGGACTGAACCCAGGTTGGCGCAATAAAGCGCCTTAACCTCTGTACTATTTCTGCAGCCCCTAAACATGCTTTTTAAAAAGGTCACTTGGGGGCTGAAGCAATAGCATAGCTGGGAGGGCAGGGCATTTGCCTTGCATGCGATCATCAACCCAGGTTCAATCCCTGGCATCTCATATGGTCCCCCAAATTTCCAAGAGTACTTCTGAGTGTAGAGCCAGGAGTAATTCCTGGGCACTGCCAGGTATGGCCCAACCCTTTCCCTAGTTCAGGGCCAAAGCAACAATATAGCAGGGAAGGTACTTGCCTTACATGTAGTAGATCCAGGTTTGACCCCAGCATCACATATGGTACCTGGAGTCCACCAGGGAGTGATCCCAAAGTGCAGAGCCAACATTTAGCTTTGGGAACTGATGGGTAAAACCCAAAATTTTTACCTTTTTTTTTGGGGGGGGGGGTGTTGGGCCACACCTGTAACTCCAGGCCAATGATGGCTAAAGTGCCCAAACTGTCGCACAATGCCCGGTCCTCCCAATGGCCAGTCTGGCCCTGTTGCCAGGTGAGCTGCAAAGCAGACACTGGCACATTTGCCTCCTGCCGCGAGGCCTATCTTTTTTTTTTTGTTTTGTTTTTTTGTTTTTTTGTTTTTGGGCCACACCCGGCGGTGCTCAGGGGTTACTCCTGGCTGTCTGCTCAGAAATAGCTCCTGGCAGGCATGGGGGACCATATGGGACACCGGGATTCGAACCAACCACCTTTGGTCCTGGATCGGCTGCTTGCAAGGCAAACGCCTGCGATGCCTATCTTAATTGCAGACCTCTTTCCGCGTGCCAGCTGCAAGGCCTTCAAGTGCCACCAATGGCACGCGTGCCATAGATTCACCATCGAGGCTCCAGGCTATGCACTCAGAAATCACTCCTGGGTTGGGGGACCATATGTGGCACTGGGGGATCTGTCCTAAGTTAGTGTGTGCAAGGCAAAAGCCCTACCACTTGCGCCACCGCTCCAGCCCCAAAACCCAAAGTTTTTAGTTTAGTTCTCAATTAAAAAATATAAATTTAGGGGGGCGAAGAGATAGCATGGAGATAGGGTGTTTGCCTTGCATGCAAAAGGTCAATGGCTCGAATTCCAGCATCCCATATGGTCCCCCAAGCCTGCCAGAAGCAATTTCTTTTTTTTTTTTTTTTTTTTTTTGGTTTTTGGGCCACACCCTGTGACGCTCAGGGGTTACTCCTGGCTATGCACTCAGAAGTTGCTCCTGGCTTCTTGGGGGACCATATGGGACGCCGGGGGATCGAACCGCAGTCCGCCCTAGGCTAGCGCAGGCAAGGCAGGCACCTTACCTCCAGCGCCACCACCCGGCCCCCAGAAGCAATTTCTAAGCATAGAGCCAGGAGTAGCCCCTGAGTGCAGCCGGGTGTGATCCAAAAACCAAAAATAATAATAATGGGCCCAGAGAGATAGCACAGCGGCGTTTGCCTTGCAAGCAGCTGATCCAGGACCAAAGGTGGTTGGTTTGAATCCCGGTGTCCCATATGGTCCCCCAGGCCTGCCAGGAGCTATTTCTGAGCAGACAGCCAGGAGTAACCCCTGAGCACCGCCGGGTATGACCCAAAAACAAAAACAAAAAAAAACAAAAAAAAAAACAAAAGTAATAATAAATTAGAACACTCTCCATAGAATCTACCCCAGAAGGTGCAAGAGGAGACACTTCCACCCTCCCACGCTGGCACCTTTTTGGGTATTTGGGTCTGTCATAAACTTCTTTCGGCTGCCAGCCCGGGACACAGTGCTCCAGAAGTCGGCTGTTTAAGCTAAAACAACTTCGTGTTTATGCATATTCAGGATAGGACTTTATAGGCCAAGATTTCTGTCCCCCAGGCCTCAGAAGGGAGCCAGAGGCAGTACTGCTGGGAGGGCGTTTGTTCAACCCCAGGCATCCCATACATCTTTGAGCATCTGTAGCTGTGGCTGAAAACAAAATACAAAACACACCCCAAAGAACAGTTAGAGGGGTTCTGCAGAGGGTGAAGTTGCTCCAGTGTGCTCTCCATCGCCCCTAGTGGCAACAATAAAGCCCGCAAGGAGGCAGAGACCAGAAGAAAAGCAGAGGCAGCTCTGGGACAGGTGGTGTGGACAGGCGGGGGGCAGGGGGCCAAGGGCAGGCTTGCCAGAAAGGTGACAAAGTCTGGCTCTGTTCCACTGAAAGCAAACATACCACGCACTCGGCAGGCGAGTGGGCAGTTTGAGTTTGGAGAGACAGCGCTTAACAGAAAGACTTTAAGACTCTGAAAGGGCTTCAGAGTGTGGGCCCCCAAAACAAACAAAAAAAGCGTGTATAGGACAGAGTGATAGCCCAGGGGTAGGGCTCTTTCCTTGTACATGGCTGACCCGGGATTGATCCCCAGCATCCTATTAGGGTCCCTTGAGCCCGCCAGGAATGATTCCCGAGCACAGAACCAGGAGTAAGCTCTGAACACGGCCAGGTGTGTCCCCCTCCGCCCCCCCAAATCATACCTGTCATCTACTTACATCTAGCAATTTACAGAGCAAATGGCTCTGCCTACACCCTGACCAGGGCCTGATTTTGTCTACGGAGCACAGCAGTCTCCAGGTGGTTTCTGAAGCCCTGGACTCTACTGGTTTGCGGCTGAAGGACGGGCACAACACGGTTTCAGAACAGACGACGGGTGCAGTCGGGGAGGGAGCCTGAGGGCACAGAGCACTTATCTCATAGCAGCCAACCCTGGTTCATTTCCTGGCACCACATATGGCCCCCCAGAACCACTGGGTGTGGAGTAACCCAGCTCCCCTCAGAAGAAGAGACTGGTTTTCTGGCTAAAAATCTCTCTCTCTCTCCATTATGCAATGTAAGCATTTCCCTGAAAATAAAAATACTCCTCCGAGATCACACACCCGAGTCAGATACAGGAGCCTGCGGCATAAGCCAAGCAGGGTGGAGATAAATCATTCAGCAGGGGGCGGCCGCGGAGCCCCACGCGCCAACAGGCTCCTGGCTCTGTTCGTGGTGCTGGGATGCGGGCGAGTCCAGGGGCCGCCAGAGGGCGCTCGGCCTCGCCAGCTCCAGAAACTGGAGGGGCTGGTAGGTGCCCAGAGGGAGGGAGGCAAACTGGCCAGGGGTTGCAAAGGGCCCTTCCTTCACTGATGGGGCTTCTCTGGTCCCACAAAGCCCCAGTCAGGCAGGAGGTGGAATGGGACTGGTGGGAACCCCAAACTGCTAAAGGAAGGGGCTAGGATGTTTTGATGCAGAAGGGCCGAAGACTCCCTTTTCAGAAAAGTGAGAATCCCGCAGAGACGCGGCAGGAAGGGGCCCTACAGACTTTGGCAGTCTGGTCATTGAGCCCATTGAGCACCCCAGTTTCCCGATTCTTTTGGAGCCACATACCCCGGTGCTCAGGGATGACTCCTACTCCGGCTCTGCCTTCCAGGAACCCACATGGGATGCAGGGGATTGAACCTGGGTCAGGCCAACGTCCTGCCCGCTGTGTTTTTGCCCCAGCTCCACCCCACCCCACCTCTCAATTCTAAGCTTCAGCTAATGGTTGATAGCATATAAGCGACAGCAAGGATTTAGTACCGTTAAAAAGAAAGGAAAGACAACTTGGAATACCCAGGTCTTCGTAAATCAACCCAATGCTAAAAGGAGTCAAAGAGAGGCCGGGGAGAGGGTGTGCTCAGCTTCTAAGGAGCCTCTTGGGCTGACCCTGGCTCAATCCCCACACAGCTGGTACCCCAAGCACGGCCTGGAGATCACCCCCAAGAACTACCTGGAGTGACCCAAACTTCCCCACCCTTTGAGAAAATTCTAAGCAGTGAGAAAACCAGGATGGCAATTAAATGCTGAGGATGACTCATGACTCAGGGGAAACTGAGGCTGGGCCCCACCGCTGCCGTCCATGAATAATGACAGGGCAGACCCAACAGACAGTGGCTCTCCAGCCTAAGATTATATGTAGCTATGGGGGGTGTAATTACACACAACCCCAAGACCGCCTGACGCCTGTGAGCGCCTAACCAGCTGGCCCCAAGTGGGTGCCACGCACAGTACGCATGAAGACAACAAGGACTGGGTGGGCCCTGGGCGCTTCAGCACTCCCTTTCGAGAAAGTACCTTGGGGTTGGTGCCATGGGACCTGCTTCTGGTTGCAGTTCATGACCAGCCCTGGGCAGACACTCACTCTAACTCCCAGCCTGGCGAGAGAAGTTCAGCTTTTGTTTTGCCTTTGAGTCGAACCCTGCAGTGATCAAGAATCACATCCAGGCAGCGCTGGGGGAACCGTATGGGATGCTGGGAATCGAGCCCTGGGGTGACCACGTGTAAGGCAAGAGCCTTGTACTAACGCTCCAGCCCTTAGAAGAAGTTAGTTTAAAAAGCGAACTTGGGGCCTGCGAGGTGGCGCTAGAGGCAAGGTGTCTGCCTTGTCAGCGCTAGCCAAGGAACTGACCCGTGGTTCCATCCCCCGGCATCCCATATGGTCCCCCCAAGCCAGGGGCGATTTCTGAGCGCATAGCCAGGAGTAAGCCCTGAGCATCAAACGGGTGTCGCCCAAAAAACCAACCAAAAATAAATAAAAAAAAATAAAAATAAAAAGCGAACTTTAGGGACCGGCAAGTTGGCTCTAGAGGTAAGGTCCCCCAAGCCAGGGGTGATTTCTGAGCGCATAGCCAGGAGTAACCCCTGAGCATCAAACGGGTATGGTCCGAAAAAAACAAAAAAAAACAAAAAGCGAACTTTAGGGGCCCGAGCACTAGTACATCTTGTTAGGGCTCTTGCCTTGCACACAGCTGACTTGGTGTAGATCTCCTGCATCCCAGATGGTCCCTCGAGCATCACCAGGTATGGTCCCCCCATCCCACATTAAAGTGGTCTCACAAGAATAAATGAGGTGCATTTATTAAATCTTCAGTGCAGATGGAGTCTCCAAAGCATTGCTCTGAAATAGTAAAACCCTGTATGTAATGCAGTTAAAATAAGATGTGCATTAAAAAAAAAAAAAAAGATGTGCGTGACTCAAGTTTGGGACTGTGCCTGTGAATAATCCAAGATGGACCGAAGTGCAAATAAAGGCACTTTCTTTTTTTTTTTTTGTGGTTTTTGGGTCACACCCGGCAGTGCTCAGAGGTTATTCCTGGCTCCAGGCTCAGAAATTGCTCCTGGCAGGCACGGGGGACCATATGGGGCGCCGGGATTCAAACCGATGACCTCCTGCATGAAAGGCAAACACCTTACCTCCATGCTATCTCTCCGGCCCCCTAAAGGCACTTTCTTTAATCTGATTGAGACAAAGTGAATCTCAGATCTCAACAGTAAGGCCCAGGTTAGATGCTCAGCAAACACTCCTAGAAATACCAGTTCTGGGGTACAACAGCAGAGAGGTCGGTGGGAATGCAAGGCAGCACAAGCAAACTTCTTGCAGGGCACATGGAGACTTGGCAGAAGAAGCCGGCAGGAAACTTCCTTCATCCCAAACCCAGGCACATCCCCTCTTTGTCTTCTGGAACCCCTTACTGCTTAGCTTAGTGAATCACTGCTCAAAGAACTTCCAAAACTCCAAAAGAAGAATGAGATTCCCAGGCTGGCTGTCTACCCAAGGAAGTTTTTAGACCACTCTTTGGGGGCAGAGAATTCACTGATGTTTGCATTCTAAAGCTTGCTGGCTACCGGTCAGGTTTCTCTACTATAATCTGGACGAAGGGCAGAACTAGCTGCCTTGCAGGCAGCTGATCCCAGATCAAGCTTCAGCATACCAAATGGTCCCCCAAGCACTGCTGGGAGTTAATTGCTGAGCGCAAAGCCAGGAGTAACCCCTGAGCACTGTCGAATGTGGTTCACTCTCCAAAAGGTAAAAATAATTTGGACTGGGGCCAGAGAGATAGCACAACGATATGGCATTTGCCTTGCAGGCGGCCAATCCAGGACGGATGGTGGTTTGAGTCCCGGGATCTCATATGGTCCCCAGAGCCAGCGAGGAGCCATTTCTGAGCGCAGAGCCAGGACGAACTCCCTGAGTGCCGCCGGGTGTGACCCCCCCCAAAAAAAAATTTGAATTGAGGGGCCTAAGCGATAGAGCAGCGGGTAGAGGGCGCCTGCCTCGCACGGAGTCCAATGAGGTTTGACTCCTGGCATCCCCGAGCCCCGCAGTGACCCGGGAGCGATCCGACCCAGGAGCCAGGAGAGAAACACTGAGCACCGCTGGGGGTGGCCCAAATACAATCACAAATAAGTTACAATGTGGATGGAGCTTCCGGGTTCGCCTTGGCGGTGGGGGTCCCCACTTGGCTGAGCTCGGGACTTCGCCCTGACTGGAGACAAGTGCTCCGCCCACTGTGCTCCTTCAGTCTCGAACTGTGCTTTTCTTTTCAGGAGCAGGTAAAACTTGACACAACACCCTAGACACGTCTCCCTCCCCTGCCTCCACCACCCCGACTTTTTCTCCCAAAAGTGACTAAAGTAAAACCCCGGTTTTATTCGGGGTTCCTAGCGAGCAGCCGCTGTGCGCACCGACCAGCCTTCAGGTGCAGACGGCGGGGTCCACACCACGTCCCTCCGACACGACAGGCCACAGGAGAGCCGGGCCCGGCTAAGCCCAAGGGCCCCAACTCCAGATCCCTCTGCGAGGGCGCAGGAGACACCGGGAGAGGACTTGCACCCCAGTCCCAACTTCTCCCCTGCAAAAGCCCGTGAGCTCGGCCCGAAAGCGAAGGGCCACCAGCGGCCACGCTCGCGAAGCCGGAGGTCAACACGGACACAGAGACGCCCGTGGCCAGCCTTGGGAGCCACCGAAGAAGTCCACGAACCAACCGCGCAGCACCCCGCACGGCAGGGGGGAGAAGGCAAAGGGGGTGCAAAGATGCACCAGGCTGGGGGGGGGGGCAGGCCGGACTCGGGCGGACTCCAGACACCGGGAAAAGTGGGCGCTGGGGCCGCCCCCGCGCTTCGGCCCGCCCAGCCGGGCTGCAAAGCCAGGGAGAGCAATTGCACCCTGCAAAGTCTCGGGCGGGGCGAGAGCTCCGGGGTGAGCCAGCTTGTTTGTTTGTGCGTGCGTGTGCATGTGCGTACCCCAAAGCCAGATTCGGGGGGCCGGAGAGATAGATAGCATGGAGGTAGGGCGTTTGCAGAAGGACGGCAGTTCGAATCCCGGCATCCCAGAGGGTCTCCCAAGCCTGCCAGGTGCGATTTCTGGGTGCAGAGCCAGGAGGAACCCCAGAGCGCTGCCGGGTGGAATCCCCCCAAAGAGCCAAAGCCAGATTCGATTCGGGGCTCCCCGGCCGGGCAGGTAGGTGGGCGGGACCCGGCGCATCACCATCCCCCGAGTGCCAGGCCACAACCCAAACAGCCCCCAGCGGAGCGCGGCGGGGGCGGCGGCGGCGGCGCCAGCTGATTGGTCGGGGCGATTCCCGAGCCGCCTATTGGCCCGCGAGGGAAGCGGCCCCGGCCAATGAGGAGCGCCGGCCGCCCCTCAAGCCCCGCCCCTCGGCCGAGCCGGCCCGAGGCGGCCTCGAGCGCCTCCTTCCGGCCGCCGCCGCCGCTGCAGCCGCCGCCGCGCCGCGCCGCGCCGCGCCCCGCCCCTCCCCTCCCCCGCGACTCACCCCGAATCCGCCTCGCCGCCGCTTCCGGGTCCCCGTGTCGGGGCTCGCGGCGACGGGCGGCACACGCGCTGCGCCCCCTCAGGAAAAGCATTCATCACCCCCGACTAATTCTCCTCAGGAAGTGGGGAGAAAAAAAAAAAGATGGCGGGCGCGATCCAAGATGGCGGCGGACGCAGCACCGCCGCGCGCTCCCTCCGCTGACGGAAAGGAGTCCGCCCGCCGCCCGCAGCCCCCCGCCCCCGCCGCGCCCCCGGCCCCGCGACGCCCGCCGCCCGGCCTCGCGCCCCGCAGCCCGCGCTCCGCCGCACCGCGCCGCGCCGCGCCCTCACCTCGGCGTCCGCGGGGCGGCGGGGCGGCGGGGCCGGGTCCCCCCGGGGGAGTCGCCCACCTCGCCGCGGAGGCGCTGGCTCCCGCGTGTCGGAGGCCGCTGGTGGCGCCGCGCGCGCTGCCGCCTCCGCCGCGCGCTCTGGGCGCCTCAGCTCATCGCCGCCGCCGCCGCCGCCGCCCGGGCTCGGGGGAAGGACACGAAAAGGAGTGCGCGGCGCGGAGGGATACGCGCGTGCGAGCGACGCGCCCCGGCCCGGCTCCGGCTCCGGCTCCTCGGCGGCTCTTCCGGGGTCTGGAGCGGGGCGGGCGCAGGAGCCTGCGGGAGGAAAAGGAGTCCCGCCGGGCCGCCGCCGCGGAGGGACAAAAACGCACGCGAGCGAGAGAACGAGTCCGCCGCCACTTCCTCAGGCCGCGACGCGACGCGACGTGAGCGCTTCGCCGCGCCTCGCTGCATTCGCGGCGGAGGGATCCCGGCGCGGCGGCGTCCACGCGCCGCATCGCGGGATCCCTCCGCCCGCTCTGCCCTTTAAATCGCCGCTCGGGCGGCCGCGACGCCAGGCGCCCCTTCGGGCGGGCGGGCGCCGCTTGGGACGGGGGCTTGCTTGCTCGCTCCCTCCCGGTCCCGCCTGTGGAGGGTCGCGTCGGCCCCGTCGCCGCTACGAGGGTCGGGGAGCCCCTCGGGCGGCTCCTCGGTCCCCGGGGGCGCTAGGGGCGGTGTCCCAGCGCGAGCGCCTTTGTTGTGGGGCCCCGAGGCGCCGGAGCCCCCCCATGGCGCTTGGGGAAACTGAGGCCGGGGAGGGAAGGCGCCCAGTCCCCGCAGGCGGCGAGGCGAGGCCTCGGGCGCAGGAGGTGCCGAAGGTGCCCGGGCCTCAGTTTCCCTCCAGCCTGCTCCCGCCGACGGGGACGCCGAGGCCGGGCGCCCACTTCCAGCCCCTCGCCCCGCCGCCTGCCCACCCACACCCGGCTTTGTTCGGCCACTTCGGGGCTGCTGCCAGGGCCCTCCCCGTCCCCGCCTCCCTCGCTCCCGCACCCCGAGGCGGCGGGTGGCACCCCAGAGTCGGAGTGGGCAGTTAGGGCGCCTCGGCCTGTCCCCCTGCCAGGCTCGGCCCTGCCCGGTCGCCCAAGCAGCCCGCCCCCCCCCCAGGCTGGCACCCCTTGAGCCCCCCGGCGCGGGGCTGTGCGAGTGGGGGGTCACTCAGCTGTGGGCGCAAAGGAAGCTGGAGTCGGGGGTCCTGGCAGCGCCACTTGCCACTTCCCGCTGCGCCCGGCCAGCTGGCAGGCGACGGAGGGCGCAGGAAGCGGCGGCGGCGCCCCGGGCACTCCCTGGCCTGGCCGGGTCCCGATGCCCGGGGTGCGGAAGGACGGTGCCCAGCACCCCCAGGCCGCGCTCCCTGCCCGCCTGGCCCGGCCCACGACCCGCGGAGCTAACTCACTGGGGCTAAACTGACAGAAGGCGCCCACCCCGACCCCGGCCACCCCCACCAGCCAGTGACCCCCCACGCCCACCCCCAGCTGCCGGGGAACTGGGACCCCAGAATCCCAGGGTGTTATCTGGCCCCCGCCCCACCTGTGGGGGCGCTTCTGGGGCGCCAGCGTCCCCCTCACACCTGTGGCTCAGACCTGCCCCGCCGCCCTCCAAGGCCGGGATGCCAGCGGGAGGGCACCGGCCTTGGGGATATCAAATCTCTTCCTGTCTCCCATTTTCCCCCGCTCTCCTCCCTCTCAGCACCCCGGAAAGCAAAGCGCAGGCCAGGGTAGAGGCTCGGGTGGGACGACGAACAGGCTTAAAGCTCCTTCCAGGGTCAGGGTCAGGGGTCCCATCTCTTGCCTCTTGCGCACCCCAGTTTTCAGGCTTGTGTGCGCGCATTCATGTAGTCAGCCCGGCCCACTTGAGCTCTCTGGGGCTTGGCACCTCCGATCCATACCCCCATGGGCATCCCCAGACTGGCTCAAAACGGAGGGTCCCCGGTTTCCTGCAGGCCGAGCAGCTGATTCTGGCAGGTCTAGACAACACCGGGGAGGCGCAGGGAGCCGGTTCTCCAGAGCGTTCTGTCCTCGCGTCTAAGAGGGCAGGGGCAGCTGTCTCTGGGCTGACTCTGCTCCTCAGGCCCCCAGTGTCCCCCATGACCTTCAGGGCCTCCCCTAAGGGCCCCTCTTCTCCCACCGCCTCACCTGGACGCCCAGGAGACACAGCGGTGACTCTGAAATGTTCCTTGCATGGATTTTTCTGGTGGCTCTTGTGCTGAAACGGGTGTGTGTGTGTGTGTGTGTGTGTGTGTGTGTGTGTGTGTGTGTGTGTGTGTGTGTGTGTGCAGGCATGTGAGGTGGGGGTCAAAGGGCCCTGTGTGTGTGTGTGTGTGTGTGTGTGTGCAGGCATGTGAGGTGGGGGTCAAAGGGCCCTACCTGGAACTGCTCCTGGACCCCCTAGTGTCCCCTCTGCACCCCATGGAAGTCTATAGAGAGGCACTTAAGAGAAGGGCATGTGCAGCCTCCCACACTTGCACCGTGGCCAAGCTTGGACTCCTTCAAATCTCTTCCTGTCTCTCCTCCCATTCTCTCCCTCTCTCCTCTCTCCAGAGACTGGTGACGGCTCTCTGAACCCCAAAGAGGACGAGGAGTCTCGACTTCCTCTCTGGGCATCACACAGCACCCCAGGTCCCCCCACCGGGCTGAGAATCACTGGGGGGTGGCCCCATAAGAAAGCAATAACCCAGCTGACAGACCGTAGCCAAGCCACCCTGACACGGAATCCTAGTCTGGGAGCTGACAGGGCAGCCGGGAGAAGGTGGAAGGATCCAGAAAGTGAGCCCGATGGTTATGGAGACGGCACACAACACTCATCAGGCTGGGGACGCGTTACCGAGTATAGAAGTGCAGGCAGGAGAGCCTGGCTGGTCCTGGTTTTGCGGGGTCACTCAGCACCACAGAGCACAGAGCCAGGCACCACCCCAAACACTGTTGGTTCTTGCCCTTCTCCCACCCCCCAAAACGGAAACTAGAACCTAGATTGTAAACTGTTTGCTTCCAAACACGGAATGTTCTAGAACAGGGGTGTTTGCTCTGTAGGAAAGATCGGACCCTTTTCCTGGGTTGTGCAGCGTCACCCCATGTAAGCTTGGCACAAGTGACCGCGCAGTGACAAACTCGGGGTGCATGTGGCATGCATCCTTTCAGTCCCTGCCGGGAATGAGCCCTGAGCACTGTCGGGTGTGCCCCCCCCCCCCAAAATCCAGTTCATAGTCTGTGCTTGAGCCTCAGAGATAGTAGGGGTATAGGGTGCTTGTCCTGCAAGTGGCTGAGCTGGGTTTGGGTTCCCCCAGACTACCAGGAGTGACCCCAGAGCACAGAACTTCTCGGCCAAGTGCATTTTGCAAACTTGGTGTTTTATGGGGCGTGTCTGCCTTGGCAGCTCAAGCCGTTAGCTTTCCACACTTGCACCCCACAACCTTTGCCCAGCACAGTCCTAGCACCCCACAAAGTGTGCCACCCACTCCAGCAAGCACCAGGGCCACTGTGAGCTTCACAACCACATGGGCAAGCATAACCATCCATCACCCCACAATCCAGGGGAGTCATGAGCTGGGGTATTTATGTATCAGGAGTAGAGCTAGTGGAACTCTGGGCCTAAAAATGACTGCCTAGAATGCTCAAGTATAGGGGTTCCTAGACTTACTTGGTCTATTGCCCCCTTAAAAATTCAGGGGCAGGAACATTAGCACAGTGGGGAGGGCTCTTGCCTTGCAGAGGCCAACCCAGGCTGTCCCATACGGTCCCCAAAGCATAACCAGGAGTGTTTCCTGAGTGCAGAGCCAGGTGGAACCCCTTAGCACCACTGGTCTGACCCAAAATCTAAACAGACCCCAAATACATAATATCACTCAGTACTCAACAGCACTCCTGGGACTGTAATACCCACTTGGGAAGGGGCTGCTTCTGGGGTCTCTGGATCTCAGGGCGGGGAGTTCTCTCTGGGGACTTTCAGCCCCATGCGTGTCCCCTCAGCCCTGCTCCCTCTGGGACACACCCTTTGGGCCAGGATAATTATTGGGGTAATTTAGGATAACTATAAGGTAACTACTGAAGTAACTATTGGAGTAACTATCAGGGGTAACTATTGGGATAACAACTGGGGTAACGGGGTAACTATTGGGGGTACCGATCAGGGTATATCAAGGTGACTATCAGGATAACTATTGAGGTAACTATGGGGGGGCATCTCCTAAGTTGGACAGCTGATTCCCCGCAGTAACCACAGAGAAGCCCTCAGTATGGCCTGGGACTTGGGGGTGAGGTCTCTGAGCCAGAGGCCCCCACACTCCATGAACATCCCTCTCATGTGGGGGCTGAAGCCTTCCAAGCATATTCTGGGAGTCCTGGAGCCACTCGGGGACACACATTAGCCGGGCTGGTGGGTCCAGTTCAGGCCAGTGACCCTGGGATCCCACCTGGAAGCCAGGAGATCGGAGTCGGGTCTTGACCTCATCTCCACCCCATATTCTTTATCCTGATGCTGCAGCGCCCAGACTTGGGGGTTCCTGGTATGGGCTCTTGTCTTGTGAGTCCTGTGAGACCTCTGGGTCCTTTTGAGGGAAAACTGGTGTAGACAGCTCATTGCTGTTCCCACTTCCCAGGTCTCGGGATCAAGCAGGGGACCAAGCTCATCCATGAGCATCCCAGACCCTTCCCTGCTTCTTTTTTTGGGAACAGACAGACCCAATGGCGCTCAGGGATTACTCCTGGCTCTACACTCAGAAATCGCTCCTGGCAGGCTCAGGATACCCTATGGGATGCAGGGGACCGAACCTGGGTTGACTGCGTGTAAGACAAATGCCCTTCCTGGACGCTGTGCTGTCGCTCTGGCCCCTCTTCTAATTTTCAATTGTTTCTTCTTGCCTTTGAGTTCTTTCTTTTTCTTTTTCTTTTCTTTCTTTCTTTTTTTTTTCTTTTTCTTTTTTGGCTCCCTGTCGGAGAATAGAAGCCTTTATTGAGTTCTAAACATTCTTTATTTGGTTGTTTATTGTTTGTGGGCCTCAGACCGTTAGCATCAGGGTAGCAGCTGGAGTTTGGGGTTCCCCATCCTCACAGCTTGGTTGTTGCCAGAACTTTCCATTCTTGATAGACACATGCGTGGGGAGGAGGGTAATTTCTTTCCTGACTTCACAAAAGTCACTTAAGGCTCAGGTTAGGGCACCTGCCTTGCAACTGACCATAGCCCCATCCCTGGCACTGCACAGCCCCTGAGGAGCCACTAGGGGCCACTCTCGAACAGAGCCAGGAACAGGCATCTCAGGGTGCCGCCCCCCCCCATCCATTGGTAGGTTGTTTCCATATTATGAAGTTTGTTTTTGGGGCTACACTCAGTGGTACTCAGGGTTTATGGGATGCTAAGGATCAAACTTGGGTTGGCTGTGTGCAAATCAAATGCCCTATCTGTTATACTATTGTTCTGTTCCCTCAAAATCAGGGGTCTCAAACTCAGTTTACCTGGGGGCCGCAGAAGGCAAAGTCGGGGTGAGGCAGGGCCGGATAAGGGATTTCGCGAAATCCCTTACCGAATATTCGCAATAAAAAGTCGCAATGGAACTGCTCGGGGGTATGCGAATGTTTAATGTGATTTTTTTTCTTGCTAATGTGATTTTTATTGCAATTATTCGGTAAGCGAATAATCGCGAATACTGCGATATTTGAAGGTCGGCCGTGGGCCACAAAATGTACAAAGGGCCGCAAACGGTCCTCGGGCCTCGAGTTTGAGACCCCTGATCAAAATAATTGGGGCAACATCCAGTGATGCTCAGGAGTCATTCCTGGCAGGCTCAGGAGACCTTATTGGATGGAACCTGGGTTGGCCACATGCAAAGCAAGGGCCTTTCCCGCTATACTCTCACTCTGGCCCCTCAAAACTTTATTTAGGGCCAGAGCGATAGCACATTGTGTAGGGTGTTTGTCTTGCATGCAGCAACCTGGGACTGACCCTGATTCAATACCCAGCATCCTGTATGGTCGCCCGAGCCTGTCAGAAGTAACCACTGAGAGCTGCCAGGTGTGGCCCAAAACCAAACAAAAAATAATCAGTACTAGGCTCAGTGATGTTGAGGTTCACCAGGGCCACCCTGATAGTGGTTATGGAGTGCCAGGCATCCAACTTGAGATCTCACCCAAGCCAGGCATTGCCCATCCCTCTGTACTACCCAAAGTTCTCCCTGGTCCCAAAGTAGTTTTTGGGGTTTTGTTTTTTGAGCTGTGCTCAGGGGTTCCTTCTGGCTCTGTGCTCAGAAATCACTCCTGTCAGGCTCGGGGGACCATATGGGATGCCGAGATTCGAACCACCATCCTCCTACATGCAAGGCAAAAACGCCTTACCTCCATGCTATCTCTCCAGTCCACCTCCAAAGTTTTTATTTTAAATTGTTTTAGGGCTTTGAGGCCATGTCGTGCTCAGGGGCTCTTGGCTCTGTGCTCAGAAGTGACCCTAACAGAGCTCAGGGGACCACATATGATGCTATGGGTTTGACTTCGTGCAAGGTCAGCAATTTTCCTTCTCAGGCCTGTAGACATAAGCTTTTTATTGTTTTTGTTTTTTCGTTTACTCTTGGCTCTGTGCTCAGAAATTACTCCTGGCAAGCTTGCAGGACCTTATGGGCTACTGAGGATCAAACCCAGGTCGGATGTGTGCAATTGTCCCTTCCCACATACGGTCTCTATGTCCCCTTTCCTGCCTATTTTTTTGAGGGGGACACACTCAGTTGCACTCAGGGGTTCCTTCTGGCTCCGTGCTCAGAAATTACTCCTGGCAGGCTTAGGGGACTCTCTGGGATGCTGAGGATCAAACCTGGGTCAGCCACATGAAAAGCAAACGCCCTCCCCACTGTGCCCAGAACATGAGCTTTTCAGTCACTTAAGTGAACACTGTGTAGGATCATCCAGAGAGAGCCTGTCCTTCCATTTGTGAGTGAGTGTGGTGCCAGGAATTGGACACAGGGCCTCACACAGGCATGGCACACACATGTGCTGAGACCGTGTCTAACTTTGCAAGCAAATACTGCGCTATCAACCTGCAACGAAGAACAAAGGATTAGGGGGAGGGACGTGGGCACTGTGAAAGAATCTGGAAACACCGGTGTTTGGGTCAGTGGAGTAGTTCTGCCACTCCAAAAGTGATCTCAATTGTACTATCAATAAAAACACCTCAATTAAAAGTTTTTTTTTGTTGTTTTTTTTTGGTTTTTTTTTGGTTTTTGGGCCACAGCCGGCGGTGCTCAGGGGTTACTCCTGGCTGTCTGCTCAGAAATAACTCCTGGCAGGCACGGGGGACCATATGGGACACCGGGATTCGAACCAACCACCTTTGGTCCTGGATCGGCTGCTTGCAAGGCAAACGCTGCTGTGCTATCTCTCTGGGCCCTAAAAGTTGTTTTTTTCACCCTACATCCAGCGGTGCTCAGGAGCTACTCCTGGTTCTGGGCTCAGAAATCACGCCTTACCCCTGGCCACCTGCTCAGGGTCCCAGCAAGTGGGTTCTGGCGAGGAACAGTTTAGAGGAGACCCCAGGCTTCCCCGTTCCTGCAGGGGGCGGGGAGGGGACTGGTGAACTTCCTGCTTCTAGCAATTAGGAAGCTTCAACAGGCAACACAGGGATGACATGGCTCCGTGCACTCTTCGCTTGGCCAAATCACAGGTCAAAGTGGTGTCTTGGAAACAACACCCTCCCTCTTGACTATTTCTAAAACATAAAAGGGACACGTGTATCTCCTTTGTATATCTCAGATGTATTCCCTTAACATCTATAACTCTTTTCGAATATCCTCATATATACGGTGACAATTTTGCCCACTGTTTTTTTTATTTGATTGTTAGCTTTTCCCCCTTTGAGATCTCTTTTATAAGCAATACTGGTAGAAGAGTATCTCTGTATAGAATGCATGTTTGAACCAAGTTACAGGGAATGTTGGACTTTATTTGTCGGCCCCCAAATACACCAACAATATCTTGTGGCACTGTTTCTCTTTTGCATAGGCACATTAAAATGGGAAAATAATACATATGCAAACAAGTTCTTATCATAGAGGTGGGAACACAAATTTGGTAATGCAGTTAGGCCTTATACCCTGAACATTGGCATAATGATTTTACTTAGGCCTCAGAAGAATGGGCAATGTCCATACACCCCTGAACCATGGATAAACAACCACAATTGTCTATAACATTACCAGGATCAAAATCTTTACCAGGGAAGACCTACCACTGCTCTGGCATTGACTTACTCCAAAGCATGCTCTCAACACCCAGACGACTCAGCAACAGTCTGCTTGCAGGGCAGATCACTCTGCATCTAATGGTGTGCTGAAACTAGAGGATGCTCCACATCAGCCTGACTTCGATGAAAGAAATGCATAGACTCCAGAATCTTTAAATATAGGAATTTGATACCAACAACAGCTAAAGTGTGAAAAAGTTTCATTGGGACCACGGAGAATGACTCGGGTTGGACAGACTGGTATGCCTGGAGCCCAGAGTCAGTCTTATGCCAATAAACTTTGGGGATGAAGCCTTCTTGTAATCAGGCCAAATATTTTTTTCCATTTTCTCCATATTTTTCTGGGCCTATGCAAACAATGGCGATTGCCACTGTCACACCTTTACTATTTTTTTTTAACCCTTATCCTTTAAGAAAAAAAAAAAACAATTTATTGAACTTAAAAACAAATAACTGGGGCTGGAGAGATAGCATGGAGGTAAGGTGTTTGCCTTTCATGCAGAAGGTCATCGGTTCGAATCCCGGCGTCCCATATGATCCCCCGTGCCTGCCGGGAGCAATTTCTGAGCATGGAGCCAGGAATAACCCCTGTGCACTGCCGGGTGTGACCCAAAAACCACAAAAAAAAAAAAAAAAAAAAAAAAAACTGTAGTAAAATGCCTGTCTTGACTACAGACGGGATGGGAAGGGGGGAGGGGGCATTGGGAGGGGGGAATGTTACTCTGATGAAGGGGGGTGTTCTGTTTGTGACTGTAACCCAACTATAATCATGTAACTTAAATAAAAATAATTAAATTTAAAAAAATCACTCCTGGGGGCCCGGAGAGATAGCACAGCGGTGTTTGCCTTGCAAGCAGCCGATCCAGGACCCAAGGTGGTTGGTTCAAATCCCGGTGTCCCATATGGTCCCCCATGCCTGCCAGGAGCTATTTCTGAGCAGACAGCCAGGAGTAACCCCCTGAGCAACACCAGGTGTGGCCCAAAAGCCAAAAAAAAAAAAAAATCACTCCTGGCAGGCTCAGGGGACTATACGGGATTTCGAGGATCAAACCACCATATCTTGGGTTGGCTGCATGTAAAGCAAAAGCCCTACTGCTGTGCTATCAATCTGGCCCTAGTACTGATTTTTATTTAATTTTGGTCAGGTTTCACACAGGTCAGTGATTTCACCAAGAACCACCAGGAGGCCCCTATTGGAAAAATAAAAGATCTTTTCAAAAGTGGGGGTGGAGGCCAGAATGATAGCACAGCAGTTGGTGTTTGCCTTGCATGTGGCTGACCCAGGATGGACCCCAGTTTGATCTCCGGCATCCCAGATGGTCCCTGAGCCTGCCAGGAATGATTTCTGAGCACAGAGCCCCTGAGCACCACCAGATGGGACCCAAAAACCAAACCAAACCAACAAACAAAAATCAAAAGTGAAAAAAAAGTTTGGGGCTGGAGTGGTGGCGCTAGAAGTAAGGCTTCTGCTTTGCAAGTGCTATCGATCCCCCAGCGTCCCATATGGTCCCCCCAAGCCAGGAGCGATTTCTAAGCGCATAGCCAGGAGTAACCCCTGAGCGTCAACGGGTGTGACCCAAAAAACAAAAAAATAAATCAAAAGTGGGGGTGGGGGACTGGGTAGTACATAGCATGAGGCAGCTGATTCAGTTCACAATGTCTAAATAATATATTTTTGGAGGAGCACAGGGTGGTGGTGCTCAGTGCTCCTGGGATTGTGCCTGGCAGGGCTGAGGGGACCATATGGATGCTTAAACCTAGGTTGGTTGTGTCAGGGAAGGTGCCCTCCCTGCCGTCCCCATGGTTTATGAGCCCTATGAGCTGATCCCATGGTTTTTGGACTGCACCTGGCAGTGCTCAGGGGTCACTCCTAGCAGCTTCGGGGAACCCTAAGGGATGCTGGGGATTGAACCCATGTTGGTCACGTGCAAGGCAAAAACCCTTCCTACTGTTCTATCTCTCCAACCCCACGTGCCAAAATCTTATTATTGTATAAGTGACATTTTGAAACAAAGTAATATTTATAGCTTTTTAAAATCATAAATCTTATATTTCTTCCTATTTTTTATTCTTGTAATTGAAATAATGGTGCAGCTAGCTATTAGCCGTCTGGCATAATTCTCTTTTAATTTTGAAAGTAATATTTCTCTAATAAAGTAAAAAGAAAGAAGAAATTAAACTAAATTAAATTAAATAAAAAGAAAGACCATGGGCCCCACAGGAAGTAAGAGAACTGTGGTTCCTTTTGGTTTGGGGCTCATACCCTGTAGTGTTCAGAGCTCAATCCTGGCTCTGTGCTGGGATGAACTGGGGCTGGGGGACCCCAGCAGGTGCTGGAATAAACCAGGTCGGTCCTGTTGTGTATGTAAATATTTTAGGGGATTATTATGTTACTGACCCTAACCTGATCGGTGATTGTGCCCTACCCTAGGGTGTGACCTGGCATTCTGCCCCCATTCTAGGGTAGTACCTGATTCTACTTCCACCATTGGGTGGTATCTGATCCCACCATTGGGTGGTACCTGATTCTGGGGGATAAAAACAAGGGTCTGTGGAAGGTGGGGGCTTTTGGCAGGAACTGATGCTGAGGCTTTGGACTTCAGTCTTGTCCACCGAATAAAGCAAATATTTCCACAAGCCTGACTGTCTGCGAGCTGTTTACCCGCCGTTTCACCTCAGAACCGTCGGCTAGACAGGGTGACAAACGCGTGCTTCGAGCTGAAGGGGAAAGACCTCATCCTCCATCCCTCCATCAGTCAACCCCATCAAGGGCTGACGTGCAACAGGTCCCACACCAGGCAAGCACCCTGTCGCTGTACTGTCTCTGGCCTGAGGACAGTCTGTCTGTCCGGGTTTATAATCAGCACCTCTGTGGGATTTAGGTCACGATCCCAATAGACAGGTGGGTCCTTGCCAGCAGGATTGGCCAAGTCTGAAGTCTCACAGAAGTGTTGGGGCCCAGAACAGCCTCCCAGACACCCCTTGTCCTCTGAGGGGGGCTTGTTTTTTGCTTTGTTTTTGTTTCTTTGTTTTTGGGTGACACCTGGCAGGGCTCAGAGGTCGCTCCTGGCTCTACGCTCAGAAATCGCCCCTGACAGGAACAGGTCGCCCCTGGCAGGCACAGGGGGACCATATGGGACGCCGGGATTCGAACCACTGTCTTTCTGCATGAAAGGCAAACGCCTTACCTCCATGCTCTCTGGCCCAGGGGCTTGTTTTTGAGCTAGTCCCAGAGCAAAGCATGATGCTGTTACTTAGGTGGGAGGTCTGGGCCAGCGCCACCTGCTGGGCATTGCCTGGGAGTGCGTCCTATTGGGCTCACTTGATTGGTGCTGTGAGCTCCCCCTGCTGGGCCCTGCCGGAAGCACCACCTCCTGGACTATGCTAGGAACAGAGCCCCCTGGTGGCTCATGCTGGGTATTGGCTTGGAGTGTCCCTTGTTGGGCTCCTGCGAGGAGTGCCCCCTGCTGGGTTCATGCTGGAAGTGCCTCTCCTGGGTCTTTGCTAGAAAGTCACCCTGCCGGGCCATGCAGGGAGCGCCCCCTGCTGGGCCATGCTTGGAGCAGCATCTCCCTGACTGTGTGGGGAGTGCCCCCTCCTGGACATCGGGTAGAAGTGCGCCTGTTGGGCTCATGCCAGGCGCTCCCCTGCTGGTCTTATGCTGGGAGTGACTACCCTGATCCTATGCTACAAACGCCCCCTGCTGGGCTATGTTGGGATCTTCCTCTCCTGGGCCATGCCAGGAGCACCCCTGGCTGGGCCATGCCACCTAGCCTTGGCTCTTAAGGATCTGAGCAATGATTCCAAAGCTTTATTTTAACCAAGGCTTATTATTATTTTTTTTTTTGGTTT
Source organism: Suncus etruscus (assembly GCF_024139225.1). Taxonomy (NCBI): domain Eukaryota; kingdom Metazoa; phylum Chordata; class Mammalia; order Eulipotyphla; family Soricidae; genus Suncus; species Suncus etruscus. Next base: position 111,204,091 of record NC_064856.1, read on the forward strand.
TTCGGTCATACCCTGCAGTGATCAGGGATTACTCCTGGCTCTATGCTCAGAAATCGCTCCTGACAGGCTCGGGGGACCATATGGGATGCTGAGATTTGAACCACCGTCCTGCGCCTAAGGCAAATGCCTTACCACTGTGCTATCTCTCTTAATTTTATTGAAACAATTGTGATCTTCACTACAGGTTTTATCTGGGTTTTGTGGCATTGACTCTGCTCTGGGGCTCTGAGGTCACCTCCTAACCCTTGATACCTCCTAGTGGGTGAGGTCACAGAGCACTCATGTGACCCTTGGGGCACTGCACCCCTCTCCCATCTCCTCCCCAGCCTTCAGATCCCATCCCTGTAGCCATGGCCTTCCTCTGGGGCCCACCTCTGGGTTCTGTCTTCAGGGTCCTGTCCTGAGGGTGTCCTCAGTTCCTGTTTTGAGTCTTCCTGTCTGAGAAGTTCAAGCCATGCCCCATGCCAGGAGCTGTCCACTGCCACCTCTGTTGGGTCCCCTAAAAGCCCCTTGGGTTCTGTCTATTATTTTTTGTTTCTTTATTTTGTTGGGTTGTGTACAGGGTTTATTCCTGGTTCTGTGCTCAAAAATTACTGCTGTTGAGCTTGAGGGACTCAGTGGGATGCTGGGGATCAAACTCAGGTCAAAGGTGTGCAAGGCAAACACCCTTCTTACAATGCTGCCGCTCTGACTCCTCTCCTGACTATCCTTTGGGGGACCATACCCAGTTGTGTTCAGGAGTTAATCCTGGCTTTGCACTCAGAAATTATTCCTGGGGCCGAAGCAGTAGTGCAAGTGATAAGGAGTCTGCCTTGCGCACTCCAGCCTAGGAGGAACCGTGGTTCGATCCCCCGGCATCCCAAATGGTCCCTCAAGCCAGGAGTGATTTCTGAGCACATAGCCAGAAGTCACCCCTGAGTATCACCGGGTGTGGCCAAAAATCCAAAAAAAAAAAAAAAATTTGGGACCGGAGAGATAGCATGGAGGTAAGGTGTTTGCCTTTCATGCAGAAGGTCATTGGTTCAAATCCCGGCGTCCCATATGGTCCCCCGTGCCTGTCGGGAGCAATTTCTGAGCATGGAGCCAAGAGTAACCCCTGAGCACTGCCGGGTGTGACCCAAAAAACCACACACACACAAAAATTCCTGACAGGCCCAGGGGACCATATGAGATGCTGGGGATAGAATCCAGGTCGGTGTGTGAAAGGCAAATGTGTTACTGCTGTGCTATTGCTCTGGCCCCAGTCTCCTGCCTATTCTTTTTTTTTTTTTTTTTTTTTTTTGGTTTTTGGGCCACACCCGTTTGACGCTCAGGGGTTACTCCTGGCTATGTGCTCAGAAATCGCCCCTGGCTTGGGGGAACCATATGGGACGCCGGGGGATCGAACCGCTGTCCGTTCCTTGGCTAGCGCTTGTAAGGCAGGCACCTTACCTCCAGCGCCACCGCCCGGCCCCATCCTGCCTATTCTTGACCTGTCTTCTATTCCTTTTGTTCTTTTTTAGGTTTTGTCCCAAACATTTGCTGGGTAACCATGCAGTGCTGGGGATCAAAATCAGGGCTCCCACATGCAAGGCACTCCAGCCTTTTGAATCACTTCTCAGCCCTTTCTTCGATCCCTCCTACTTAGGACAGCCCTGACCTGGTGTGAAAATTCTGCAGAAAATGGGCAGACTGGCCATGGGCAGAAGGCTGCTGAGTGAGCACAGAATGCAAGGGGAATTGTCTGGAGAGGTTAGGTTGACTTCTGGGATTTCCAGAGGGAAGGTGCTGGGAGGAGGAGGGTGGCAGGCACCCTGCTGACTCCCCTACAAGAACCAGAAAGTGCTGCTGGACTTCGAACAAGAATCAGACCAAGGGGCTAATTCTTGCAAGCAGGGAAATCACATCCTTATACGCAGCAAACTTGGGTTCAGCCACGGGCATACAATAAAGTCTCCTGTGCTCCACTAGGAGTAATTACTGAGTGATAAGCCAGGAGTAACCCTTGAGCACTGCCTCGTGTGGCCCCAAAACAAAACCAGATCATACTGAGGATGGAAAGAGAATCTGAGTGGGGGAAAGCACTGACCTTGCACCTGGCCAAGTCTGGTTCAACCTCAGCATCACATCTGGCATCTGAGCACCTCCAGGGATCACATCTGAGCACACAGCCTAGAATAGCACCTGAGCATTGAGGTGTGTGGCTCTGCCCCTAATCACATTAGGCATATATTGGAAAAGTTTGGGGGGGGATCACACATAGCTATGATTAGGAGTTACTCCTGGGTCTGTGCTCAAATATCACTCCCGGTGGGGGTACCAGAGATTGAACCTGGTTTGGGTGCATGTAAGGAAAATTCCCTACTCACAATACTATTACTCTAGCACCCCTATAGTGGGATTTTTTTTCTTTACCGCATCCAGAAGTGCTCAGGGTTACTCTTGACTGTGAAATTAGGGACCACTTCTGCAGAATTCTGGAGATCATCTGGGGTGTCAGGGATCAAACATGGGTTGGATACGTGCAAGGCAAACACCTTAACTGCTGTACTATTCTCTGGTCCTGGAACATATATGGGATTGAACTAGAAAACAAGTCTCTGTATATTTATTTTTTTTGGGGGGGAAATATCAGCTTTATTCATTTCTGGCCAACATGTGTGGCCTATCATAACCATTTACACATGCTATCCTTAGTTTGCCCTGCATCTTAGCTTCTTTCGGCCATCTTTCCTCCTCTCGTTTCTCCTACCTCCATCCAGCCAAAAATCCTATTTATTTATTTATTTATTGGTTTTTGGGCCACACCTGGTGATGCTCAGGTGTTATTCCTGGCTATGTGCTCAGAAATCACCCCTGGATAGTGGACCATATGGGACATCAGGGGATCGAACCACAGTCTGTTCTAAGTCAGTTACGTGCAAGGCAAATGCCCTATGGCTGTGCCACAGCTTCGGCCCCAAGGTCTCTGTATATTTAAAATGATTCTTCAAGAAAGTAGCCCCCTGGAATAAAATTAAAAAATGAAAAATAGAGGGCCCAGAGAGATAGCACAGCGGCGTTTGCTTTGCAAGCAGCCGATCCAGGACCAAAGGTGGTTGGTTCGAATCCCAGTGTCCCATATGGTCCCCCGTGCCTGCCAGGAGCTATTTCTGAGCAGACAGCCAGGAGTAACCCCTGAGCGGCGCCGGGTATGGTCCAAAAACCAAAAAAAAAAAAAAAAAAAAAAAGAAAAATAGAAGGGGCCAGAGATATGGCATGGAGGTAGGGCATTTGTCTTGCATGCAGGACAGTGGTTCGAATCCCAGATCCCATATGGCTCCCTGAGCCTGCCAGGAGCTATTCTGAGCATAGAGCCAGGAGTGACCTCTGAGCGTTGCCGGGTGTGACCCAAAAACTAACCAAACAACCAAACAAACCCAGAAAAACAGAATAACAATTACAGTCCTGTTGGTAATCACGGTGTTTAAATAAAATTAAAAAATAAGATAAAAGAAAATGAAAGGAAAACAGAAATCATTTGGGCAGTTCTTTAAATATTTAGAAATGGAATAGGTTATGGTGGACTTTAAAAAAATCAGGAAATTTGGCCAGAGCAGAAGTACAGCCGGGAGGACACTTGTCTTGCATGTGGCATGTCTGGATTCAATCCCCAACACCCCATATGATCATATGATCACCCTGATCACTGCCAGGAGTGTTACTTGAGCACAGAGCCTAAGGTAATCGCTGAGCACAGCTGAGTATGGTCCAAAAACAAAGCAAATCATGGGGCCAGAGCGATGGTACAGTGGGGAGGGCATTTGCCTTGTGCACAGCCACCCGGCTTTGATCCCCAGCATCCCATAGGGTCGGTCCCGAGCCTGCCAGGAGTGACTTTTGTTTTGTTTTTTTGGGTCAAACCTGGTGACACTCAGGGTTACTCCTGGCTATGTGCTCAGAAATCGCTCCTGGCTTTGGGGGGACCTTATGAGATGCTGGGGATTGAACCGCCATCCATACTAGGTTAGTGCTTGCAAGGCAAACACCCTACTGCCTGTGCCATTGCTCCAACCCCTAGGAGCAACTTTTTTTTGTTTGTTTTTTGTTTTTTTTGGGTCACACCCGGCTGTGCTCAGGGGTTACTCCTGGCTCTATGCACAGAAATCGCTCCTGGCAGGCTCACGGGACCATATGGGATGCCGGGATTCAAACCACCATCCTTCTGCATGCAAGACAAACACCTTACCTCCATGCTATCTCTCCGGCCTCAGGGGCAACTTCTGAGCACAGAGCCATAAGTACCCCCAGGTGTGGCTCAAAACCTAAAAAGAAAAGTCAGCTTTATCTTGACACTCAGATACCACCAGATACAGACTAGTTCCATGGCTCTCTCCTCATTGGCTTAGCTTACTATTTCTCTGCTGCTACCCTGCTTCTTCAGACCCATTTACCTAAAGGATTAGAAACACAGTGTGTGGGGTGGTCTCACAAACTCATGGGTTTTATTTTACACCTGGCACCCAGACAGGGACTTGGGACCCTGAGATGCGAGAAGACCCCAACAATGGTGAATTACTGGACCCTCTGGTGTATGAACACCATCACAGCCTTCTTCAGCTGGACTGAGTGTGAAGAGCCTTTCACCGGAACATCCGTGCACATGACCCCTGTTCTAACCACAGCAGAGGCTCTTATGGGAGACAGAAACAGGCAGTGAAGGGGAGAGAGCTGAAGACTGAGCAGTGTCCCAGAGGCCGAGGCCCACCGCCTTTCTTCTCTCAAAGGTGCTTTGTGCAAGCACCGTGGTCCCCAAACCTGCAGCAGCTTATTGAGGTCACTGATGGGATAGGAGACAAAGAGAAAGCTCCATTTGAGGGGGACCAACAGCACTAACATGAGCAGGTCCCCACACCAAGATTCTAGCCCAGGACAGAAGGCCTTTCCATCCTAACCCAGGAGAAGATGAAGGGGAAAATGGAAGATCCAAGCCCAGCAGAAGCCCGTTGGAGGAGAAAAAGCTGATTTCAGAACCTCCCGCAACTTTCTTCTAGATTACTCTCTTGATCCTATTTGCATCAATCATATTGCTGGTTAAACATGTGTTCTATCTGTTAGATTTTTTTGGTTTTTGTTTTTGGGTCACACCCGGCAGCGCTCAGGGGTTCCTCCTGGCTCTACGCTCAGAAATCGCTCCTGGCAGGCTCGGGGGACCCTATGGGATGCCGGGATTCGAACCACCAACCTTCTGCATGCGAGGCAAATGCCTTACCTCTATGCTATCTCTCTGGCCCTCTATATTAGATTTTATAGCTATTGTTTTGTCCTATGCCCCACTGCAAAAAGAAAAATTTATATTCACTTTAGTGGTTTATTATTTTTTCCCTGTCCCCGATCTTTTAGTGGTTTAATATTAGTTTACACAGTACCAGGGAAGTGCTTATGTTGTTAGACTTTTTGTTTTTGTTTTTGTTTTTTCGGGCCACACCCATTTGATGCTCGGGGGTTACTCCTGGCTAAGCGCTCAGAAATTGCCCCTGGCTTGGGGGAACCATATGGGACACCGGGGGATCGAACCGTGGTCCTGATCCTTGGCTAGCGCTTGCAAGGCAGACACCTTACTTCTAGCACCATGTTGTTAGACTTTAATAGTTCTCAGCTATCCTTGTATTTCCCAACTGCTGTGATGTTTGATTGTGGCTATTATGTAGAAACTTATCCTCAAATCATGTCTGCAAAAATATTTTAATGTCTTTGTCCACAGAAGTTGATGGGAAAGGAACTTGGATACTTTAGACTACTGTTACAGTGCTCATCATAGGAATGTTTTAGCAGACTTTTTTTAAACCAGGCCAGGGTGTAGCAGAGAAGACAGAGAGGGTTGGCCCATGGGACTCCATCATCCTGGAGTGATTCCTGAGCACAGAGCCAGGAAGAACCCCCAGAGCACTGCTGGGTGTGACCACAAAACAAAACAAAACAAAATAGAAAATCTTGTGCCCCGAGCTGGCTTCTTCCCAGCAGCCCTCCCAGCTGTCACAAGACATCCAGGCTCTGGCCAACCTGGTGCTCAGAAATCACTCCTGGTTTTGATCAGAGACCATATGGAAAACTTGGAACCGAACCCGGGTCAGCCACGAGCAAGGCAAATGCCCTCCCCACTGTGCTATCGCTCCAGCTCAAGGCCCAGAATTTTCTAGATGGCATCAGCCCTTTCTTTGGTTGTTCACAGCTTGCAGTAGCAAGTGAGGACCCCTTATCACCATGAGCTCATTGTGGGATTGGGGACTCCCAAAACTTTGGAGCAAGATCAACAGCAAAGTTGGGGTCTCTATCTTTCATTTTCTGCTGATAGAGGCCCCCAGAACTCGCATTTCAGAGGCCCCGCTCAGAGTCAGCTGCGATTTTTTTTCTCTGCCGTCCAGATTTTTCTTTCATCATCTGGGAGGCTCACCCAGAAGTGTTCCTGATGGTGCTGAAGATGGCAGTAGGGGTACAGCAGGCCAAGAGAGCCAACATGGGGTGCAGGCCCATGAGCATGGCAGTCTGAGAACCCAGTGGGGTTCCTCGGTAGGTCCTCTCTGCCCTTCCCTCTGCAAACAGACAGGAGCACTGGGGCCACCAGAAGCACTTTGCGAAGAGTCCCAGCAACAGGGCTTACTCTCAACACACTGGTAGATCATTCAAGACCCGGCCTGGTCCCCGGGCACCTCCTACACTGCCCTGTCCCTGCACTGGGAATAGCACAACCTCTCGGAGCTAGCACAACCTCCCTGGAAGGTCAGGCTGCAGCTATCCTCCCCCTGCCCCGCCCACCCACTCTAAGCCACCGAGGACCAATCACCCTCTGCCCGAACTGGCAGCACTTCCTTGGTCCTACCTCACTGACCCCTGGAAGTATTAAACAAGGTTCCCCTCTTACTTCTCAATCCTTGTTTTGGGGTGCTTTCTCCTACACCCATCTCTGGCCCCTCCGTGGGGCCTTCCTGACATGGGTCACAAGTCCATACCCACAGAACCCTAATGGACACACATCCCTACACCATTGGGTGGAGTGGTGGGCGTGGGGCAGAGTCAAAGGGAACTTATTTCCATGGCCTCAGTTTCCCCTCTGGGTCAGGGGAGTAGGGCCAGAGTGAACTATCCTGGTGGAAGGAGACAATCTAGTGGGAGAGGTGCAGAGCCTCCAGCTCACTGTCCCCTCCTCCAGGAAGGGCCTTGAACGACCCTGGGGACACCCACCCCAACTCTGCCATAAGCACGTGGCGAGGGGCTGTGTGGGAAGAAACTACAGAGCTTCTGTTCACTCGACTCCAACCCCATCCCAGGGCTGAGCTCCACCCCTCACCCTTGCTGCCCAAGGAACAGGGATTTAGTGGCAAAATGTTTGTCTTAGGGCAGGGGTCTCAAACTCAATTTACCTGGGGGCTGCAGGAGGCAAAGTCGGGGAGATCCTTGAGTGCAAAGTCAGTAGTAAGCTTTGAACATTGGGGGGTGTGACCCAAACAACTAAAACAAAACAAAAAAAGATTCCTCTAGGGCAGGGCCACAAAATGTTGTATGGAGGGCTGCAAATGGCCCAAGGGCCACGAGTTTGAGACCCGTTTTAGGGAATTTCCTCCTGGGGCCCCCTAGGGAGGGTTTCAGGGCTTTTATTTTGTTTTGGGACCACACCCAGTGGTGCTCAGGAATCACTCCTGGTAGGCTTGGGAGACCCTATGGGATGTCAGGATCGAACCCGGGTCGGCCATGTGCAAATGTAAACTTACCCTCCCTGCTGGTATCGTTCCAGCCCACTTCTGTTTTTATTTGGAGGGTATTTGGGGTGCTCCTGTCGATGCCCCATAAAACCAGAGGGTGCTGGGCCCAGGCCCGGGTGCCAACCTGACTTTGGAACTGGGGTAGGACAGACCATACTGGGGACCATGACGTCAGCCATGTGCACATCACCCACAGTGAAAGCAAGCCAAGCAGAGCACTGCACCTGGGGGTGCTCAGGGGCTGCTAAGCCCCACCTGGTCCCTCACCTCCTGGGCCCATCCCTGGGGGTCACGCGGATCTGGTTCTGGCCCTGCTGTCCACAGTGCACCTGCCTCACAGCTCTGGGTTCTGGGTCCCACCCCGTGCTGAGCTCATAATCTTGAGATGGGCTTAGTGTGAGCTTGGCTGCCTGGGTTGCTGGCATGTGGCCAAAGGGCAGCGCATTGTTCCCTAACATGTCACTGGTCTGGGTGTGTTGTGGGCGCACCTAGAACCCCCCCCATCTTTTCTATAAATTCTTTTTTTTTTTTTGGGCCATACCCGGCATTGCTCAGGGGTTACTCCTGGCTGTCTGCTCAGAAATAGCTCCTGGCAGGCACAGGGGACCATATGGGACACCGGGATTCGAACCAACCACCTTTGGTCCTGGATTGGCTGCTTGCAAGGCTGTGCTCTCTCTGGGCCCCTTCTATAAATTCTTTAGTTTTGGGGTCACACCCAGCGGTCCTCAGGGGTCACTCCTGGGTCTGTGCTCAGAACTAATCTTGGCAGACTCAGGGTACCCTATGGGATGCTGGGGATCAGATCTAGGGCCCCCTTTGTCTTTTATAATTTTGGGAGGGGGGGTTCATGCTCGGAGATATGTTCAATGTCCAACCAATGTTTACTCCTGAAATCATTCCTAGTGGCACTTGGGGGCAACAATTCGGTCCTGGGAATGCCAGGATGAACCTGGGTTGGCTACATGCAAGGCAGTCCTATCCCTCCAGACCCCCATCATTTTTGGGGGCCACACCTGGGGTGCCTTGCTCTGGTGAGACTGACAGTACTCGGGATGGGCTCGGTATCCATGCTTCTCACACAGCCCAGGGAACTCCAGCCGCTGAGGGCCTGGTGGTCTGGCACCCAACTGGGGCTATGAAGACTAAGTTTGTAGTGGAGGCAGAGTTGGCCTCTGGGGGTTCCGATGGGGTTGCACCCCCACCCCAGAGCCCTGGGAAATAGCTCAGGGAAGGACAAAAAGTGATGGGGGAGTGACCTCGCTGGTGGGCCTATATGTGGGGACTGTGATGAGGACAGGACACCCCACAGCAGCAGGCTGGGGCTAAAATTCACTCAAGTGGGGCTGGTGAGGTGGCGCTAGAGGTAAGGTGTCTGCCTTGCAAGCACTAGCCAAGGAATGGACCTCGGTTCAATCCCCCGGCGTCCCATATGGTCCCCCCAAGGGACAATTTCTGAGCGCGTAGCCAGGAGTAACCCCTGAGCATCAAATGGGTGTGGCCCCCCAAAAAAACCAATAACAAAAAAATTCATTCAAGTATGTGGTCACCAGGAAGCATCCTGGTGTCTGAGATGCTCCCAACCCGGGGAGCATCATCATTTGGGGCGAGGCTGGGAGCAATGGGATCAGCTAAGGGAGGAGGCTGGAGGGGCCATGGCCACCAGGGGGGGAGATTTTCCAGGCCTGGGGTCCCCTCCCTGCAGACAGACCTGAGTGCAATGTCCCTGTCCCGCCAGAGGGCGGCCTTGAGCCCCTCCAGAAGGGCCTTAGAGCCTCTGGCACGCCCTGTTCTCCCAGGCTCCAGCTGGCAGCCATACCAGGCTGGGGGGCGGGGCATCTCTGAGCCCTCCAGCTCCACTTGGGTCATGGCCAGCACCTCTCCTGGTCCCCCACTGTCTGGCAGGGGCCTGGCTTAGCCTGTCCTGCATGAGCAGTGTCCTCCTGTGTCCCCCTAGATCTGGACAGGCCACCTGGGCACTCTGCAAGGTCCTGGACCGGTGAGTTTTCATGAGGACAGGACACACTGGGGTTTGCACTGAGACCAGAGTGTACGGGGGCAAAGTGTGCTAAGTGCCTGTGATACTTGGGGGTTGGTGGGTGGCTAGGTCGGAACAGAGCAGGGACACCCCTCTTTCAGAAGCTAGGGTGACACACAGATAAAGTGCTGGGTACAGCCAGGTGTGGCTAGGTGAGGAGCCTGGACCTCTTTCCAGTTCGATAGAAACTTCAACAAGGCCTGGGCAGAGTCCATTCATGGGAGATGGGATGTGAGTGGCTCTTAGGAAACAGGATTGGCAGGAATGTGATCCACTCCCCAGAACGTAGGGTTCCTGCAGGCACCCCAACCCCAAGGTGCGAGGAGGCTGGGAGACTGCGGGGTGGGTCCCGCTGACCTGAGATGACTCTGGAAGTGGGGACAGGGAGCTGGCCCCCACTCCATGCACAGATCGTCCTATGGCCCCAAATGGTAGATAAGACTCTGGGTCACCACTAACGTGGTCTGTTGTATAAATATGGAGTTCTAGGGTAGGGGTGAGTTATACAAGTGGTCCATAGTTCTTGGGGAGCAGCTGCTGCCTTACTGGTTGCCTGAGGTCGAGGGCACCTACTGGGCCCAGCAGATCTGGGGAGCCACCTTCAGAATGGGATTCAGCAGGGCCAAGTTAGTGCATGCTCGGGGCAGGAGAGACACCGAAGATGTGACAGTGTTACCCGGGTCCTGAAATCTGGCAGGTCCTGCTGACGGTGCCCCCTAGGGGACAGAGCCAAGCCAGGCGCCCCTCATGTGGGAAGGACCCTCTTCTACAGCTTGGAGGGGTGGTGGGTAAAGCTTGACACGGGGCACAGGAAGCAGTCATGGCTTTAATTCTGGCCAGGGTCCCCCTAGCCCTTGTGGCAGGGTGGCCGCCTGTGCCCTGGGTGTGATCAAATATAAAAATAAATATGAAAAACATGTCTTGGGGGCCGCGTCTGCCGGCAAGTGTGGGGTCCCCATCCCTCTCTGTGTCTGAGGTGTGGGGTCACGCCTTGGGGCATCGGCCTTGTGCCAAGGTGCTGGGCCCGTGGTCGCTGTCGGCCCGTGCAGGGCTCAGGGTTGTGTCTACCAGGGTGGGTCCCCTGGGGTGCGGCTAGAGCGGGGTGTCGGCATACATGCCGTTGATGAGGTAGTCCACCTGCGTGTAGTCCTTCTTGCGGTAGCTCTCCCGCATCTGCAGGCCCAACAACGTGGCTGCCGTCAGCAGCAGCGCCACCCCGAGCACCAGCGCAGCCAGCAGGGAGTTTTTGCTGACGGGGGTCGGTGCCCGCGGCTCGGGGGTGAGCAGGTACAGGGTGCTCAGCAGGACCCCTGAGTTCCCAGGTGTTGGACTGGCTGGGGCCTCAGGCCCGTGGGGCTTGGGGGTCCGGGATGTGACCATCTCGGTGGGCCCCTGCGAGGGTGGCACTGGGCTCTGGCTGGTGGAAGGCGAGGGTGCCCTGCTGGTGGCTGGCGAGTGGGTGGGGGTTCCAGGGGTGGTCCCCACGGTGGGAGTCCCTGGACTGGTTCCCATAGTGGAGGTCCCCGGGGTGGTCCCCATGGTGGGTGTCTTCAGGGTGGTGCCCGGAGCCACAGCGGGGGACGTGGGCTCCAGGGCCGTGCTTGAGGGCATGGCTGTGGTCCTAGGGGTGGATGTGCTGAAAGTGGGGAAGCCAGCAGGGGTCAGGGGACTGCTGGGGGTGTGTGTGGGAGGGGCAGGGGTGCCCAGCGGGGCACTGTCATTGGTCCTTGAGCCGGCGGGTTCAGGGACACTTGGGGTCTGTGTGGTCAGTGCTGTCCTGAGGGCTGACGGGCGGCTGTTCATGGTGGGGCCGGCAGCGGCGGTGGAAGACAGGTTTCGCAGGGCTGATGTTGGGGGACCTTGATGAGTCCTGGGGTAAGGGCCACTTCCTGCAGCTGTCCAGGGGCTGGTCTCTGTCCTGTGTGGTTCGGGGGTAGGGGCCAAGGTCCCTGAGGTTGCTGGGACGGAAGATTCCATCCCCACTTTTGGCATCTGCGCAGGCGACGTGGCATTGGTGGTCCAGGGGGAATCCGGGGGAACGTCTGGAGGCGACGTGAAATTGGGGAAGATAAGTCCGGTATCCAGAGTAACATTTTTGATCACTGAATTTGGCAGGATGGTGAGAGAGGGCAAGAGAGGGAAGAGAAGAGAGAGAAGGGGGGGGGGGAGAGAGAGAGAGAGAGAGAACATCACTTGGACTGGTCTGGCCCCTCCCATCCAAGAGTGACAGCCGGCATGGGGGGAAAAATTTCACCAAAAATACTAAAGATACCCCGGGGGCTAGAATGATAGCACAACAGGGAGGGTGCACACAACAGACCTGGGTTCGATTCCCAACATCCCAGGATCCCCTGAGCCTAGCAGGAGTGATTTCTGAGCTTAGAACCATGAACATCACTAGGTGTGGCCCGAAAACCAAAGTAGTAAAAAAAATAAATAAGACCATCTTGAGTCTCAGAGGTCTGGTTGGGGGGGGGGCTGGGAGCCCCTAACCTACAATGGCCTGACAACCCTTTTTGGCTTAGCTGGAAGGTTCCGGGGATGCTAACAGGCCAGGCCAGGCCAGGCATCAGGAGGCAATCCTAGGGGAACTGTGAGGTGTCTGGGGTCACACGGGGACTTACATGGCACAGTAGGTATCTCCTGGCTCTCCGCCAAGGTCCAGAGCAGAACCCAAACAAGCACAAGGGTCGTCCACATCTTGCAGGCACCCGGGATGGAGGCCAGACCGCTCCCGGGGCACCCGGCTGGCTGCTCTTCAGGCTGCTTCGGGGTCCCTGCAGCCAGGCCAAGGATTCTGGACTGGGAAGAGGGGTGTGTCCCAGGGGGATGCCAGTTGCTCCCATCCAGAACATGACCTCACCCCACCCCACTGACCACTGCAGGAATTTCCTGGCCCTGAAACTCCCCTCCTCTAGTGTTCCTCTCCCACCTGGAACTTGGAGTCTGGGAAAATATGGGGAGGGGCCACCTTAGCACCATTCACAAAACCAAGGCGGTCCGCCTGCTCCCTTTTCTTCCCAGCAGACCACAACTCAGGTCACATATACTGAGCATGCCTGAGACAGTTGGCTGTGTCCTTCAGAGGGACAGTGCTAGGCCACCACTCATCACCCACCAACCCATCAATTCATCTATTCAACTACCAACCCAACCACTCATGATCCATGTATCTGGCCAACTCATCCACCCATTTACCCATCTACCCACCCATCAACCATCCACCCACCCACCTACCCATCCATCTATCCATTCACTCATCCATCCATCACCCATTTACCTATCCACCCACCCACCCACCCATCTATTCAACTGTTCACCATCTAACCACTCGCCCACCCAACTATTCATCCATTCACCATCCATTTGCCTATCCATTCATCCATCCATCCATTCATCTATTCACCCACCCACCCATCCATTCAACTGTTTACCCATCTAACCACTCACCCACCCAACTCTTCATTCATCCACCCTTCATCCATCCATCCATCCATCCATCCATCCATCCATCCATCCATCCATCCATCTACCCACCCACCCATCCATCTATCCATCCACTTACCCATCCACCCATTCATCCACCCATTCACCCATCTAACCACCCAAATCACCTATCTATCCATCCATCCACCATTCATCCATCCATCCATCGTCCACCACCCACCCATACATTACTCCTGTTCCAGGCAATGCACAAACATGGAAAAGCTAGAGTCCCTTCTGAGGAAGCCAGAGCAGCAGCCCTTGCAAGTGGGGACTCGAAGTGGGGGCCTGAGCCTGCTTGAAGGAGGGCAGGGCTTTCCCAAGCAGGCCCTGAGGAATCTGAAGGCGCATACTCGGGCACTGTCCCAGAAGGGCCGCATGACTGAGGAGGACTGAGGCTGCAGGGCCCTGAGTCAGTCCCCAGCACTGACTCATTGGGGTGTGGGGATCCTAAAGCTTAAAGATGGGTGTGGCTCATCCAGTGTGGGGTGCAGGAGAAGGCTGCTGAGCCTGGATTAGAGGCACGAGGCAGCTGGTACATTGTGGGGCCAGAGTGGTCCTGAAGGAAATGGAGACTGGGGAAGGGGGTGAGGTTGACCACAAGAAGCTGCAGGCCGAAGACAGGACTGCAGAAGCCTCACTGGATAGGACAGGGTGTGGGGAAGGTGGGGCACAGAGGGGTGGGGAACACCATCCTCATCCCAGCCCTGCCGTTGGGGGCGAGGGAGAGGGGGTTTGGCTTACATGTAGCCAATGGGGTTCTATCCCTGGCATCCCATATGGTCTCTGAGGCCTACCAGGAGCGATTTCTGAGCAGAGTCAGGAGTAAACCCGGAGCACCACCGGGTGTTGAGGAAAGGAAAGGGGAAGGGAAGGAAAAGGAAATGAAAAGAAAAGAGGGGCTGGAGAGATGGCATGGAGATAGGGCATTTGCATGCAGAAAGACAGTGGTTTGATTCCTGGCATCCCATATGGTCCCCCGAGCTTGCCAGGAACGATTTCTGAGCGTAGAGCCAGGAATAACCCCTGAGTGCTGCCGGGTGTGACCCAAAAACCAAAAAAAAAAAAAAAAAGAAAGATGAGAACGGAGCAATGGTGCAGTGGTAGAGCATTTGCCTTGCACGCAGCTGACCTAGGACAGACCGCAGTTCGATCCTCTGGAATCCCATATGGTCCTCCAAGCCAGGAGCGATTTCTGAGTGCATAGTCAGGAATAAGCCCTGAGTGTCACCAGGTGTGGCCCAAAAACAAATGAGAGAGAGAGACAGAGAGAGAGAAGGAGGGGCCGGAGAGATGGCATGGAGGTAGGGCATTTGCCTTGCATGCAGAAGGACGGTGGTTTGAATCCTGGCATCTCATATGGTCCCCAAATTGAGGCTGCCAGGAGCGATTTCTGAGCGTAGAGCCAGGAGTAACCCCTGAGCGATGCCAGGTGTGCCCCAAAAACAAACAAACAAACAAAAAGAAGACAAGAGATAAGAAAAGAAAGAAAGGACTTCCCTAGGAATCTGGGCCCAGATACTATCACTGTTCCTTCCTGGGAATAGCATGGACTCTTGGCCCCAAGGTGCGGTCCAGCCACCTCTGGTCGCCTCCTGGTGGGAGGCCAGCCCTCATATATGAGGCAGGCTGACCTGCCCCCATGACTCCCACCCTTCATGTCCCGAGATGACCCCCCAAAAGCTCCTGGGCCCCCCAGCCTCTCTCAACTCCCATCATGCCGGGCACCAGAACTCAGGCACCCTGGGCCAGGCTCGGCTGACAGGGTGCACTTCTGGCCCTTCAGGGACACCCCCACCCTGAAAGCAGCCAGTGTGGCAAAGGGGCTGGTTAGGGCCCTCTATACTCAGTGGGCACCATGTGGGCTCTGAGACTGAAGACACCCCTCCGGCACCCGCACAGCCCTAACATCCCCAGCAGCGTCCAGAGTAGGTTTGGCTCCGGCACAGCCTGGCTGCGCATGTCCGTGTCGCCCTGGAGAAAAATGGCCCCTTTGTTCCCAGTCATGCTTGGGGTGGGAGCGAGAATGGGGGGACAGGGTGAGGCTGACCTCCCACCAGCAAGTGCCCTGAGGCAGTAGCTCTCCGGAGGCTGAGATGTTGGAAAGCTCTCTGAGGGTCCCCTGTCCTGAGCCTCCAGCTACACCCCCTACTTGAGTTCTGGGAGCAGGTGCGAGGGTCTGATAAGAGAGGCAGCTAAGAGGGTTGAGGGGAAGCTCCACTGGACAGGTCTGATTCGGTCCTACTGGGTGTGGGCCCATAGTCAAGTCAAAGAAAAGAGCCAGAGGGGAATGTCCTTTACCAGAGGGGATTCCCTTTACCTGAGAGAAATGTTTTATGCTTGAGGAGAATGTCTATCTGAGTGAAACATCCTTTACCTGAGGAATATTTCTTTTACCAAAGGAAATGTTCTTTTTTTTTTTTTTGGGGGGGGGGGTCACACCCGGCAGCACTCAGGGGTTCCTCCTGGCTCCATGCTAAGAAATCGCTCCTGGTAGGCTCAGGGGACCACATGGGATGCCGGGATTCAAACCACTGACCTTCATAGGGAATGTTCTTTACCTGAGGGAAATGTCCTTTACCCAAGAAGAATGTCCTTTCCTAGGAGGAAATGTCCTATGCCTGAGGAGTATGTCTACCTGACTGAAATGTCCTTTACCTGAGGAGAATATCCTTTACCAGGGGGGAATGTCCTTTACCTAACTCGATGACCGTTACTGGAGAAAAATGTCCTTTTACTAGACAGGAATTCCTTTACAATATGGCAATATCCTTTGCCAGACAGAGGTAATATCCTTTATTTTGGGGTGTACCATCTATCTCAGCCACTCCAATGGCAGCTACAAAGTCGCAGTGGCCAGGGGAGGCAGCACGGGGCCCCTCCTGGTCTTGCGGTGTCTCACGGGGGCTGAAGACATCGGCTGTTAAGGGCCCTTGGGGTATCTTTCCCACTGCCCACCTCGGCCCCCCAGTCCTGGTGTGGACAGAGCTGCTCTCAATCGAGCTGAGCAGGGCTCAGGGGGTCAGGATACAAAGGCAGGAGCCCAGAGAAGGCTCAGTGCTGACGGCAGTGGGGCGCACAGACGTCAGCTTAGCCCAGGTGCTGTCCCACCCCAACTTCTGCAGTCCTGGAAGTCAATGCCTGGCACTGAGGGTGGGAGGGCTCAGTCAGGGGCCTTGTTCCACAAACTTTCCTTATCCTTTCTGACCTGCAGAGCCCCGAAGGCAACCCAGTCCCCGGTGACCCTGGCAGGTGGCCTACAGGGCAGGGCCAGGCCCCACTCACTCACCAGGGCAGCTGCTCAGGGCTTGCTCCCAGGCCGGCCTCCTCCTCCAGGTAGGGCTGTGGGCTGAGCCCCGGGCAGGTGCACCCCGGCCATGGTAGGCCCTCTGAACTGTGGGGCTCCAGCGAACGTTCCCGTGAGGTGGCCGGAGCATCTGGCAAGAAAAGAGATTCTGTTTGTTCTATTTTGTTTTTGGGCCACACCTGGTGGTGCTCTTTGGGGTTACTCCTGACTCTGTACTCAAGAAATTGCTCCTGGCAGGCTCGGAGGACCATATGGGATGCTGGGATTCGAACTAGGGTCTATCCGTGTTGGCCGCGTGCAAGACAAACGCCTTACCGTTGTGTTATTGCTCAGGCCCCTATTTTGTTTTTTGTTTTTGTTTTAGGACCATATCCAACAGTGCTCAGGGATTACTCCTGGCAGAAATCACTACAGGCCCAGCCCTGAGAAAAGACTCTTTATTTTTATTTTATTTTATTTTTTTGTTTTTTAAGCAACACCGGCAGTGTTCAGGGGTTACTCCTGGCTCTGCGCTCAGAAATCACTCCTCGCAGGCTCGGGGGACCACGCAGGATGCCGGGGATCAAAGCTGGGTCTGTCCCAGATCAGCCATATGAAGGCAAACACCACACCACTATGCTATCTCTCTAGCCCCAGAGAGATTCTTGAGGACCCACAGAGAGTGGGTAGAAGGTCCTTGTCTGTCTCAGCTGGGACAGAAGTTCCGAATCAAAACAGCAAATACAGGGGCCGGAGAGATAGCATGGAGGTAGGCGTTTGCCTTCCATGCAGAGGGACGGTGGTTCGAGTCCCAGCATCCCATGTGGTCCTCCGAACCTGCCAGGAGCGATTTCTGAGCGTAGAGCCAGGAGTAACCCCTGAGCGTGCCGGGTGTTATCCTCCCCCCAAGAAAACAGTTAAAACTGGGGTGGGGTTAGAGCCATAGCACAGCAAGGAAGGCATTGGCCTTGCATGTGGCCGACTTGGGTTCGATCCCCAGCATCCCATAGGTTCCTGAGCCTGCCAGGAGTGATTCCTGAGTGTTGCTGGGTGTGGCCCTAAGTAAAACAAGAAACCCTAGCACCACAGGATAGGATAGGCCGCAGTGTTCCTGCGCTGGGAGGAGGTGTAGCCCAGGGTGGGGTGAGGCAGACCATGGAGGCACTGAGGTTCGCATCCAGGGGTCCCATGAAAAAAATGGATGCACCTATCTGAACAGAGGCCAGCTGGGGATCACACCAGGCACCGTGGAGCAATGACCTTCTAGGGGTCCTGGAAGGTCATGGGGGATCTAGATGGGGGGGGGCAGAGGGACATCACATGGACCTGAGTAGGGCAATATTCGGGTAAGAGTGGTTCCTATTCGACCCGCTGGGCTGCCCCACCAACTCCTCCAAGGGACACCAGGGAGAGACCACACCTGTCACCTGCTTCCCTACACATTTCTAGGCACATGCCTCATGTGTGTGCGCCTAGTCACACCTGGACACAACAACCTGTCATAAAATGAATGGCAGGGAATATATGAGCCAGCTGCAAGGTACTGGGGACATCCTGGAAGCCATGGAGCCCCCCCCCACAGCTGGTGTCCACGTGGGCAGGGACAGGGACAGCCCTCCTGCCCTCCAGGGCTACATCTGCCTCTGTAGATCACACAGAGTGATGCCCTGAGCTGACCAGGGCTGAGCCCAGCCGAGCCCAGGCCTCCCAAGGCCTAGCGGCACCTTCTCCTCCACCAACTGCTGCCAACCAGCACTACAGGCTGGGGTGTGCCTGAGCCAGGGAGGACAAGATCTCAGCATGTAATAAATAGGGGCAAGAAAGACCTGGGGCAGAGGGCAAGGCAGGAACAGTTTGTTTTTATTGTCGTTTTATTTTGTTTGTTTGTTTGTTTTTGGGCCACACCTGGCCGTCTTCAAGGGTTACTCCTGGCCCAGGGCTCAGAAATGGATTCTGACAAGCTCAGGGGACCATATGGGATGTCGAGGATCAAATCTGGGTTGGCCATGTACAAGACAAATTCTTTACCTGCTGTGCTACTGCTCCAGCCTGTTTGTTTGTTTTGTTTTTTTTTTTTATTGTTTTTAGACACATCTAGCGGTGCTCAGTAGTTATTCCTGGCTCTGTGCTCAGAAATTACTCATGGCAGGCTTGGGGGACCCATTGGATGCTGGGATCAAACCCAGGTTGGCTGCATGCAAGGCATCTGTCCTACCTGCTGTGCTATTGCTCTGGTTCCACTTTTTCTGTTTTTCAGGTCTCAGAGCCAACAAGCTAGGCAGAGTTCTCGGCCACACCCCATGAGAAACCCTCCTTGCCCCTAGGGACGTGTGTCAGCTTCCTGACCTGACCCCCTAAGCTTGTTCCCCACAAGCTGCTGTGTTTCAGTTCCACAAGGTGATGGGCCCAAACAAGGGGGGGGGCGGGTCTTCAGGCTTGGGAAGCAGCTGCCATTAGTTCGTTCTGTGTGTTAGTTAGTGTGATGTCATGTGCTTGTCTCAAGAACAAGGTCCCTTCGGCAAACAGGACTAACCGCATAGACCCAAGCAAGGTACAAGGAACCACAGGGCCTTGACAGGACACGTCACCAGCTGGACTTGGGACAGCGGGGCTCAGGGAGCAGAGAAATGTGGCTTCCTGTACCTGGCCATTGCTCCAGGGTCCAAAGAGTGTCTGCAAAGGCAGCCGAAGCCCAGGCATGGGGTGTGGCCTTCACTGCCAAGCGCACTCCCACATCCCTGGACACTGTTATCACATGGGTCAAGGGTCTAGATTTTTCTAGCAACGTGGATGAAACGTGGCCCGCCTTTCCCATCGGGCAGCCAGCATGTATTTGGAAGAAAACTGCCTTTTCTGTGACCTTTCCTGGCCACTGTTCCCTGGAAGGTTAGAGATTCTGATTCCAGCAGTGGGTACAGGGTGGGGTGGGGGACTCCTCAATGACCATCCAGACTCATCACAGGGGAGACAGGCAGGTCGCTGCAGAGGTCACAGATGAGCCCCAAAGGTGGCTGGCCCAGCACCCCAAACTGGATCACCCTGGGGGGGGGGGTCCTCCTATTGGCCTTGGAGTTCCTGCAAAATCTTGAAGCTCCTCTGTAGCAAGTCAGCCCCTGTATCCTCCTCTACTCTCCTCTTCTTCTGGTGCTCAGTGCTCCAATCACAGTGCTCCACTTAAACCCCACGCCTGCCTTCTGCCCCCCTCGACTCTCCTCCTGCCCCCTGGACCCTCCTTCACCCGGCACCTCCAGCTGGGGCCCCCCCTCAATCCATCTCCATCCTCCAGTCTCCCTCTTCCCAACCCTTCCTCCCTCTGCTGGCGGCTGTGACAACATCTCTCCGGGCGGCCTCGCGTGCTCCTTACCCGGACGGGGCAGGCCCGAGGCGGCCCGGCGGCCCTGGAAGCGCCCTGGAAGTGGTCCGGCGTGGGGACGTGGCTGGCAACGAGCAGCCCCACCAGCAGCCCGGCTCCAGGGCCCCGCCCGGGCCGCCCGACAGTGACGTCACTGGGCGGGGACAGAGGGAGGGGCGGAGCCTCGGGGCCGGCGCAGGCGCAGTCGGACTCGAAGGCGTGACCAAGGCCGGGCGTGCGGGCGGAAGCGGTTCTCTCGGCCCCGCCCCTAGCGGAAGTGGCTGTTCCAGAGCCTCCACCTGGTTGCTGCGGGCGTCTCCCTGCAGGGCCCAAAAGGGGCAACCCCTGGCCGTGTTGAAGTGAGGGTGACCCCAACTTTTTCTGCGCTCATGCATGCCCAAATTCGCTAACTCGTGGCTCTGTTGAGCCGAGGGTCACCCCAACTTTTTCTTTTTTTTTTTTTAATTTATTTAAAGAAAGTGCATTACATAATTGACATAACTGATCATAAGACATTAGTTTTAGGAAGACCAAAAGCAACATGATTTTAAAAAAAAATAAAAAAGTGAAAGAAAAACTAAAGAGATGGAAGAGAAAGAGAAGTAGAAAAAGTTCATTAGCAAGTATATTTTTGAACCCAACTTTTTCTGTACTCAGCATGCCCAGTTCTCCAACCCCAGGGCCTCCAATTTGGGGGGGAACCACTCACGTTGTGTCCAGACAGCTACCCCTCCTGTGCTCAGTATTTTTTACCCTCCAGTATGTTTGATTCGTGTCAGATATCACCCTCCACTCAGGAGGTCCTTCACTCCATTTTACATACGTGGAAACTGAGGATCCAGGGAGAGCACAAACCAAAAATCCAAGTGTGGAGCAAGTGGGTTGAACATAAGACATTGCAAGTTACCAGTTATGTGACCGATTTCCACGTGTCCCCCTAAATCTACAGGCAAAGCCTGTTTGTCAAGGGCTATTCTGGAACATGAGCCAACCTATGTTTTTGAATCTGCTGGTTTTCTGTGGGACTCTGGGCTAGGAGAGAAAACAGACGTATGGCTGAGGGTGTTTGCAGAAACGGGATCAATTGTTTCTTCTTTTTTACTTTTATTATTATTATTATTATTATTATTATTATTATTATTATTTTGGTTTTTGGGCCACACCTGGCGGTGCTCGGGGGTTACTTCTGGCTGTCTGCTCAGAAATAGCTCCTGGCAGGCACGGGGGACCATATGGGACACTGGGATTCGAACCAACCACCTTTGGCTGCTTGCAAGGCAAACGCCGCTGTGCTCTCTGGGCCCTACTTTTATTATTTTTTTTAATCTAAATTTTTTTGGGGGTGGGTGGGGAAACAGGATCAATTGACCAGCTCAGAGCTCTGGGAGCACCCAAGCAATACTGTGTCACGAATTGGTTCCCTTCCATACTTGCAAGTTGTAGGGTCAGACTTAGGCGGCAAAGACCCGGACTTGTGAAGACCAGCTCCTTCAGCTTTGTGCTTACTGCTAGCTCTTCCAAATAGCTCAAATCTAACAGGACGGCACGCTCACTGCTCCACCACCCCAACAACCAATTCTGAGCTCACCTTCAAACATCAGTAGCTACTCTGACCAAGTGGAATAATTTTGCACTCAGGCTAAAAGAACGGAGGCAAGACCCAGCCCTTCAGAAGACCTCAGAGTCTGGACGTGGGTACACTGGTCTCTGTGCTTTCTTCAATTGAGCCATTCTTCGGAGCTCAGGCTCCTTTGTTAGATGTTGACTCTTTTTGCATGCTCAGGTCTGAGCAGGTATTTGCTGTGAGGATTGCATCTCTCAGATCAGAACTGTTTGCTGCCTGGCTAATAATTTTGATGACTCCCCCTACCCAGGATGTGGCTACAAAGGAGCTTTCAGACAACTGGGAGTTTAGTGCCTCCAGAGAAATGCCCTGACTCCTCTCATTGGATCAGGGTCCTCTGGAGCCTTCATTTGAGCACAGCACTGGGAGCATTCCTACCTGGTGATGGGAGATGGAGACAAAGTTTCCTTCAGTTTTGTGCCTTTGTCCAGGCACTGGGCTTGGGGCCTTTCCAGGGGTGAGCTAAGGAATCCCAGTGCTGGGGCTCCAGGTTTTGTGGGTACCCCATGGACTAAGCTTGCTGGACTTTGTCTAACTCTAGTCTTTACTCCTTCACTATTCAGCTGAGAAACCATTCTCTCTCTCTCTCTCTCTCTCTCTCTCTCTCTCTCTCTTTTCCTTTTATTTCTTTCAAGCCATGTAGTTTGTTGTACCTTTACTGAAAGGGAATCATGCTTAATTTCTTTGCCTCCTTTCAAGCATTGAATTTTATTTGGGGCTGTTTACCCTACACTTCCCCCCACCCAGGGCCATTCCCACCAGTATACAGAGTCTGGGAGCATGGGTGTTAATTCGGGGCACCAGGACCACCAGTGCTGTACTCAACTTTTCAGAGAGGGGTGAGAACATCTGTGCCTGGAATTGAACCCATGTTAGCAGTGTGCAAGGCCAGTGCTTTGTGCTTTTCCTGCCTTATTCCTTTCATTTTTTTTGGGGGGGGGAGGAGTGGGGATCACACCCGGCCATGCTCAGGGGATACTCCTGGCTCTGTGCTCAGGAATCAATATTTCTGTCAATACTCAGGGAACCATATGGGATGCAGGGGATCGAACCCTGGTCTGTGGTGCACAAGGCAAGCACCCTCCAGCTGTGCTTCGTCCCTCAACTTCTAAGTCAATCCATCCTTTACCTCTGACTCACCAGCCCGTTCCTGAGTCGAGGTTGCTAATCTTGTACTTTCCTTTTTATTTGGTCTTTTTGATTATTTGGGGTGCCGGAATGGTGTGAGCCCCAGCACTCACCCCTGCTGTGTCCTGCTGTCCTGTCTCTGACTTTCCTACCAGAAAATACCAGGTTCCCCCAATTTCCCACCTGTTCCTACTTCCTTCACCTCCTTCAGTCTTTCCAGCCGCCCCTTCTTGGGCCCAAATACGCTTCCTTCAGCCAGACTGCCCTGTGAGATTTCTCAGCTGCTGGATTTCCCTGGGTTCTGGGGCACAAAACTTTTGCCAAGGGTGGTTCTATTCTCTTGTCCCCGGGAGTGTCCAGGAGTCTCCAGGGATACCCTCCTGGGTCAGGTGGAGCCAGGCCAGCGGGACCCGGACCAGAGGGACTCAGACCAGTGGGTCCATGCATGTCGCAGTGCACTGTGCTCTGGGCTATGCTCTTTGTCTTTGGGCTGGAGTTTCTGTAGGAGACTCAGGAAACTCATCTCCTCTTTCCAGCTCCCAGCCTCCTCCTCCTCTGACACAGGGATGACACCAAGATGGGAAATGGGCGGCCTCTGCCACTCTGAAGGCAGAGGAAAGCGGATGGGACAAAAATGACAGGATGTTGGGGGCCGGAGTGATTAGCACACAGGGAGGGCATTTGCCTGCAAGCAGCCGACCTGCTTCACTCTTCAGCATCCCATAGGGTCCCCAAGCACAGAGCCAGGAGTAAAGCCTGGGTGAACTGGGTGTGGCAAAGATGTCCCTTTGTCCCCCAACTCTGTTCTCTCTGAGCTCTTGTCCTCCACCTGTGCGGGCAGAGTTGGGGTACACCAAACAGTAGGTGGGACCCTCTAACCCAGGAATATAAAAAATAGACAGAGAACAGGGCAGTCACCTGCCCAGGACAGCCTCAGGGCCAGCTCACAGCAGGTCCTAATGCTGTCTCGCTTCTGGCGAGGACCAAGCAGGGAAGGATTAACTTCCCCAGAAAGGCTCTCCAGAATCTCCCACCTTGCCCTATGCAATGCCCTCCATGGAGGGCTGTCCCCCCCACCCTCTGCACTCTCCCTGCAGCCTTCTGGACACTTTGGGGCAGCAGAGCTTCTGAAACTGCCCAAATGAACATTTGGCCCCCAACTTGTCGGGCCTCACCTCAGGACCCCAGAACCGTCTTCCCCTCCTCCTGGCTGCCTCAGGTGCCTGGAAGCAGAGTGAGATGGTGCTGGGGTGGAGTGCTGGGATTTGGGGGTTCTGCACCAGCCCAAAGAAGACCATGAGGAGAGAAGCAGCGCAATGAGGGTTGGCCACAGCCAGGCAGGGCTTGTCCTCAGGGAACCTCCTGATTGTGGATGGGCCAGGGTCACAGGGGACACTGGCAGGAAAGCATCAACCCCCAGCTTAGTATGACCCCCAAAAAGAGATAAAAGCCCCCCAAACTTCCTTTCTTACAATAAATATAATTTTTCAAAACTTATCAATAAGATTTTGTTGTGGGTGTGTGTGTTTGAGTAACACCCAGAGGTGCCCAGAACTCAGTGCTGGAGGGGATCGGGGATACCCATGCAATGCCAGGGATTGAACCTCTGCAAAGCAAAGTGTCTTTCCTATTGTCTTGGTCCCCACCTCTCTGGCCCCAGGAAATTAATTTTCAAAAACACAATAGCTCTTATTGGAGGGGGCACACCCGGATGTGCCCAGGGGTTACTCCTGGCTCTATGCTCAGGAATCACTCCTGACAGGCTCTGGGGACGCTACGGGATGCCGGGGATGGAACCTGGGTTTGCTGCATTCGAGGCGAGCGCCCTCCCTGCTGTGCTATCTCTCTGGCCCAGCCGCCTAGATTCCTGTTTGCCCTTGAGAATGAGCCCAAGTCTCCCAAGCCAGTGCCTGTTCTAGTGTCCCAGGTCCCCATCTCCCCAGTCAGCTGACTCTGCAGGAACTGGCCTGGTCTTGGTGGCCCCTGTCGGGTCGTGACCCTGAGGTCCTGCCTCTGAGCTACACAATCAGGCCAGAGCAGAGGCTGCGGCTGCCAAGTCATACTCTGTGGTTTTGTTGTCTTCGTTGTTTAGTCCAAACCTGGGCAGTGCTTGGGGACCCATGTGGTCCAGATGGAACTTGGGGCCCTGGCATATTGCCTGGGCCTCTGCCTCCTGGCAGGCTCAGGGACCACATGGGATGCCGAGACTCCAACCACCATCCTTCTGCATGCAAGGCAAACACCCTACTTCCATGCTATCTCTCCTGCCCTTCTCTCTCTCCTTTGAACCTTCCTCCCAGCCCCTGGGTCACATCCAGCAGTGCTCAGAGCATATTCCTGGCTTTGTGCTCAGTGAGGATTATTCCAGGAAGGGTTTGGACTATAAGGGATGCCAGGAATCGAACCCAGGTCGCTGCCAAGTCAAGTGCCCTGCCCGCTGTGCTATGGCTCTGGCCCTACCACAAAAACTCTGACACCCCATGTCTCTAGGTTGCCTCCCCGACCCACCCACTCACCCCACCCTCTCCCAGTGTGGGGCTTCTTCCCTGTTCTGCCTGCAAGGGGATCCTGGCTGTTCCCTCCAACCCTTTCACTGTGTGTGTGTGGGGGGGGCAGTAAGGGCTCTCAGAATCTGCTCTCACCCGATTAGGGGTTCAGACCCCTTTTCGTACTGTTCCTGGATGACACATTCTTTCCCTCAGCTTGGGATACTCAGCCTTTGTTAGAGGTTGAGTATTTTTTGTTTTGTTTTGTTTTTGTTTGTTTGTTTTGGGGGTCACACCGGTAGTGCTCAGGGGTTCCATTCCTCCTGGCTCTATGCTCAGAAATTGCTCCCGGCAGGCTCAGGGGACCATCTGGGATGCCGGGATTCGAACCAATGACCTTCTGCATGAAAGGCAAATGCCTTACCTCCATGCTATCTCTCCGGCCCCAGAGGTTGGGGATTGAGGGAGCTGGTACCCTGCACTGAGCTGCCTCTGCTGGTCTGGTCTATGGGAACCCCACAGAAAAGGGGGACACTTGCCTTTCTCAAGGAGGGCCTCTGGACTTTCTTGAGGAGCTACTCCTGACTCTGTGCTCAGGGATCACTCCTGGCAGGCTCGGGGCCCCTGTGGGATGCAGGGCATTGAACGCCACTTGCAAGGCAAACGCCTTCCCTGCTGTGCTATTGCTCGACCCTGAACCCTGCTTTTCTGTTCACTCATGATCACAGGCTCTGCGTCATCGAGGGGGCGCCTCAGCCACTTGGAGGTTTTCTGGCCATTGCTCTTCCTGTTGTATCCCAGGTTTTCTTTTTTTTTTTTTTGGTTTTTGGGTCACACCTGGCAGTGCTCAGGGGTTATTCCTGGCTCCAGGCTCAGAAATTGCTCCTGGCAGGCACAGGGGACCATATGGGGCGCCGGGATTCGAACCGATGACCTCCTGCATGAAAGGCAAACGCCTTACCTCCATGCTATCTCTCCGGCCCCTGTATCCCAGGTTTTCTAGCACTGCCCCTGCCACACACCCCTGCTCTCCAGACAAGCCATCTCCATGCCAGCTCCTTCCCCGCTTACTGTTCTTCCGTGGATGGCCCAAAGGGCTGGACTTACAGTGCCAGCAGAACCCCCATATCACGTACCTAAAATCCGGACCCACGATGCCCCATCGCTGCCAGCTAAAATCAGCAGGGCCAGGGTGAGCGCAAGGGACTAAGGGCTCACAAGCACTGCTGGGTGTGAGCACTGAACTCATAGTAGCCCCCAAGCAAGGCTGGGTATGGTGCCCAATCCAATAATAATTAAAAGTAAAATAAGTCAACATTTTTGTGGCCACAGCAAATTCTTTTATTTCTCTCTTTTTTTTTTGGGGGGGGGGCACACCTGTTGACGCTCAGATGTTACTCCTTTGTGCTCAGAAATCGCTCCTGGCTTGGGGAGACCATATGGGACGCTGGAGATTAGCACTTAGCGCCACTGTTCTGGTCCCATTCCCAGCAAATTCTTTTTTTTTTTTTTTTTTTTTTTTTTGGTTTTTGGGTCACACCCGGCATCGCTCAGGGGTTACTCCTGGCTCCACACTCAGAAATCGCTCCTGGCAAGCTCGGAGGACCATATGGGATGCCGGGATTCGAACCGATGACCTTCTGCAGGAAAGGCAAATGCTTTTACCTCCATGCTATCTCTCCGGCCCCTCCCAGCAAATTCTTTTTTTTTTATTTTGGTTTTTGGGTCACACCCGGAGGTGCTCAGGGGTTACTCCTGGCTATCTGCTCAGAAATAGCTCCTGGCAGGCACGGGGGACCATATGGGACACCAGGATTCGAACCAACCACCTTTGGTCCTGGGTCAGCTGCTTGCAAAGCAAACGCCACTGTGCTATCTCTCCGGGCCCTCTGGGCCCAAATTCTTAACACCTTGTTGGCTTTCCGGCATCTCTGGCCAGTTCTAATGCTTACTTACCCTCATTCTGGTTTTAATTTTTTACTTACTCACTTAATTAATTAATTTTTTATTTTTGGGCCTCACCTGGAGGTGTTGAGGGGGTACTCCTGGTTCTGTACACAGGAAGTACTCCTGGCGGGCCCAGGGGACCATATATGATGCTAGGAATCCAACCCCAGTTGGCTACGTGAAAGGCAAACACCCTACCAATTGAGCTCTGTCTCTGGCCCCTTGTTCTGTTTTGAAAAAGCAAATCTTGGGCTAGAGCAATAGCACAGTGGGGAGAGGATACTTGCCTTACACAAGGCCAAGTCAGGCTCGATCCCTGACATCTCATAGGATTCCCCAAGCACCGCCAGGATGATCTCTGAGGGCAGAGCCAGGAATCAGCTCTATAAACACTACCGAGTGTGACCCAAAAATCAAATAAACCAAAACAAAATACAAAAACAGACATCCTGCTTGAGCTGAGGGCCAGTGAGCCTACAGACTTGGGGGTGCAGCACTGTTTGAAACATTGCGTCCCATCATCAAGGAATGTTGTCAGACACCGGGATTGGCAGTGGCGGACTTCCCTACATTTCCTGGGGCATAGCTCCCCTTGCCCCCAGACCTGGATGAAGAGGCTGTCTGTGGCTCCTCCCACTGACCATGGGAGGCTCCCTGTGCCTGGTGGTTGATATTTTATATTTTCTTCCTTGTTTTCTTAATCCCCAGCACAGCTAAACCCAATAGCTAGTGCGGATCCTTTAGAATAAACAGATCAGAAAACTAAGGAGCTCATAATTTCCCCAAGGCCAGGCAGGGAACTTCTGAACACGTCTGCAGATTGGGACAAACTCTTTGTCGTTGTTATTATCGTTGTTTCGTTTTGAGGCCATACCTGGCAGTGCTCAGAGCTTACTCCTGGCTCTGTGCTCAGGAACCATTTTTGGCAGTGCTTGGGGGACCCTATGGGATGCCGGGGATTGAACCTGGGAGGACTGCGTGCAAAGCCAGTCCGGTCCCCGCTATACTATGGCTCCGGCCTTTGCTTTATCATTTATAATTATTGTTTGGATGAACCCATGTCTCCTGAATGAGACATATGTACTTTATTTATTTATTTATTTATTTATTTATTTATTTATTTATTTATTTATTTATTTATTTTTTATGACTTACATTTTTTTTTATTTTTAAATTATGAGAACAAGGATGCAAAGATAGAGGACAAGGTAAAGTTACAGTGGAAGGACAATACATAACATAATTCTCAGAAGTCCCCTTGCTGATATCCCAACTTTGAAATTTCATCCAAAGAACATTAAGATTGTAACACACTATAATATTTCTTAACAGCACACAGGGCAATCTAAAGCCATAAAACTTACATAACTCCTTAAACATTACAGGCATAGCATTTTTTTTTACATTTTCATATTCATGCATATTAGCTTAAGTTAACCTCAAATCTTAACTGGGTTCTTTTTAAGGATTAGAGTCAAAGGAGCACAGCAAAAATGGTGTTAGAGTGGCAATTGTTGTTTGCATAGGCCCACCAAAATATGAGGGACATGGAAAGAAGTAACCTTGGCCTAAATACAAAAAGACCCGACCCCTGAAGGTTCCTGGCACAAGACCAACTCTAGGCTCCAGGCAAGCTAGATCGTCCAATCCAAGACATTGTCTGTAGTGCCAACACACTTATATTTTTCACACAGTCTCTGTTGTTGGTATCAAGCTTCTGTATTAAAGATCCTGGTATCTGTATATCCAACATTGAAGTCAGGATGTGGAGCGTCCTCTGGTTTCACGTCACAATCAAAGGGCAATGCAGGGAGCCCTGTCCTGTAAGCAAGTCGTTGTTGTTGTTAAGTCTTCTCAGTGTTAATGGAAGTCTCTTTTGAGCAGGACAATGTCTGAGCAGTGTAGAGTCTTCCTTGGTAGAGGATTGCTTCCAGGTGATGCTATAGAGCAGCCTGGATGTTTTGTGGATGGCTCCCCTGGTTCAGGGAAAAGCCCTTTCTTCTGAGGTCTGTGCCAGGTTGTTATGTCAATGTTCAGGGTGTAAGGTCCCTTTGCACTATAAGATTTGTCTGTACCAATCTCTATTAGATAGGCTCTTATTTATATGTATAGTATTTTCCCATTTTAATGTGCCTATGCAAAAAAGGAGCAATGCCACGTGGTGTTCTTGGCGCATATGGGGGTGATAAGAACAATTATGATTCAATCATAAGCATTAATCTGGGGGATTCTTTCTCTAAGATTACTTGTTAAACAGCTCAAAAAGAGAAGATGAAAAGTGGTTAGAATCGTCACTATATAAGACAACATTTAGTAAGAATTATAGCTGTCAGAGAAAAAACATAAAATATTCTAAAGAAATACGTGTCCATTTTATGTATCTTGAAACAGTTTGGGGTTGTTACACACAATACACGGCTTTGGTCTGTGATAAGGCTTGTACACTACTGATTAAAAAGAGTAATGTAGATTAGAGATGTTTGGGGGGGGATAGAGAGTAAAGGAATAAAAAAGAGCTTTGTAGGGATGTGGGAAAGGTCACAATACAAAATAAAGATTCTGGATACGTAAAATGTAACATAACAGTAAGGAATACTCTTAATATATGAAGTACGCGCGGGGGCATAAGCCCCCGCGCGGTTCTGTAGTTTCTGGATGCATAGGGAGGGATTTCTCCCCCCTCCCCCCAGGGCCCGATTAACCAGGCGTGGCCCTGAAGACCCACCAGGTTTGGGGGGATCTTGGTCCCCTGGACTAGGAGTTCAGCCCAGGGGGCCTGTGGCTAGCTGTCCCGCCCAGAGCCCCCAACATACCAGTCAAAGACCCAGAAATCCTGGCATGCGAGTGCTCTGAGCCCAGCCTTGCCCCTGTAGTTTCTGGATGCATTTATTTATTTATTTATTTATTTATTTATTTATTTATTTATTTATTTATTTATTTATTTTGGGCCACACCCGGCAGCGCTCAGGGGTTCCTCCTGGCTCTACGCTCAGAAATCGCCCCTGGCAGGTTCAGGGGACCATATGGGATGCCAGGATTTGAACCAATGACCTTCTGCATGAAAGGCAAAGGCCTTACCTCCATGCATTCTCTCCGACATATGTACTTTATCTACCACCAGGGCCCCATTCCTGGCCCCAGCCCCCCATGAGTTTTCATCCTGATAGGTGGGTGCAGAGGCTGCTTCCCCCAGTCGCCCTTTTGAGGAGCCCTGTCCCCGGGTAGTGTCCAGTGGGGTCACCGGGCCTGGCAGAGCTCCAGGATAGGCCGCTGCTGCCCCCTCGTGGCTGAATGACTTCCTGCAGACCCCAGGATATACTCCTGGGCCCTGCCTCACTCTTTTCCTCCCCCAAGAAGCACCCTGAACTCAAGTGTATGTATGTGAAAGGGGGTCTTCAGCTCCACCCTGTGCTTGCCAATGACCTGGTCAAATTGTATGGTTTTCTCCAGGCCCCAGTTTCCCCAACTGCAGGACGGGTATATGCAAAAAGATCCTTAAAGGCTGCTAGGATTCCTGAGCTGGATGGGGCTGGGTTTCTGCCAGAAGTCCTTGTCTTCCCTTCCTGAGGGACCCACAAGAGAAGCACAGGATCCTGGGGGTTGTGAGGGGACACTGTTCCAGAGCCAGTTGGCTCCCACCAACGTGCCAATGCTGGAGAAATGCAAGGGGCTGAACTTAGAGTCTGGCAGGGTTCAAGTTCTGGCTGTCCCAAGAGCCTCTTAAGTCTGAAAATGGGGGTAGGGTTCCCTGGGAGGTGAGAAATGGCCCCTGCTCCTGCTCTATAGGGATGAGTGGGGGGGGGGCCTGCATGGAACTAGCAGTGGCCCCGAGCCCCTGATTCAGGACAAGCCCCCTGCCCTGGGCTCCTTTCCCTCAGTACCCTGGGGTCTGTCTTTTTGTCTGTCTGTCTGTTTCTCTCTCTGTCTCTCTCTCTCTGTCTCTCTCTGTCACTCTCTCTCTGTCTCTCTCTGTCTCTCTGTCTCTCTCTGTCTCTCTGTCTCTCTCTCTCTCTCTCTCTCTCTCTCTCTCACACACACACACACACACACACACACACACACTTTCTCTTTTGTTTTTGGACCACAATAAGCAGAGCTCAGAAATTACTCCTGGCAGGTTCAGGGGCCCCTATGGCATCCCATGGATCAACCCGGGTGGGCTGTGTGTAAGGCAAACACCCTTTCAGCTGTGCTATCGCTTGGGCCCACCCTGGGGCCCCTTGAGGGTGCGTGGCCCAGAAAAGTGGGGTGTGCAGCCCAGCCCCAGAGGTGATCACCCAATAGCTCATTTGAAATTGGGATCGACTTCTCGGGGGGGGGGGGCGGGGGGGACATCTGCTTGGTTACACACCACAAACCAGGTGCAGTGCCCACTGGGTTTACCACCGTGGATATACCCTCTCTCCCTGGAGAATCTCCTCCTCGCCCCTCACCGCCAAAAAACCTAAATGCCCAGACACAGGACAGGGCCTGGGAACTGGGAACTCCCTAGTCACAGGGGCTCATGGAGGGGCGCAGGGATCCCCAGAACCAGGAATCAGGCCAAGACCTTGGGGGAGGGGCTAAGAGGCACTTCCCTGTGGCAGTGATGTCTCTGCCAGCCCCACCCCTCGCAGGGCACCTACCTGCTCCTGCACCTCTCGGGGCCACCCCTGCACCCACCATTCAGAGCTCTGGTGGTCCTGCTTGGGTTCGAGTCGTCTCTGAGCTCCGCACTGAAAAGCACTAGAAAGTTCTACCCCATGTTGCTTTCCTGGAATTGACAAACATTCAAGCTATTGTTTTAAATTAAGAGATTTTTTTTTGTTTGTTTTTTGGATGCACCCGGCAGTGCTCACGGGTTACTCCTGGCTCTGTGCTTAGGAATTTCTCTTGGCAGGCTCAGGGGACCATATGGGATGTTGGGGATTGAACCTGGTCCAACTGCATGCCTGGCAAATCCTTACTGATCATCTTATCCACTGTACTATCAACTCTGGACCTTTTAATTAATTAATTAATTAAATTTATTTTTGTTTTTTTGGGCCACACCCGGTGATGCTCCGGGGTTACTTCTGGCTATGCGCTCAGAATCGGTCTTGGCTTGGAGGACCATATGGGACTCTGGGGGATTGAACCGCTGTCTGTCCTAGGTCAGCTGGGTGCAAGGCAAACACCTGACCACTGTGCCACTGCTCCAGCTTTCTTTCTTTCTTTTTTTTTTTTTTTGTTTTTGGGCCACACCCATTTGACGCTCAGGGGTTACTCCTGGCTATGTGCTCAGAAATCGCCCCTGGCTTGGGGGGACCATATGGGACGCCGGGGGATCGAACCGTGGTCCTTCCTTGGCTAGCGCTTGCAAGGCAGACACCTTACCTCCAGCGCCACCTACCCGGCTCCTCCAGCTTTCTTTCTTTCTTTCTTTCTTTCTTTCTTTCTTTCTTTCTTTCTTTCTTTCTTTCTTTCTTTCTTTCTTTCTTTCTTTCTTTCTTTCTTTCTTTCTTTCTTTCCTTCTTCCTTCCTTCCTTCCTTCCTTCCTTCCTTCCTTCCTTCCTTCCTTCCTTCCTTCCTTCCTTCCTTCCTTCCTTCCTTCCTTCCTTCCTTCCTTCCTTCCTTCCTTCCTTCTTTCTTTCTTTTTGTTTTTTTGGGTCATACCCAGCAGCGTTCAGGGGTTACTCCTGGCTCTACGCTCAGAAATTGCTCCTGGCAGTCTCGGGGGACCTTATGGGATGCTGAGATTTGAACCACCGACATTCCGCATGCAAGGAGAACGCCTTACCTCCATGCTATCTCTCCAGCCCCCCTTTTTATTTTTTTTAACTAAAAAAAATGTTTAGGGGCTGGAGCTGTGGCGCAGGGCATAAGGCAGACGGATGGACCAGGGTTCAATTCCCCGGTGTCCCATATGGTCCTCCAAGCCAGGAGCGATTTCTGAGCACAGAGCTGGGAGTGACCTCAGAGGACCGTGGGGTGTGGCTCAAAGTTAAAAAAGTTTAAATTTATTTTTGGGTCACACCCAGCGATGATCAGGGGTTACTCCTGGCTTCATGCTCAGGAATTACTCCTGGTGGTGCTCAGGACCCTATGGGATGCCAGGGTCGAACCCTGGTTGATGGTTGACTCTGGTTGACCCGCTGTCTTTCCTCAGCCTTCAGGGCTGCTAAGCCACAACCTTCCCTGCAGCGAAACCGGCACCCCCTGCTCTGCACAGCCTCACAGTTGTTTATTTGCTTGCTCATTTTTCTTGTTTGTTGTTCCGGGGCCACCCCCAGGGTTCTCGAGGCTGACCTTGGCTCTGTGCTCAGGGATCACTCCTGGCTGTGTCTGAGAGGTCCATGAGGTGCCTGGGCTCGAACCTGTCTCCCGCCTCCACAGTGTGACCTCAGCCATTTGAGCTTTCCTGGGCCCTTCTGCCTGGGAAAGGCTTCCTGCCTATGTGCCCACCCAACGGAGGCTGGGTGCTGTCCACCCCTGCCCTGAGCCCCAATGTACCCCAGTTCCTAGGGGTGCCCCTGATCAGGGGGGTCCCCTCACCTCTGGGTTCAGGGCTCAGCCATAGACTCTCTTTCTTCCTAGCTGCTCCTTTGGACCATCATGGGGACAGGGAAGAGTTCCACAGACAGGTTCAGCTCAGGCCTCTGTTTTAGGATCAGAGGACGACAGAAATTGGGGAGTCTGTGCCCCCACCCATGAGGATTTGTTCCTTCTACTTACCAGTGTGTGTGGGGGAGACTGTTATCTTGGCCCAGTCTCCCTCCCCTCATGCAAATCTGGAACCAACTGCATGTCCTGCCTCGATTTGAACTGTTAAACTTGTATTCCAGTGGGCCTTGGGCTATGTCCCCCCCACAACGGCCCCTGCAGCGTCCCCGTCTCTTTCACCCGAGTCCTCCTGTCCCTTGTCTGTCCACTGCTGGCCCTGGGTATGACAGGTGTCCTGGCCCAGAATAAGTGAGTGGCCCTGAGTTCTGCTGGGACTGAAAAGCCACAATTCTTCTCTGGGACACCCTCTGGTGGGAGCCGGGAGGACACCCCAGTGTAGCCCCCAAGGACCACAGGGAACCAGTGGGTCCTCAGTTTTCAGTGTGAATTGAGGGGTGGGGTCCCTTGAATCAAGGCTGAGACCCAGGGGCAAGTCCTCCAGGGAATGGACATTGAGCGCTTTCCCCAGTTCTGCTCCAAGGATCCATGATGTCCTGCAGGGCACATCAAGGCTTTGTAGACGGAAATCTGCCGCCAACTTTACTTAAACTTCTGCCCACTTAGGATACCCGAGGTTGTTCTTTTGGGTGCCCCCGGCTCATTAGGGTGGGCATGGGGGACTCTGTGTCCCTTCCACAGTGGACTCGCCCAGAGCCAGCACTGGAGTCCCTCGGACTCCCGGGCTCTGTGCCCACTGTACCCCCTTTCTGTGTCCTCTGGGGCAGGAAGAATTCCCAGCCAAGGCCAAGGGTCACCTTCTCTTGCGTCATTTGCTTAATGGGGGCTGGGCCTGGCCTCCCACAACCCTTTTCCCATTGGGATCTTTTTTGTGGGTTTGTTTTGTTTTTGTTTTGGGGCCATACTTGGCGGTGCTCAGGAGTTACTCCTGGC
Organism: Suncus etruscus; assembly: GCF_024139225.1. Lineage (NCBI taxonomy): Eukaryota > Metazoa > Chordata > Mammalia > Eulipotyphla > Soricidae > Suncus > Suncus etruscus. Next base: position 111,238,728 of record NC_064856.1, read on the forward strand.
TCTGCCCTAGGGCAGACTCGGGGGAACCTTATGGATGCCAGGGATTGAACCTGAGTTGGCTGCGTGCAAGGCAAAGGCCCTCCCCTCTTATCTATCTGTAACTTGGGCCCCAGTTTTTAGTTTAGTTTTTGAGCCACAGAGGGACCCTCTGTGGTACCAGGGATAAAACCAGGCTTAGTGTTTTACCCACCTTATGTCACTTGGACCCCTGGGACACTCAGACTGCATAAACCCCCGAGGTTGCTGGGGGCCCCTTTTAGTCCTGGCCACACTTCTCCTCTGCAGCTGACCTTCGGCCCCTTTCCTGGCCTCATTCCCACCCCCACCCCCTTCATCACCCTTGACCTTTGAGTTCCTCAGGGGGTCAGGGCAGGCCCTGGTAGTGTCCCCTGCTGGCAGACGGCTGTCCTTTTTGCAGGATCCCTGACTGGGTTTGACCCAGGCATTGCCAACCCCTCCCAAGGAAGGGGACTCAGCGCATCCGGGGGTGGGGGTGATGGAGAGTGGCCTCCACTTCTCTGCATACCCCAAGACCCTCAAGGCCTCCTATCTCCTGCAGGTGGGCGTAGAGAGGGTCTGAACCCTGCGCCGGGGGACACACTGGGCACCCCCTACCCTTGGGTGGGACGTCAGTGGGGTGAGAGCAGAGCAGCCCACCAGGGCACAGTTGGGGTGCAGGGAGGGGAGCAGCCTGGACCAAGCCCCAGGCGACCCCACTCTGCCTGGAGGGTCCCCCCCTTTGCCGGAAGCGGGCCTCAGTTTCCCCAGCGTGCGTCCTGGAGCCCCCGCGCGCCTTTGCGCCTTGGCGCCTCGGCGCGTCCGTCTGGGTCTCCGCGCGCCCGGGCTCCGGGGGGCGCCCGCGGGAGGGCCCGGGGGGCGCGGCGGGGCGGGGGGCGGAGACCGGCTCGGCTTCCGCTGCGGCTTCCCCGCCTCCTGCCCGCGCCCCGGCGGGGGGAGCTGCACCCCAGCCCCGCGCCATGGAGCCCGAGTGAGGAGCGAGTCGGGGAGCGAGGCAGCGCGCGGCGCCGTCGGGCCGGAGCGGGCCATGGAGCGGCTGCTGCTCGCGCTCTGCTGCAGCCTGGCGCCCGCCGCGGGTAGGGTCGGCTTTGGGGGCGCCCCGGACGCCACTTTGCAAGTTGGGGCGCCGCAGGTCTCCTCTCCAAGCGGGACCCTTTGTCTGGCCCCGGCCCGGCCCGGGTCTGGGGGGTCTCCCACCCCGGGCGGGCGCTTCCCCAGGGCTCCGGGGGTCCCTTGGGAGGCGCGATCGCGCTCTGGGGTCGCCGACCCCGCCAGCCAGGTGCGCACGGCGCGGGCGGGCGGGTCCTCACCTGCCCGGGCCCCGGGCGCGCCCCACTGTGCGCCCGCCCGCAGGCCCGCCGGGAAGGGGCCCCGGGGTGGTGGTGTGGTGGGCCCCGATCTGGGGACACTCCCGGCCCAGCCTTGGCCGCCCCGCCCTGGTCGGTCCTGCTCAGGCCCGTGGCCCCTTTCCAATGGCCACCAACTTCTTGCTGGGACCCCCCCAGGCTGGGACCTGGCTGCCCCCCGAGTGGCAGCCCCCCAGCTGGCACCTGCCAGGAGCCCCCTGGCGCCCCTCGAGGGTCCGGGCAGGGGGTGGTGGTGGGCAGGCACCCTGCCAAGCCGTGCGCTTTGGCCGCGTCCTCTCCAAGCGCGCGCGCGCCACGCGTGGGACGGGGCGCTGCTCTGTTTTGGGGAGCTCCAGGGCCGGCCCGTGGCTTTGCCCAACTTTTTTGGAGAGTGCCAGGGGTGCCAGGTTGAGGTGTCGCCGCCTGGGAAGCTAAGCTACACGTGTTGTTTGAATCCAAGTGAGCGTTCCATGTGGTTTTGGAGTCGGTCTCTGACCCGAGTTCTTCCTTCCTTCCTGCCTTCCTTCTTTCTTTCCAGGGGTTTGGGGTGAGGCACCCCCGAGTCGGGCCTATGCCCTCCTCCCTGTCTGCCCCCTCTCTGGGGCCGCTGGGTGCTGGTGGTAGTGGCAGTTGGTGGGGAAGGGGGGGCTGGTTCCCTTTGTCTGGGCCTCTCCGAGGCAAACAGCTGTCTCCCCAAATATCTCCAGTGTGGACACGGCAGGCAGGGAAGGGGCCTGGCCTGGTTCTCGGACGGGGGGCACTGCGCCGAGATTTGGAGATTTGAGGGGCAGGGAGAGAGCCCCCCTGTTTCCCAGCCAGAGCCCCAGAGGACTCTTCCTTCCCCCACCCCGCATTTGTGTCTCTCTCCAGCCTGTTTGCACTTCCCGGCTGGGGCTGACACTGGGAAAACAAGGTGACCAAAACAATGTCCCTATCTGGGACCTTCTGCAGGGCCTGCCTGCTCCTTTTCTTTCAGGAAATGCCTGGATCCCGCGGGCAAAGGGGTTTTGTTGTTTTTTATTTTATTTTATTATTTGCTGGGGCCCCGCGGTGTCTGTGTTGAAGGTGGGGTTCCGCAGACAGCCTGGCTTTGCTGGCTTTGCTGGCTTTGCTTTTCACTCGCTCCGAGTGTTGGATTTCCTGAACTTTTGGGGGAGACGTGACTGACGCTGGCTGGCTTTCTGCTGCTGGGGCGCCAGCCCTGGAGGAGGAGATGGAATTGGAGTGTGCAGGAGACAGGAAAAGACAGATTGTTCCCACATTGGGACGCCTGGGTGTGAGGGTCTTGGCGGCTCCCACCTCCTCCAATTACAGACCAGACGGCTGTGGGACTGGCCTGAAATGGAACTTGGGGAGGTGGCCCGGCCCAGCCCTTCTTGGGTTCATAATGGTTTTGGTTTTAGTTTTATTTTATTTGGGTTCTGAGTCCAAACCCAGCAACACTCAGGGCTTACTCAGGGCTTACCCCAGGCTCCGCACTAAGGGATGACTCCTGGCGGTGCTGGGTGGGGGGCCCTAAGGCGCAACTGGGATTGAACCCTAGTCTGCCCATGCAAGGCAAACGCCCTCCTCCCCACTGTGCTGTCCCTTCTGGATTTCTGGGGTGGGTCCCATGTGGCCTCTGCCACCCTGCATACCACCTGGACCGGGCATACTGGTGTGTTGATGGCTGATTATTTCTCCCGATGGCTTCCTGTTACCATTTGAAAGTCGGGGCCCATGGAAACGCCTTTGTTCTAGGGGTCCCGGTGGAGAGCTTGGGTGGCCTGGCTTCTTTCTGCTGCTCCAACCTGTCCAAGAGCCGCCCCTAGAGAGTGATGGTTACTCAGAGCTATGGGGCCCCCTGAGAAGGCCCCCCACCAACCCTCCTGCCGTCTGCCTCTTGGAGACTTAGAGACGCCTGACCCAGGCCCTGCCCATTGGGTTTGGAGCTGGTTTCCACTCAGTGGGAGCAACCAGTGTGTGGGGAGTCCTTGAGTTTTCTGTGGGGGACTCGGTTTCCTGCAGCAGTGCGGGGCTCTGGGGTCACCCTGGCTTGCTTAACTCGCAGCATATCCCTGCCCTTCCCCAGGAAGGGGAGCCTTAGAAGTGGGGATGACCTTAGAAGTGGGCAGGAAATAGGGTGAGGAGCGGACACCTCACTAGGACTGGGACATCTAATCTGTGGGCCTGACCGGGTGGTCCTTGGACAGAGGAGCCTCAGGGTGCGCCCACTTTTCTGGAAGATGGGGCTAGAATGCTTCCCGCCTTTCCCTCGGACGAGAGCCTGGCAGGATGTCTGCGTGTCTGCGCGCGCTCCGGAGGCGAGGGAAGCTTCCTGAAGACTCGGAGGCCGGCAGCACTCGATGTCCTGGGAAAGGTGCTCAGTTGAGCTTGGGTTGATTTGGTTTTGGTTGTCCTGTTTTGGGGTCACACATGGCAGGACTCAGGGATCACTCGCAGTGGCGCTCAGGTATCTCTCGGTGGTGCTCAGGGATCAATCTTGCTGGTGCTCTGGGATCTCTCCTGGAGGTGCTCTGAGGACCATAGCTGGTGCTGGAGATTGAACTCGGGTCGGCCGTGGCTGTGTGTAGGCGGGCTCCCTACCCCGCTGAACTATCACTGTTTTGGTCTGTTGGTGTTATTGTTTAACTTAAACCCCCGTGAGATCAAAGGACCCCCGAGAAGTATCTACGGGGCTGAACAGACCCTCACTGTGGTCCATGTCCGTCTCACGCTTTCTAGCACATTCTTTCTGCCTTGAATTGGGGGGCAGGTCCCTGTTCATTCAGGAGTGACCCCTGCTCCGGCCCCGGCCACCGTCCTGCTGTCTGTGTCTGCTGCCCGTGTGTCTGTCAGCTGTCTCTGTGTCTTGTTTGTCTGCTCTGTCTGCTGTCCATGTTTATCAGTATTATTTGTATGTCTGCTTCTTGTCTGTTTGCTGCCTATGCATCCGTTAGCTGTCCGTGTGAATGTCCCTGTCTGTCTGTCTGTCTGTATGTCTGTGTCTCTTCTGTGTCCCAGTGTCTGTGTGTTGACTGTTAGTTCATGTGTCTGCTGTCTGTGTCTATATTTCTGCTGTCCCTTTGTCTGTCTGCTGTCTGTGTGTCTGTCAGCTGTTCATGTGTCTATATGTCTGCAGTCTGTCAGCTGTTCATGTATCTGTGTGTCTGTCTGCTGTCTGTGCTGTGTTGGTTGTCTGTGTGTCTGTCTGCTGTCTGTCTGTATGTTTGTCTCTTGTCTGTGTCTCTCTTGAGTCCATGCAGCTGGCATCTCAGAGCGAGGGCTCTCAGCACTGGGAATCTCAGTTCTTGCAGAGTGTACTTGGGGTCGGGGTGCAGTCTGGCCGAGCGCCCCGTTCCCTTTTATGGCCGTGCAAGCTCCCCGAAGCCCACAGTGGCTGGAAGGAGGTTTGATCTAGGTAGGCCTCAGGGCCAGCTCTGCGGGACCCTGATTTTACCACTGAGTTTGGAGATGGGAGAGGAGACAGAGAAGGAGTGGGGGGGGGGAGGCTGATTGAGGAATGCTTATTCTTTGTGTCTTTTTGTTTCTGTTTGGGGGTGCACCTGTCGGTACTCGGGTTACTCCTGGCTCTGTGCTCTTAAATTATTCCTGCTAGGCTCTGGGAACCCTCTGGGATCGAACCTGGGTTAGGTGTGAGCAAGGCAAACATCCTCCTTGCTATGCTGTCCCTCTGACCCCCACATGCATTTTTCTGGGAAAAGAAACGGTGGTGACGTTGTGGCCAGTGCTCGGGGCCACTCCCTGGCATTTTTGGGGGACTGTGAGGTGCTGGGGATCCACTTTGCACCTCCTGTATACGCAGTCTGCAACCCACTTTCTCTCAGAGTCTTTCTGGGCCACTTCTTGCTGGTCTTCACACATTTTCGGGGGCTTAACTGAAACAAGGGCGTGTGCAGAGAGAGGCTCCTGGGGTCCTTTGCAAGAGTCTGGGGAAGATTTGTGCATTTCCCCTCACTGTCCCCTTGTGGGATCCTGAAGGACTGCTTGTGCCTCAGTTTCCCTTTTTGTCCAGAGACAGTGTTTCCTGCTTCCTGCTGAAGCCTTGCCTGTGGGTTCCTTCCTCTCCACCTCAGGGACTTAGGGAGCACTTCCAGAAGGACCACCTGTCTGAATGGCCCAGCCCAGCTCTGCTATTTCTGGGCACGGGTCAACCCCTTGGAGGCGGCCCTACTAGGCTGACCAGAGGTCAGAAAGGGAGATAGAAGGTGGGATCTGGGGGCTCCCGGACCTGGGGAATGAGTGGTCTGTGGTCATCCCTAAGGCTCATCACTCCATTCTGAGGGATGCTGGGGAGATCTCTGCCATCACCCTTCTTTCTCTTCGAGAAATAAACCTGATATGGAGAGCTGGACCAGATGCTCATTCTGCTTTAGTTCTTTTGTGGGGGGCCCCTTGGGTAGTGCTGGGGGGCCCTGGTTTCCCGGGTTCAGCTCAGGGCCTCATGAATGCAGGACAAGTGCTACCACTTGGGGAAACATGCTTACTCGGCCCCCGGAGGTTTAGTTTTGAGAGGGGCTGCCAGACTGTCACCTGTGTGTGTATGTGTGTGTGTGTGTGTGTGTGTGTGTGTGTGTGTGTGTGTGTGAGAGAGAGAGAAGTGGGTGTGTTGTGGGTTTGCCTTTCCTAGGGTGTGTGTGTGTATGCAAGGGTGGGTGGGTGTGTTGTGGGTTTGCTTTGCACTTTCCCTGATGACTAATGATGCCAGGCGTTTCTCCCAGCACTCCTGGACTCCGTATTTGCCAATAATAATAATAACTGATCAGACTGGAGAGAGAATGTAGTAGACAGGCCATTTGCATTGTACTTAGTCAACTTGATTTAGTCCCCTCTAAGGTCCCCTGAGCATTGCCAGGTGTAGCCCCAAATCCAAAACAAACAAACAAACAAACAAACAGGGGTCGGAGAGATAGCATAGAGGTAGAGTGTTTGCCTTGGGTTTGAATCCCAGCATCCCATATGGTTCCCCCGAGCCTGCCAGGAGTAATTTCTGAGCATAGAGCCAGGAGTAACCACTGAGCACTGCTGGGTGTGACCCAAAAACAAAACAAACAAACAACAACAACCAGAAAACAACCCCAAGACAAACTCCAAAGAACCAACGCATATCTATTTGTATTTAAGTGCAGGACTGACCTGGGAACCATTTAATTTATTCACATTTTTGCACTTGGGTCAGTCGCGATGGTTCTCAAGGGTCACTTGTGGCCGTTCTTGGGGGGACTACACACGCTGGGGACCGTACTGGGACTGGCCACGTGCAAGGACTGTGACTTCCCTGCAGGGCTGGTTCTTTGGCGCTGTTCCCGAGTTTGATTTTGGGTTTGGCTTTGTTTTTATTTCTTGGGAGGCCACTCAGGGCTTATTCCTGCCTCTGCACTTGGGGTCACTCCTCCTGGTGGGCGCTGGGGACTACTCTCTGGGGTGCTGGAGGGACTGGCCTCCGGGCAAAGCAAATGTCTTCCCTGCTGCACTGTCCCTCGGCCTGTTCCTTGGTGTGAGGACTCTTGCTGTGTCTGGTGCGTTAGCTCTGTCGCTGTTGCCTTTTGCCCTGTTTCGGCTTAGAACTCGCTTCCTTTCCTTCCTTCCTGGGCTGTTCCCACTTTAGTGTTTTGCATCCAGACTTGACTGATTTTCTGTGGGTTTGGGGGGCGGAGGGGGGTTCTACAGGAAAAGCTCAGCATTTCTGTGTGTCTGGTCCATCTGGCAAGTGGAGGTGCTGCTGGCTCAGCCCGACCCCAGTCCCTTAAAACGCTCCTCTTCCAGGCACTCCTTTCCCGGTAGCTGGCTCATCCTTCTGGAACCTTCCATCCTGCAACTTTGCTTGTCAGAATCTGCTTTATCAGCGTGATGCTATTTGATTTTGAATTTTTTAAAAAAATATTTATTTTGTGGGTTTTTGGGCCACACCTGCCAATGCTCAGGTGTTCCTTCTGGCTCTGCGCTCAGGAATCAGTCCTGGCAGGCTGGGGGTGGGGGGACCCTGTGGGATGCCGGGGATTGAACCCCGGTAGGCCTCCTGCAAGACAAATGCCCTCCCCGCTGTGCTCTTGCTCTGGGGCCCCCTTGATGTTGTTTTTATCTCCGCCCATAGGATATTTTGAGATTTGTGAAGAACCCCCTCACCCCCCCATTGTTTTTTTAAACCCATGTTGGCTTTTTTATTTGTTTATTTTGGGGCCACACCCGGGGTGATCAAGGCTTGCTCTGTGCTCAGGGTCTCCGTGTTCAGGGTCACTCTGTTCAGAGTCACTCCTGTCCTTTGACCCTCGTGATCGACTTCAGAGGCGGCGACATCTGTCATCTGTCCCTTGATCTCTCGCTGGGTGATGCTGAGCAGGTGTCCTCGGGCGAGTCCCCGGCTGGTTTCAGCAGGGCTAAAGTTTGCCCCTCTGGAATTGGGGGATCTTTCTGAAACTGGGGTGTGGCCAGGGGTTGCTTTCTTTCTGCTCCCCCACCGTTTCATCACCACTCGCCCCTTCTATTCTGCAGGTCTCTGACATAGAGGCAGGACCTGGGATCCCTTAGAGGGCCTTTAAAAGCTGGGGACAGAGTAGAGCAGTGGTGCAAGCAGTAGGGCATTTGCATATGCTAACCTACGACAGACCATGGTTCGACCCCCCAGCATCCCATATGGTCCCCCAAGCCTGCCAGGGGCGATTTCTGAGTTCATAGCCAGGAGTAACCCCTGAGAGTCACTGGGTTTGGCCCAAAAAGCAAAACAACAACAACAACAACAACAACAACAAAAATCCTCAGGCCTGTGAACGGGGGATGGGGGACTGGACCCCTCGTGGTTAGGGGTGGCGCCATTTCCTTGGATTTCCCAGAACAAGCTCAGCTTTGAGCACCCTAAAGAATTTGGGGTTCAGGGGCCGGGCGGTGGCGCTGGAGGTGCGCTAGCCTAGGACGGACCGCGGTTCGATCCCCCGGTGTCCCATATGGTCCCCCAAGAAGCCAGGAGCGACTTCTGAGCGCATAGCCAGGAGTAACCCCTGAGCGTCACAGGGTGTGGCCCAAAAACCAAAAAAAAAAAGAATTTGGGGTTCAGCGGTGCTCCCCTGAAGGGCTCCCCAAGACCTAGGAAGCAACCTCAGGCTCTAGCCTTGTGCTCAGCCCACCCCTCCAGTCATAGCATGTGGTCCTTGGAGTATGCCTGAGTGGGGATGGGGAGCCCCCAAATAAACGAGTCAGTAATAAGCCTGTCAGGGGTAGAATCCTGTTTCTCGGGCTGGAGAGTCGGTACAATATTGAGGTTCTTACTTTCATGCCTAGGATGACGACCACCCTAGTTTGAGTCTCGGTTCTTTGCAACGTGGGCGTAAATAGCTCAGGTGGCCCGCAGCACCTCTGGGGCAGCCCAGATAACCTCTGGTACTACGGAACGTGGCCTGAACTTTTTCCTGTCGGGGACTCTCAATAAACTATCAGTCTGGAAAAGTCTCCCAAGTTTTGCAGGAAGTGGCCCAAACCTGGACTGGGGGGACCCGGACTGTGGTGGTCACTTGGGACTGGAGGAGGCCTAAGGAGCCCACCGTCTCACTACTGCCCATCCTGGTAGTGAGACGCCCGTCCCTGGGGGGCTGCAGTGGTGGCACCACAGCAGAGCACTTGCCTTGCATGTGAAGATCTGGGTTCCAGTCCCAGTGTCGTCTGGTCCCGAGGCCTGAACCAGGAGGGACCCCTGAGCCCACAAAATGGGCTGGAAATGGCTCCCAGATGGTGGCACATTTTTGTTTGTTTTGGTGCTCAGGAGTTACTCCTGGCTCTGTGCTTAGGGGTCAGTCCTGGTGGGCTCAGTGGGGGCCATATTGGGGGGCTGGGGTTGACTGTGTGCAAAGCAGGCACCCAACATCATGCACTATTGTTCCAGCCCCCTAGACTCCCTTTTTTCTTTTTGGGCTACATCAGGTGGCACCCAGGGGTTCCTCCTGGCTCTGTGCTCAGGGATCCCTCCTGGCAGGCGCTGGGGATGCTATGGGATGCCGGGGATGGAACTGGGTCGGCCACATTGGAGGCAAATGCTCTACCTGCTGTGCTGCACTCTGGCCCTGGTGGCAATTGTCTGAGCAGACGGCCTTTGCCTGAGCAGTCCCAGCCTGCCCTGGGGAGCCGGGACGTTTTGTGGGATGTGGGTGTCCCGTAGGCTCAGGGGCCTAGCCCTTGGAGCATGTGTTCCCCAGTGCTGATGTTCCCAAGGCTGTGGGCTCAGGGAGTTAGTTACTTGGTGTCTCATGCCTCAGTTTCCCCAACCTTGATGCTGCTGGGGTCACCCGGTGTGGACCTTCGGTGGGTCTGGGTGCTGTCAAACACAGGAACGCGGCCCACTGTGGGGGGCTGGGAGAAGTGTTTGGGGGCGCCCCGGAAGCTGCCCCTCGGAGAGGACATCTTGTGATGGCACCTGGGGCTTCGTGTGCCCGGCTTGTCCTGTTGGGCCTTCCTGGCTGCGTCCTGCTTGGCTGTGGTGCCCGTGGCCACTGTCCCATCTGGAGAAGCTCTGGAGAGTTGGTTTTGGGGTTAAACTGTGACTTTGGGGCTCCTGTGTGACCCACTCTGGGCCTGGCATCAGGACCGCGCTGCTCCATCGCCCCTCAACACCTGCTCTTGGGGCCTCCTGCATATGTTGCTGCTCCTGACCAGGAGGCACATCCCAGGAGGGTCCCCCCAGCCAGGAGATTAGGAGGAGTGTGGGGAAACACTTCTGAGGTGCTCGGACCTCCATGTATGCCCCTAAGTATCATGAGTTCCCTTGTGTCCATGTAAGCTCCTGTGCTGCTCTTCTGGGGCCAGGCCCACATAAGAAAGGAACATGTGTACATGCTTCTACATACCTGAACATGCACGCAAACACACTCTCAGACACAGGGGGGCACATGCCCGCTCCCATCCAGGAACACACACGGCGCACACTTTTATTCGTGTTCATAGCCACACGCACAGGTGATCCCATCCAGGAACACACAGGCATGGAAGAATAGGCGATTCCATACGTGTGTACCAGCAGGCAGGCACGAATGCAGCTCTGCAGATACATGCACACGGATCCATGTTTCCACTCCCAGACACATTAGTTAGCATGTGCACGGCATTTTCATTTGCAGGCACAGAGGCTTACGCACACAGACACTCATGCAAGGGAAGACATCTGTACACACATTCTCACACATAGACACATCCCCACACGCATGCACAGGGCTGTCACATGCACACACAGACACACACAGGCATACATGCACCTGCTACACACTAACGGACACAGAGACACCTGCACGGTGCTGTCATATGCATAGACAGACACACAGACACGCCGTCAGATGCATGTCCCGGTAGTGCCTGTCTGTCCTGCTCTGGGCAGCCAAGGGTTGCCCAGTCCTGGGTTCAAGATCCCTTAGGCCCACCCGACTGTCCCGCTACTCCCTCCAGGGAAACCCTTAGTTTCTGGGTCCCGTGTCCTGCTCTGTTCGGCTGGGCTCGGACTAAAATTAGAACAGTGTCGCCTGCCAGGGTGGCCACGCGCTGGCCAGGGCCTGACTCATTTCCTCTTGCCAGTGGCTTCAGCATTGGGCGCACTTCCTGACCCCATTTCATAGATGGGGAGACTGAGGCAGAGGCTTCGGGGTCACCTGGCAGTGCTGAGTTCTGAGCGTGTTTCTCTAGAGGCAGAGCTGGAGTGCGCTCGTTGTGCTGTCCAGGGGGTTCCTATTTGCCCCTGTCCCCTTTGTGCCTCCTGTGGGAGCTGCTGTCCGCTCTCACCCGGCGCCCCAGGCCCGTCTCTGTGTACCCCGTTCTGGGCTTTGTCTGGCTTCGACGGGTCATCCCCAAGCTATATTTTGTCGCAAATAAGCGTGTTCACGATGGGGTGGTTTCTGGCAAGTGGTACTGAGCTGGGATGGGTCACTTGTCCCCGCTCTGCCCTGAGCCTCTAATTACTGCGGGCACATGTGCCCCAAATCATGCGTCTTGCCCCTCTTCTCATCCCTGCATCGCCGAGGGTCTTCACGTACTTTTGGGGGTGCAGTGGGGTGTATGTGGGGGCACCTAGCTGGCTGATCCCTCGACTAGCTTTGTGCCCACGTGGTGCCTTTGCCAACACCCTGAAATTGTGGGGCAGCTTGACCGTTGGACTGTGGCAGGCTGATTGGGGCAGCGGAACCTCCTTTCCTTGGGCCTGACTCAGGGATCAGTAGGTTTTGGGGGCCAGAGGTCCTTTGAGCAGCCACTTGGTGGGGAGTGAGGCAGCCTAGGGGTGCTTGGGGGGCAGGAGGTGCTGATCTCTGAGCCAGGGCCCCCATGCCCCAAACACCATCCAGACCGGAAGTTGGAGATGCTTTTGTCCAGGGTGGGTAGGCTGTCCGTGGGTGTCCTCACAGTGGGTTCTCAGGATTCACAAACAGGGCCCTGGGAGGGCAGTGTCCTCTCCCCAGCACCCTCACGGGTGGTCCCCATGTACCAGGTCATGCCCAGTGGCATCTGCTAGCACTGGCTGCTGGCACCTCCTCAGTGACCTCTGGGTGCTGCTCCCTGGATGAGGGCTGGGGTGTCAGCCCCTCCTTATCCCTGGGAGGTGCCTGCAGCCTTTGTTATCTTGTGGATCCAGCACCTGAACTGCCGGGCCCCACAGTCAAGGCACAGTCAACGTGAAGGAAGGGCCCAGCCCTCCCCCATGGGCCTCCTTGCATTCTCCCTCTGGGCACCCCTCTACTGTGGCCTCCTGCTGTGATTCCTCCTGGACCCCATTGTGGTCTGTCTCTCCCTTGGCCCATTCCTGTGGTACTTCCTGGGGTATTTCTATGGTCTCTTCTGTGGTTTTTGTTGTGATATTTCTTTTTTTTTTTTGGTTTTTGGGTCTCACCCGGCTGTGCTCAGGGGTGGCAAGCACGGGGGACCATATGGGACGCCGGGATTCGAACCAATGACCTTCTGCATGAAAGGCAAATGCCTTACCTCCATGCTATCTCTCCGGCCCCGTTGTGATATTTCTTGTGTCTCTCCTGTGATCTTTCCTTTGGTCTCTCCTGAGGCCTCTCCTGTGGTATTCCCTGGGGTCTCTCCTTTGGTCTCTCCTGTGGTTTCTCCCGTGGCCCCATATGTGGCATTTCCTGTGATCTTTCCCGTGGTCGCTCCTTGGCTCTCCTGTGGCCTCTCCCTCGGTGGCCCTGCTGTGGTCCTGCTCAGTGGTCCCTCCCACTGCTGGACTCTGGGGTGCTGGATTGAGTTAGGAAGTGGCCCCTCAGGCCCGTGGATGTGGTTTCTGACTGGCCCTGTGGGTGCTGTCTGGGGATTTGTTTTGGTTTGGTTGTGGGGCCACACCCGGGAGTGCCCAGAGGTTCCTGCTGGCTCTGCACTTAGGGATCACTTGTGGTGGTGCTGGGGTGGTGCTCAGCCCTATGGGATGCCTGGAGGTGGGACCTAGGTGTAAGGCAGTTGCCTCCCCGCTGGGCTATCACCCGGCCCCTGACTAGGGGCCTTCAGATGTCCTCAGCGGGTGTTGGCCCGGAAGGCTGTGACCACCTGGCACTGCTGGCACAGGCTGGGCAGCTGGGCCTGGCGGGGCCCTCCGGGGCTGCCCTGACTCATCTCGGGTTCCAGAACAGGTTCTGGTTTTGCCCTGGGCTTGCAGGGGAAAGTGGGGCCCCCTTTGCCCTGTCTTGTGTTTCTCCTGAGGGGAAGAAGACCCCACTAAGTCCTCCCTGTCTTTTCTTGGTTTTTGTTTTGGGGCCATACTGGGCAAGTGCTCTGAGGACCTGTAGTATGTGTGGTGGAACCCAGGTCCCCTTTGTACCTTGTCTCGGCCCCTCCCTCCCTGCCTGGGGCTTGCGAAGGTGTGTCACCCCTGACCCTGGAAAATGCGTGTGTGTGTGTGTGTGTGTGTGTGTGTGTGTGCATATGCATAGATGTCATTGTCAGCCCTGCACAGGGCCAGGGGTAGCAGAATTGCAGAGACTGAGCTGGCAGGAGGGGGATTAGCTGGAGTTGTTTGGGAACCTAAATAGTGTAGCCAGAGTAACCCGAGAGCTGAGAGCTGGCAGGGGGAGGGAGCAAGAGGGGAAGGTGCAGGGTGAAGGGGGCTGGGCAAGGGGGAAGGAGGTGGGTAGTGTTGGGGGACAGGGCAGGAATGAGGGAAGCTGGCAGACTTTCGAGGCGAAGGAGGAGCCCCCACCTCAGCACTGGGCTGGGACAGAGTCTGGACGGTGGGGAGGGATCAGAGGTGGCGCCAGCCCCGCAGTGCCCACCTGGTATCCTGGGACCCAGGCAAAGAGCAGAGCTCCAGCCTTCCGGAAGTTTCTTTGAGTCTCTCTCCAGCTTGGCCCCATGTGGGAGCACCTGTGGGGTCCGGGGCTGCCTGCTCATGCCGCTCGCTCTCCGTAGTGCTCTCGGGCAGGCACTGGGGGGCCTGGTGCCCTCCCCATGGTGCCCGCCACAGCGGCTGCCCTGCCCCGGCCTCGGGCAGGAATGCGCCTCCTCCCCTGCGTGCCTGGGCCAGCTTGGGAGGTGCGGCTGTGCCTATGGGTGGCATCTCCCACCAGGGCACAGACGGCACGTCCCAGGAGGCCCTGCTGCACCTGCGCCAGGTGGCACCACTGGGAGGGGCGAGGGTGGGGAGCAGCATGCTAGGGGTGCTGCGGAGGAACCTGGATACTTTCGGTTTAGGGGGCCTCAGGGTACTGTGGAGGGGCCCCCGGAGCTCTCAGGGGTCAGCAGAGGTGGATGTCAGACTCCTCTGGGTGAGAGAGATAAAGATAGAGATGGAGAAATAGGGAGAGAGACAAAAGGAGAGAGAGAGAGGAGAGAGAGAGAGAGACAGAAAGACAGAGAATGTCTGTTTATGTATGAGTGTATGCGGGTGTCTGTGCGTGTCCCCTTCCCTGCATCCCTCTCCTTGCCCCTGCTCCCCACCCTCTCTCCTGTTTGCTGCTCACCCAGAATTACGCCCCAGCTGGGGTGTCCTTTGTCCCCAACACGTGGGGCCCCTCTGTTTGGTGTGGAGCCCAGCTCCCCCATCAACGCTTTGGAGTTTCTGTGGGCTTCGCCTCTGCTGTTGGAGTTTTGGGAACCCTGAGTTTTGGGCCTGAGGAGGAGCGGGGCTCCTGCTGGCCCCCCTAGATGGCCTCGGTGGTGCCCTAGAGAATGGGGGTCATGAGGAGCCTTCTGGGTGCTCTGACCTCACATCTGATTCCTGCACACTTGTCCCTTTAAGGCTCTGTGGCCCCTGAGATGCCTCCCAGGGCGGCCCTCCCCACCTCTCCCCTCCTTTTCAGTTCCTGGCCCCTCCGAGCCCCCCCCCCTTCCGGAGAGCATATTTGTTGTATCTGAGCAGTCTGTGTTCCTCAAACCCCAAACCCCGACACACACAGACTTTGTTTTTCTTTTTTTCTTGTTTTTGTTACTGGGCCACACCTGGCAGTGCTGAGGGGTTTCTCCTGGCTCTGTGCTTAGAAATCACTCCTGGCAGGTTTGGGTGACCCTATGGATGCCTGGGATTGAACCTGGATCAGCTGTTTGCAAGGCAAACACCCTCCCTACTGTGCTCGTCGTTCATTTGGGGGTACTCTGTGTTCAGGGGCCTGTGGTGTGGGATGGGACCCTGGCACTTGGAGCTCCACATTTCTTAATTTCCGTCTCTGGTCCGGGACCCCCTTTGATCGCAGTCAGTGTGGACCAGAGGGTCGTGCACTGCGCCTATACCCGGGACTCCTGAGTCACCCCTGAATGTTAACTTGGCTCTGGCCGTTCTGCCCCCTAATCAGGCCCTACCTGGGCTGTGGGAGCAGGATGGCAGTGGGGCTTAGTTGTGAAATAGCTTCAATTTTTTTGGGGTGCAATGCCTGGTGGCACTCAGGGATGACTTCTGACTTTTGTACCAGAAATCGCTCCTGGCAGGCTCTGGAGACCAAATGGGATGCCAGAAACCGAACCCAGAGCCGTCCTAGGTCGGCCGCAAGCAAGGCAAACACCCTAATGCTGTGCTATATCTCCAATTTATTTTACAGTCATTGCCCATTGAGTGTGTCCACGTGGAGCTGGGCAGAAATGTTCTTGGGGTTGGGGCCGGAGCAAGAGCACAGCGGGGAGGACCTTTGCCTTGCACAGGGCCAACTCGGGTTTGATTCCTGGCATTCCACAGGGTCTCCTTAGCTTGCCAGGAGTAATTCCTGAGCACTGCGGAGTGTTGCCTGCCCCAAAACCAAAAATAAAAACAAAAAAGAAAATCCAACCACTTTTGGAATAAAACTAAAACCAAATACTCTTGGCGGGGGGAGAGATAGCATAGAGGTAGGGTATTTGCCTTGCATGCAGAAGGATGGTGGTTCGAATCCCGGCATCTCATATGGTCCCCGAGCCTGCCAGGAGTGACCCCTGAAATACTCCTGGGGGGGGGGCTCTTGTCCTGTGAAGGTACTGGGACCCCATTCTGAGCTGAGCCTCTGGGGTGGCTTCCATTGTGTTGGCCCTTGAAGCATGTTTGCCCTGGACTGTGAACTGTGGAAGGAAATATGAGGCCACAGTCTCAGAAAGTGGCCTGAACAGAGACAACGCTGCTCTGCCCTGGGCACCCTGTCTGTCCATGCTAGGCCTGGCAGGGCAGAGCCTGTCTGCTCCTCCTCCCATCCCTGGGTGCTTGGGGCAGCCTCCCTCACCCCGGGAAGTGTTGGGAACTGAATTGCAGCCTTTACAGGACTGTGTGGCTTTGGGGCTGCCAGGGGTCCTCCTGCAGCATCGAAGGGTCTGCCCCATCTGAGACCTCGCACCGTTTCTGCCTGCAGCCTCGCCTCTGCTGCTCTTCGCCAACCGCCGGGACGTGCGGCTGGTGGACGCTGGCGGCGGGAAGCTGGAATCGAGCGTGGTGGTCAGCGGCTTGGAGGACGCGGCGGCTGTGGACTTCCAGTTCTCGCAGGGCGCTGTGTACTGGACCGACGTGAGCGAGGAGGCCATCAAGCAGACCTTCCTGAACCGCTCGGGCGCAGCGCTGCAGACCGTGGTGGTCTCCGGCCTGGTGTCGCCCGACGGGCTAGCCTGCGACTGGGTGGGGAAGAAGCTCTACTGGACCGACTCGGAGACCAATCGCATCGAGGTGGCCAACCTGGACGGCTCGTCCCGCAAGGTGCTCTTCTGGCAGGACCTGGACCAGCCTCGCGCCATCGCCCTGGACCCAGCCCATGGGTAGGTCCCGTCTGCCCACCTCTGTGCCCTGTGCCATCCCTGAGAAGCCCCCCCCACATCATAGAGGGTTCTGGGTAAGGCACATGATTCCTATCGATCAGGATTTGTTGATGGTGATTTTTATTTATTTATTTATTTTTGGAGTCACACCCGACAGTGCTCAGGGGTCACTCTACGCTCAGAAATCGTTCCTGGCAGGCTCGGGGGACCATATGGGATGCCGGGATCCGAACCACTGTCCTTCTGCATGCAAAGCAAACACCTTACCTCCATGCTATCTCTCCGGCCCCCGTGATTTTTATTTTCATTGTTGTTAATGGGTTTTGTTTTGGGGCCACATCGGCAGTGCCCAGGGGTTCCTGAGCTCAGAAATACTCCTGGCAGTGCTCAGGGGACCCTCTGGGATGCCAGGGATTGAACCCTGCTTGGTCTGCTGAGTGCAAAGCAAACGCCTTCTTTGCTGCGCTATCTCTCCACCTCCCCAATGAAAATTTGTTTTCTTTGGGGTCCCAGGCCCAGCAATGCTCAGGGATCACTCCTGGCAGGTCAGAAAACCCCAACAGGTGCCAAGGGTTGACCCCAGGCCGCCTATGTACAAGGTAGGCAACTACCTTTCTATTCCATTGTTTTAGCACCCTTATCTCTTTTCTTTTGGTTTTTGGGCCACACCTGGTAGTGCTCAGGGGTTCCTCCTGGCTCTGTGCTCAGGAATCACTCCTGGGGGACCCTTGGGGGACCCTTTTGGATGCCAGGGATTGAACCCGGGTCAGCCATGTACAACGCAAACACTCTATTATGCTATCACTGTAGCCCCTACTCTCTTTTCCTGTCTTTCTGGGACCCCTGCTCTCAGCCCAGAGCCTGTCTCACTGTCTTTCTCCCTTATTCTGGTCCTGCATGTGGCTTCCCTGGATTCGATCCCCAGCATCCCATAGGGTCCCCTCAGCACCGCCAGGAATGATCCCTGAGCGTAGAGCCAGGAGTTAGCCTTGAGCATCACTGGGTGTGGCTCAAAAACAACAAACAAGGGGCTAGAGCAATAGCGCATCGGTAGGGCATTTGCCTTGTACGCAGCTGACCCAGGATGGACCTCAGTTTGATTCCCGGCATCCCATATGGTCCCCCAAGCCAGGAGTGATTTCTTAATGCATAGCCAGGAGTAACCCTGAGCATCACTGGGTGTGGCCCCAAAACCAAAACCAAGCAAACAAACCCACACAAAAAGAACATGGAATTTGTTCCTGGCTACAGGAAGCCCTGGTCCCCACAGCTCTAAGAATGTGGGTTCACTGAACTGGGGGACCTTAAGCCAGACCCTCTCTCCATTCCTGTTTGTCCTGAGGAGTCCCTCACCTCTTTCTGTGTCTCTCTCTTCTCTATCTCTCCCCTCTCTCTGTTTCTGTCTCTCTCTCTGCCTCCTCCCCTAGGTACATGTACTGGACCGACTGGGGTGAGGCGCCCCGCATCGAGCGAGCAGGCATGGACGGCAGCTCCCGCAAGGTCATCGTGGATGAGGAGATCTACTGGCCCAACGGGCTGGCCATCGACCTGGAGGAGCAGAAGCTCTACTGGGCCGACGCCAAGCTCCACTTCATACACCGGGCCAACCTGGATGGCACCTTCCGGTCAGCGCCTCCTCCTCCCTTCCCCTCGCCTTCTTCCCCCATCCCTTCAGCCCTCTTCATTTGCGGGCCCTCATTTGCGGTTTTAATCCTGGGCCCAGAGCCCCACTTCCTGCAACACCCTAGTTTGCTCCATTTGGAGTGACCTCTGCATCCACACAAGCAGAGTTCGTTTGCTTGTTTTGTTTTGGGCCACACAGGTGGCGCTTAGAGATTCCTGCTGGCAGGTTCCCAGGACTCTATGAGATGCAGGGAATCGAACTTGGGTGAGCCATGGGCAAGGCAATGCCCTCCTCGATGTGCTGTCGTTCTGGGCCCCAGAATTTTTTTTTGTTGTTTTGGTTTATTTTTTTTGGTTGGTTTTTGGATCACACCTGGCTGTACTCAGAGCTTAGAGCCAAGAGGGCTCTACACTCAGGGATCCCACCTGGTGGTGCTCGGGGGACCCTGTGGGATGCTGGGGATCGAACCCCATTTGATCACGTGCAAGGCCAGTGCCTTCCCCAATGTGCTATCACTTCAACCCCTGTGTAGATTTTATATCTATATGAGCCATGCTCATTCTTGGGCGGGGGGCCTAAACAAGGAATCCCATTCGCTTCACATCTAAATAAGCTGCAAAAGTCTTCAGAATGGCAGACAGGGGTGAGGTGTATAGAGCCTAGGGTTCCCCCTGCCCCTGCTTGATCTCTGGCCCACGGCATCACTGTGGACTCAAGGAGAGGCTCAGCTGGGCGCCTCACCCATGGCTGGTGCTCAGTGCAGTGGGTGCAGTGAACAGGGGAACCCAGACGATCCTTCTTTTCTGAGGTGTGATGGCTTTGAGGACCTTCGTCAGGGACTGGGCGAGCCTCCTGGACTCTTCTCCTCAGCAGGTAGTGCTCCGATCTAGGGAGCATGTGTGGATGCTAGTTTTGGGGAGTCTGAGGGATGTCTTTGGGGGAGATGATGTCAGTGGTCGGCCATGGTAGACAGAAGCCCCAGCCCTGCAGTTGCTAGTTTGATGGCGGGGATCACGGGGGGTCAGTGGGGAAGAGTGTGTGATGGATATGTGGGGTGATGACAGTGACGGTAATAATGATGGTTGCAGTGAAGACTGTGAGGGGTGCAGAGGTGCTGGTGGAAGTAATGGTGGTTTTGGTGCTGGTAGCGATGGTGTTGTTGATGGTAGTGATGGTGGTGGTATGATGGTGATGGTGGTCTGATAATAAGTAGAGTGACGTTCATGGGCGTTTTGGTGATGACTCAAGATGATGCTATGGTCATTGGTGGTATGATGATGGTGGTGATGGAGCTATTGATGGTGATGATGGTGGTGGGATTGCTGGAGTGATGGTGATGATGGTGGTGGTGGTCTAATGATAATGATCATGTGATGGGGATGGTGGTTTTGGTGGCGATAGTGATTATGCCAATGGTAGTGATGGTGGTGGTGATGGTCGTGTTGGTGTGACTGAACCATGGTAGTGATGGTGGGGGCTTGGTGGCGCCATGGTGACGGTCATGAAGGTGACAGTAGTGATGATGGTGGTGTGGTTAATGGAAATAAAAGTCAGTGGGAGAGTTACTGGACTTTCTACAGAACTCTGAGGCTCTGAGGTGTGATATATGGAGTCCTCTGGGCTGTGCCTGGCACAGAGGGATGGTAGCCCAGCTCAGGGCCACGTTGGTTGCCAGTCTTCGTCTTTTTGGAGGCGGTAGTTGATGTCTTTGGGGTCAGTGCCCGGGCTCAGCTGGGAGCTCTGGCCTTGCATGTGGGGACTCTGGACTCTGACACACCATGGTTGGTTTCCTGGTAATGCTCTGGCGTCCCCGTAGCCTGGATGCCCAGAGGCTCCCCTGGGGCCCAGTTTCCTTTTACCCAAAGGTGGAGATGGTAGAAAGGACACCGCATAGGACATCACCCAGGAACGTGGCAGGACAGGGGGCCCCTGGAGGTTACATGTTGCCCTTCCCCCCTTTTCTTTTTTTGAGTCACACCCGGCAGCACTCAGAGGTTACTCCTGGCTCTATGCTCAGAAATCGCTCTTGGCAGGCTCAGGGGACCCTATGGGATGCTGGGATTCGAACCACCGACCTTCTGCATGCTAGGCAAATGCCTTACCTCCATGCTATCTCTCCGGCCCCATCCTACTCCCTTTTCTATGCTGCACCCAGACCATGTGGAAGTGCGGGGAGGCAGAACTGATCCCCAATTCACATTTTTGTTTAGGTTTTGGGGGGCCTTACCTGACAGTGCCGGGCGAGTCTCCTGGCTCTGTGCTCGGGTCCCGCCTGGGGGTGTTTGGGAGGACTTGACCGAGGCTCCTGCTGTCTCCTTGGGAATTCGGGTTTTAGTAATGGGCCCTTTTGAAGGGTATAGAAACATGTGGTCGTCCTGTGAAAAGGATCCATTGTGCTGGTCATCTCAGTGCGGCACATCAGAGAAAGTGGCTTCAAGCTCTGCAGCCACATTGAGCGGGGAGGGCAGGCACTCACCTTGGCCGTGACCAACCTAGGTTCAATCTCCAGCACCCCATATAGTTCCCCAAGCACTACCAGGTATGATTCCTGAGCACAGAGTGAGGAGTAACCCCTGAGTACCTCTGGAGTGGCCCAGTATACAAAAACAAGTTTTTAAAAGAAAGATAAAAAACAAGTTAGAGAAATAACTACATTAACAACTATCTTTTTTTTGTCTGTTTTTGGTTTTGGGCCACACCTGGTGACGCTCAGGACTTACTCCTGGCTATGCGCTCAGAAATTGCTCCTGACTTGGGGGACCATATGGGAAGCGGGGGGATCAAATAGCCGTCCGTCCTAGGCTAGTGCACGCAAGGCAGACGCCTTATGGCTTGTGCCACCGCTCCGGCCCCACTAACAACTATCTTGATAATGACAGTGAGTGAGAGAAATAGAATGCCTGTCTCAAAGACTGGCAGGGCGTGGGGGAGAAGGGAGGTGGAGGGCATTGGTGGTGAGAAGGTTGCACTGGTGAAGGGGGTGTCCTTTTTTATAACTGAAACCCAACTACAAACATGTTTGTAATTATGGTGCTTATGTAAAGATATTATAAAAGAAGGAAGGAAGGAAGGAAGGAGAGGAATGAGGAAGGAAGGAGGAAGGAAGGAAGGAGGAAGGAAGGAAGGAAGGAAGGAAGGAAGGAAGGAAGGAAGGAAGGAAGGAAGGAAGACGATTACTTCCTAGGTGTCCTTTTTTATAATTGAAACCCAACTACAAACATGTTTGTAATTATGGTGCTTATGTAAAGATATTATAAAGGAAGGAAGGAAGGAAGGAAGGAAGGAAGGAAGGAAGGAAGGAAGGAAGGAAGGAAGGAAGGAAGACGATTACTTCCTAGGTGTCCTTTTTTATAACTGAAACCCAACTACAAACATGTTTGTAATTATGGTGCTTATGTAAAGATATTAGGATGGAAGGAAGGAAGGAAGGAAGGAAGGAAGGAAGGAAGGAAGGAAGGAAGAAGGAAGGAAGGAAGGAAGGAAGGAAGGAAGGAAGGAAGGAAGGAAGGAAGATGATTACTTCCTAGGTTCATTCCCAGCATCCCACATGGTCTCCTGAGCCTGCCAGGAGTGATTTCTGAGCACAGAGCCAGGAGTAACCCTCTGAGTGCTGCCGGATGTGGCAGCACATCAGAAATTCAGAAAGAAGGCATTACCGAGCAAAAGGAAAAGTCAGACTCCAAACCGTGGAGGTTGGGGTCGGGGATGGAGGACACCCAGGCTAGGGGGGCTGGAGCTGGGTGGACCATGCTGAGCCCCTCTCCTCGGCGCAGGCAGAAGGTGGTGGAGGGCAGCCGGATGCACCCCTTCGCCCTGACGCTGTCCGGGGACACGCTGTACTGGACCGACTGGCAGACTCGCTCCATCCACGCCTGCAACAAGCGCAGCGGTGACAAGCGGCAGGAGCTGCTGGGGGCCCTCTACTCTCCCATGGACATCCAAGTGCTCAGCCCCGAGCGGCAGCCGCACTGTAGGTCGGGGGGGTGGGGAGGGGGCTGGGGCGGGCATGGGGAGAAGCAGCGGCACCCCGGAGGGCTGGCTTTGGGACAGGCCTCAAGCCCAAGTTCCCATGGGGTGGGAGATTTCCCGCACACAACGCGTGTTTTCTGCCTCCACATCCCCTCTGTCTCGGGGAAACCTGGTGGCCCTCCTGATGGAGTGGCCTTGCAGTGCTCTCACAGGAGAGATGGGGAAAGGGGAATGACTGGCTAGAGGTGAGTGAGACTAGGCTGGGAGCCGTGGTTGGTAGAGAGATTGGGGCAGGGGGCGCCTGGGGCCCAAGGATGCACCTCTGAGCCTGCCTTGTCGCCTGTGCTCCACAGTCCACACTCGCTGCGAGGAGGACAACGGCGGCTGCTCGCACCTGTGCCTGCTGTCCCCGAAGGCCCCGTCCTACACCTGCGCCTGTCCCACCGGCGTGCGGCTGCAGGAGGACAGCAAGACATGCAAGGCAGGTGAGACGGACGGATGGATGGCGGTGGCAGGAGGCAGTGATGGGTATGGGCCGTGGGCGTGAGGCGGGACGTGCTTCAGGGATGTCCATGCCCCATGTGTGGGGGTCTTGGGTCCCTGCTCCGTGCCCAGGTGCTCAGGGGAGCTGGTGCCCAGCTGTTCTGGCCCCACTGGCCAGTGCTCCTCCTCTCTGCCCCGCACAGTGCTCTCAGGCTGTCCTCCAACCCCGGGCTCGAGGAAAACCGCAGTGCGGGGCAGGGAGGTGCCCGTCTGTCCAGCCCATGCCATCCATGCAGCCAGCTTCTCACTGTCTGGCCACTCATTCATTCACTCATCTATTCACTGCTGGGGTGACCCTGCCAGGAGGCACAGTTTTCGCTCGTCACGCCGTGGAGGTCCCGGCCAGTGTCGCAGACCCCCAAGCCTTTCCTCTGGCGTGATTAACAATTTGTTCCTGGCTTTGTACTCGGCGTCTGCAGGGCCAGTACGTGCTCTGTGGCCAGGACGATGTGATGTGCCATTTGGGATGCAGCCGTGGCTGCCTCAGGAGCGTAAAGTGGGACCCCTGGGCTCAGAGTTAGAAACACTGACACGGGGCCAGAGTGATAGCTTGGAGGTAGGGCGTTTACCTTTACCCGGCATCCCATATGGTCTCCCGAGCCTGCCAGCGATTTCTGAGTGTAGAGCCAGGAGTAACCCCAGAGCGCTGCCGGTGTGACCCAAAAGCCAAAATAAAAACCCAAAAACCAAACAAAAAAAGAAACACCAACATGTGCCTCTTTCACTCACTCATCCATCCATCCATCCATCCATCCATCCACTCATTTATTCACTCATTCACTCATTCATTCATTCATCCATTCACTCATTCACTAATCCTCTCATTCATTCTCTCATTCACTTATTCCCTCATTCACTCCTTATTCATTAGCTCATTAGAGTTATTCATTATTCATTCACTTATGCATCATTCACTAAGCATTCACTCACTCATCTCTCCATTCCCTCATTCACTAATTCATTCCCTCATTCAGTAATTCATTCACTCCTTCACTTATTCACGTTCATTCATTCACTACTAACCCATTCCCTCATTTGTTCTTCACCTGGCCACAGCGGCTTGTGCCAACCACCCTTCCAGCAGGTGTCCACACTGAGCTGTGGAATCCCAGTGCCCCAGTGGCTCAGGCTCACGGGGTGCGGTGGGGACCCCGCAAGTTTGAAATCTGGTGCCAGAGAAAGTGGGGGGTCTGGAGCTGGCTCCCTTACCAGTCAGTATTTCCCTGCTCCCAGACAGGAAGTGTGGGGTGGCTGAGTCGAAATTTGGGGTGGGCTCTGAACTGGTGCTGTTGGCAGGATCCTATCGGCCGGTGGCAGACATGGGTCGCTCGTTGCCAGGACAGGCGGGTGACATAGGGCTACCCGCTCTCTGCTGCGGAGGGTTCTAGAAGGCGGATCTCCCAGCTGCCAGCTGTGGGTGTCCTGCCCATGCTTGGAGGGGTGAGGGCTCCTGGGGTGCCGGTTGAGCCCTGGAGTTTGGGGACCTAGAGATCATTTAGAGGCAGTATCTGGGGGTCACACCTGGCTCTGGGCTCTGGGGGCGTGGCTGGGCCTCTGAGGTGGGGTGAAGGCCCTGTATTGGGGTCCTGGGCTCTGGCCTGACTGCGGTTTCTGTGGGCTCTTTGGCCTGACCCTGGGCTCTGTGGCCTTATTGTGGTTCCAAGGCCTGAATCTGGGCTCTGTGGCATGTCTGGGGCTCTGGCAGCGCTGTGGGTTCTGGGGTGTCTCTGTAGGGTTCTATCTCCTGTGGCTCCTGTGGCCGTGGGGTGCTTGGTGGGGAGGTTCAGGATGCAGAGAGGCCCTGACCTGGCTCCTACCTGGGATCAGTCATGGCCTGGCCTAAAACTATGGGTATGTCTGGAACTCCTGAGTCCCACAGCCAGTGCTTCAGGAAGCCGGGTGAGCCCCTCTGAACCCCCCAAACGCCTCAGGCATGTGTGGAGAAAGGCAGAGTCACTGGGTTTGAGTAGAGCCCAGAAAACACAGAGGGGCTGAGATGGGGGCTCCCTGGGATGCAAGGTTCTGAGAGCCTTCCCGGGGAGGGGGGGGCACCTCCCTAGGATCCTGGGTAAAGGGATGGGAATGGGGGAACGGGCCAGCATACAGGAGTGAGCGGGGTCCTGGTGGGGCCCAGAATGACTCAGGCCCATCACCCCCAAGCCTCACCTTTGACTCCCAGCACCCCTGCTCCCCCCCAAGTTGAGCCTGAAAGAGAAGGAGTTTCTTTGTGTCATTTTGTTTTGGGATCACACCCGGCAGCGCTCAGGGGTTACTCCTGGCTCTGTACTCAGGAATCGCTCCTGGCAGTGCTTGGAGGACTTTATGGGGTGTTGGGGATCAAATCAGGGTCATGAGAATCAAACCAGGGTTAGCATGTGCAAGGCAAGCACCCTCCCCGCTGTCCTGTTTCTCCATTTCGTGTGTGTGTGTGTGTGTGTGTGTGTGTGTGTGTGTGTGTGTGTGTGTGTGTGTGTTTCTGGGGGTCCAACCCAGGTCTCTGTGCCTGCCGTGAAGGAGAGGTTGATGGGGGCTGATGGTGGAGGTGTGGGGTATAGGGAATTCCGGGTCCCGCCTCCTTGTCCCACCCTCTGAGCTGCCTGTGTCGTTTCTGGCTGTGACTCGGGTGCAGGAGCATCTCCTGGCCAGCGGATGGGGAGACCCTGTGGCTTTGGGGTGCAGCATCAGGTTCCCCAAGTGAGGATCTGGAGAGTTGGGGCTTGGAGTTTGCCTCAGCAGGCCATGCTCCCCCATCTCAGTGATGGGGCACCCACAGGCTGCAAAGGCCGACTTTCCAGAGCTGTTGGGTCTCCGCCCTGAGCCGCTCTGGCCTCCTATGTCTAGGCCGCCGCTGGGCCGCACCCGCCAGCCCATCTTTTTCCAATTATGTGAATGAGCTAAAAACAGCAGCGGCCTTGGAGAGAGGGACACCTTCTGCCTGTGCAGAACCAGCCCCCAAACTCAGCGTTCAGGGACCAGAACGATAGCACAGTGGGGAGGGCATTTGTCTTGCACGCGGCAGACTGGGGTTCAATCTCCGACATCCCATATGGTCCCCGGGCACTGCCAGGAGCGATTTCTGAGTACAGAGCCAGGAGTAACCCCGGTGCACCGCTGGGAGTGGCCCTAAAACCAAAGCAAAACCAAAACAAACAAAAACTTAGCACTCGGCTTCTGGACAGGGATCATCTCCCTTTTCTGGGGGTCAAGGGTGTGTGTGTGGGTGTGGGTGTCTCCTGACCGTGTTCCCTGGGGGTCAGGAGTGTGTGTGGATGTCTTCTGGCCATGCTCCCTGGGAGAGGGTTGGATGGGAGTCTGACCCCTCATAGACAAGTGGACTGAATCCCTGGGGGGCCGTGGCTGGCTGGGAGCATCAGGAGGTTCATGTCTGGTCCATGGGCGTCCCGACAGCTGGGGGCCGTCGTGCAGCCAGTCTAGTTCTGGAGGTTTCTGGATGTTAGCTGGGCTGGCACTTGTGGCAGAACTGGCCATTGGTGCCTGGGAAGTAGGTCAAAGGGAAGAGGGGGGCACCCCGAGGCCAGGCAGCTGCTGTGCTCAGTGCTGTGGCTCAGGACCGGCTCAGGATAGTCTTAGGACACCCCAGGAACAGGCCTGGGGGCCATGCCCCTCACCTTCCTTTTGGGGGCTGGGGTGGAGGTACAGCGAACAGACCTCTAAGGGCTTGTCCTCCTGGAACCAGGACCACTGCAAGCCTGGACTGATGTTTGTTTGGGGGTCCCCTGGGTTGCCCCGGGCCTGCGTGGAGGGGCCTGAGCTCTGCCATAGAGTGGCACATGCCACCCCCAGGGACAGTTGTCCCCCTGCAGCTGGACACCCCGGGTTTCACTTCCCAGCTTGTCTCCCCACTGCATCCCAAACTCCCTTGGGCAGGCTCCTCTTTCCTGAGGCCTGGTTCTGGGGGGGCCCCAGAGTATGCCCATGCCCTGTCCCCTGCCTGGACTGGTGGCGGCTGTGTGCTCCCCTTTGAGTTCCCCTGGTGTGTGTCTATTTCTTGAGCCCCTATCTTGTAATCTCGGGTGGTCTGTTCTAGCAGGCAGGGACTCTGTTCCTCAGGGACTCCCATCCCTTCCCCTCCTTGCGTCCCTTCTCTCTCTCTCTCCCTTCCCTCCTCCCTGACCCATCTCTATGCCCCTCCAAACCCCCTTCTTCAGTGCCAGCCTGGCCTACCTAGAGATCTGCTGGGGTTCTGGGAGCATCTCCCAGGCCCACCAATGTGGAAGCATACCCAGGGTGCTTGTGGGTTCTGGGGTGCTGGATCCGGGCACTGCTGTCAGGTGGGGTTGCTCCCGATCGCTCCTGGGTTTGGGCCCTGCTGGAGAGGTTCAGGACCCTGGACCCTCAGACATTCAGAAGATCCTGGTCAGCTGTAAAGTACTGAGTTGGGTTGACCCTGTGGTCGCGGGTGTCCCTTCCTGTGATTGGACAGCATAGCCCCACGGACCCCTGGCCCAGAACTGCAGGGAGGAGGATTAAGACTGCTGCTTCTAAGGGTCTGAATCTGGGCACCCCAACTCTGTTCCAGCCCCCCCCTCCCTGCAGGGGCCTCGGAGAGCAGGTGGGCCCAGCTGAGTCAAGGTAGAGACCCCAGTAGGGTTGCCACACTTGGCAGGTTTTTGTGGACACACTAGCCTGGTATTGGAGGATACAGCTGCCTGCCCACTGTCCTGCTTTCAGCTCCCTTCATTCATTCATTCATTCATTCATTCATTCATTCATTCATTCATTCATTCACTCCGGGTTTCGGTGGGTGGGACCCAACTCCTGCTCGAAATTCATGGGGGAATCCTGCAGTGACAGGGATAGAACCTGGGGCCTTTTGCTTACAAAGCTGGGTCTGGATGGCCTCTAGCTTGAGACAGGCTGGAGCTGGCCCTACCCATGACCCTGGCTTAACTGGACTCAGCGTCGCAGCGTTCAGAAGTGCTCTCTACACCCTGCACCCTAGCAAGGATGGGACTGCCTGGCCTAACCCACCTTGGGGTGTTGCCTGCTTACTTCTGCATATGCGCATGCGCAGGAAGCAGAGCTCAGGGGCGCCCCTGAAGGAAGTTCCAGGAACTGCAGTGGGGTCTCTTCTGCGCAGGCACCAGGGGGACCCTGGGACCCGTCCCCAGGACCCCCCATAAGTTGCTCCCAGTTGCCCCCAGCCTGAGCCCTGCCTCCAGCCTCAGCAGCCGCATCTCTTCAGCCCAGTTTCTCCATTTTCTGCAAAACTCTGGAACCTCAAAGCCCTGCCTGGCGGGTGTCAGAGCCCCCCTTTGGGGCTAATTATCACCTGCTATTAGCTCAGCCTGGTGTGCTGCAGCGCTCAGCCGGAAAAAGGGGCTCCCTGCAGGGGTGTGAGCCTGTGTTTGGGCTGGAGATGTGGGGCTGGCCTGATTTTGGGGGACTGTGGGGCATATGTTCCTTGATAGCTCAGGACCTGCGGGGGGCGTCACAGCCCCTCTGAATTCTGGAGACTCCCTGAACAGCCCAGAATCCCACCTCTCTTGACCCTGGATTTGGAGGCCCTGCTGGGGGGAGTGCAAATGCATCGTGGGGGTAACCCTGCTTCTGGCCCCTGATCTCAGCCTTAGATTCCGAAACCAACCCCAGGCCCGAGTCCAGCTGAGCCAAGTGCTGGGGAGCTGGCACTGTGCTCCCACTTTCGGGCTTCATTTGGTGGGATCATCTGTCTGTGGCTGCTCTGTGTCCTGGAGCTCAGTTTCTGCCCTTAGGGTAAAGAGGTCACATACATTTTGGGGTGGTGTGCAGAGGACGTTGATCTTAGGTGATGGAACCCAAGGATGGGGGTGGCCAGGCTGTGTTCAGGTGTCCTGTGAGGCTAGAACTGAATTAGGGTGTTGGGGGCACTATGGTAATGGGGCTTCTTGGCGCATGTTTGAGCCTGGCCTGTGCCTCAGTTTCCCCAACTCTGATCTCCTTTTGCTGTTGCTACCATGTGGGTGTCCCCTAGTGCAGAACCAGGTGCCCAGTGCCTTCCCTGAGCCTGGGTTCGAGAGGTTCTGTGAGAAGACAGGGCAGGCGGTCAACGTCTGCCACTCCCACCACACACACCCTGGGGTCCTTGCAGGCAAGCCTAATTGCCCTGAGTGGTCCCCAAACCTCAGGGTTCCTGAGACCAGAGGTGGTGCCCAGCACTGGGAGAAGTGTCCATTTTTGGATCCCCTGGGCCCCGAGATGCCAGACGTAGCTTGGGCATGTGGTAGATTTGCAGGCCTAGCATGGGGAGACCAGAAAGTCCAGACTGTTCCTGGGGACCCCTGGGCAGCCCCACCTTCTCTGCCATGCAGGAGGCAGCATCCCTGCAGCTGGGTGAGGGCTGGCAGGGGGCAGGAGCATTGCATGCTTTGAGGAGCCCAGTGTCCAGTGCCTAGGCAGGAGAGGAGCGAGCGAGGAGGCTGTACTGTGAGCCTCTTGGCTGACCCCCCTCTCTGCAGCAGCAGCCGCCTGTGCCAGCACACAGGGCCTAGTGAG
This sequence comes from Suncus etruscus, assembly GCF_024139225.1. Classification (NCBI taxonomy): domain Eukaryota; kingdom Metazoa; phylum Chordata; class Mammalia; order Eulipotyphla; family Soricidae; genus Suncus; species Suncus etruscus. The sequence continues at coordinate 111,267,885 of NC_064856.1, forward strand.
GCTGAGGGCCCACTGGTGCCCAGCCCTGTGCCCGCCTCTCATCCCGAGCTCGCTGATGTCCCTGCAGGCGCCGAGGAGGTACTGCTGCTGGCCCGGCGCACGGACCTGCGACAGATCTCGCTGGACACGCCGGACTTCACGGACATCGTCCTGCAGGTGGCCGACATCCACCACGCCATCGCCATCGACTACGACCCGCTCGAGGGCCACGTGTACTGGACGGATGATGAGGTGCGTGCCATCCGCCGGGCACGTCTGGACGGCTCCGGGGCGCAGACACTGGTCAGCTCCGAGGTCAGCGACCCCGACGGCATCGCGGTGGACTGGGTGGCCCGCAACCTCTACTGGACCGACACGGGCACCGACCGTATCGAGGTCACGCGCCTCAACGGCACCTCCCGCAAGATCCTGGTGTCCGAGGACCTGGACGAGCCTCGGGCCATCGTGGTGCACCCTGTGAGGGGGTGAGTGGGGCAGCGGCATACGTTCTGGAATGTTCTCTTGCTTGCAGGGTCCTGAGGGCTTGTGGAAGTTACAATTTAAAACTTGTTCCCAAGTTTTGGGGGGACCTCAAAGGGGACAGGGATGAGGCACACCCCCCTCTTCACTTTTTCCTCCAGTTCAACTGAGGAAGTGGAGCCCAGAAAGGTTGAGGATTTGGCTGTGGCCACACAGCTGGAGGGCGTGGTTGCACCCATCTGCTTCCAGGTCATTTCAGGGCTCAATGAATCCGAGAGCTGGTCAGTCTGTGCAGTCAGTCGGAGCCTGGTGGAGTTTCCCCCAAACTTTGTAGAGGAGCAGCTGGGAACCTGAGGGGCTGTGAGCAGGACAGCAAGAGATCGAGGGGAGGAGATGGACGCAGCTCCATCATGGGGCTGGAGATGAGATGTGGGGGATCCCTTTGGGGTGTCCCAGGGACAGTTTTATGTTTGTGTTTTTGGGCCACACCCGGTGGTGCTCAGAGGTTCCTCCTGACTCTGCTATTAGAAATTACTCTTGACTGGCTCAGGGGATCCATGGGATGTTGGGGATCGAACGTGGGTCAGCCGCATGCAAGGCAAACGTCCTTCCTGCTGTGCTGTTACTCTGGTCCCATCCTGTGGACAGTTGCAGGGGACTTTGGCAGGTATGGGGCTGGGTTAGACTTTTTGCTTCTGCACAGAGTGGGGGACAGGAGAGGGTCAGTTATGGGGGACACACCAGGGAAGTAGTTTCTTGAGTTTTGGGGGGTTGGTGCAGAGTTCTGGGCTTTCCAGCCCTGCTGAGAGTCTGAGGAGTCCCACAAAGGGGTCAGGTTCAAGTGTGGAGACATTAGTGGCTAGGGATTGGTGACCAGTCAGATATGGATATGGGAGGGACTGACTCTACCCCCCAACCCTCTAGACCCTGATTCTGTCCATGGGCCCCTCACAGCGACCCCCGGGGTCCCTGCTCTTCCCCACCCCTGTGCCACCAAACCCACCCTGGGTGCTCCTCTGTTCCTGCTGTCCTTGCCTTCCCTCAGGGGGTTGGGGCGCTGGCCTGGGGGTGCCTCATCTTCATTGTCTTGGGCCTCTACTTCTGCAGCCTCATGTACTGGACCGACTGGGGGGAGCACCCCAAGATTGAGTGTGCCAGCCTGGATGGGCAAGACCGGCGTGTGCTGGTGAATACATCTCTGGGCTGGCCCAACGGCCTGGCCCTGGACCTGCAGGAGGGCAAGCTGTACTGGGGGGACGCCAAGACTGACAAGATTGAGGTGGGTTGTGCCCGCTCCCCTGTCCTCCTCAGTTCCTCTGCATGGGGGGGGGGGGGGCGTGTCACCTGGCATTTCCCACCCTGCTTCTGTGCTGTGGCTCCAGGCATTCACATGTTGGACGGTCAGCCTCACCTGTATAGTTTTGTGCCTGATGTTTTCATCAAACCCCTAAAGGCTCTGTTTTTTTATTTTTTATTTTGTTTGGTTTTGGGCCATACCCAGCAGAGCTCAGGGGTTACTCCTGGCTCTGTGCTCAGAAATCGCTCCTGGCAGGTATAGGGGACAAAATGGGATGCCAGGATTCGAACCACCATTGGTCCTGGGTCGGCTGCTTGCAAGGCAAATGCCCTACCGCTGTGCGATCTCTCCGGCCCCTAAAGCAGGGGTCTCAAACTCGTGGCCCTCGGTCGTTTGCGGCCCTCTGTACAACATTTTGTGGCCTTGCCCTAGAGGAATCTTTCTTTGTTTTGTTTTGTTTTAGTTGTTTGGGTCACACCCCCCAATGTTCAAGGCTTACTACTGACTTTGCACTCAAGGATCACCCAGACTTTGCCTCCTGCAGCCCCCAGGTAAATTGAGTTTGAGACCCCTGCCCTAAAGGCTCTGTTTTAAAGATCAGAAATAGTTGGGGCTGGAGTGATATGATAGCACAGCGGGTAGGGAATTTGCCTTGCACATGGAAGACTTGGGTTTGATACCTAGCATCCCATTGGGTCTCCCAAGCCTGCCAGAAGTAATTTCTGAGTGCGGACCCAGGAGTAACACTTGAGTCACACCTGAGCCGGATGTGGCCCAAAAACAAAAACAAAACAGATCTGAGTCAGTGGCTTCCAGTGTGTTTGGGCCAGAAAACCCCAGACTCTGAAGTTTGTGGCCCCTGATCCTTGACACTGGCAAGCAAGAATCCAGGCCTCAGCTTGCAGCAGTGTTGCCCTGGTGTTCAGTATGAGCGTCATTGTGCTCTGGAAACACAGCAGTGTGGAGGGTGCAGGAGGCTGGCCGCATCCGAGCAAACATTGCTAACCGATGCGTGTCATTGCTGGAGGCCAGGCCACAACCCTGCAGATGTAACGAACTGATTCCTTCAGTTCTGTGTGATGGTGCTGGAAGCCAGTCTGCATCCCTGCAGACATTGATAATTGATGCCTTCAGCTCTGTGGCTGCACCCAGCAGACATCACGAATCGATTTCAGACCTCCTCCCTCAGAGCCTGCCTATGCCTGAGACTCACATATAAATCCATGCTGGCATTCACTGCTCGCTGGTGTGCCAGGGGTACCAGACATGCCCCCAGTATGCCTGCAACCCAGCAGTCACACTTGGGCAGGGAGGCGGGGCTCTGCCATATCCTGGCGAGGTTCAGGACGCTCTGGGGCTCCTGTCTCTCCTGGGAGGCTCCTGCCTATGCTGACCTGAGGCTCCCATCCCGCAGGTGATTGATGTGGACGGGACAAAGAGGCGGACGCTCCTGGAGGACAAGCTGCCCCACATCTTCGGCTTCACGCTGCTCGGGGACTTCATCTACTGGACCGACTGGCAGCGGCGCAGCATCGAGCGGGTGCACAAGGTCAAGGCCAGCCGGGACGTCATCGTGGACCAGCTGCCCGACCTCATGGGGCTCAAGGCCGTGAATGTGGCCAAGGTGGCTGGTGAGTCGGCTGCCTCTGGGGCACTGCCGACGGGGTTCGAGGCTGCTGCTGGTCTGTTTGAAGCTAGAGCAGTGGTTGGGTGTCCAGGTGGAGGGGTGAAAACAGCAACTGGGGCGGCAATCGCTCAGTACTCAGAAGCTACTATTTCTTTTCTGTAGTATCAAATAATTAACGATGGGGCTGGATGGCGGTGGATGGCGATGGATTTCTCTCTGCCATCCCAGGCCACGTGGCTCAGCAGCCCCATCCAGCCGGCGGGTCCCAGGCCCAGGTGAAAGGCGAAATCACTCACAGGCAGGCATCAGGAAGTATCAGCTTTATTCATCCCTATTTACCACATGTGTGGCCCATATCATAACCAATTAAGCAATCAGCCATTCTAGGCTACCCTGCATCTAAACTTCTTTTAGCCATCTCCCTTTGGCCTCCATCCTGGTCAAACACCAAAAGAGGCAGAGACCCAAAAGCCAGAGCGCCCAGCAGCGCAGAAAGGGCAGAGACCCTAATCCCCTCGCTCCAAGGTTTATCTACTTATTCCAAGACCCCTCCCAGGAATGGGCGGGGTCTATCAGGTAAGGTCACACCTAATATTCAGTTCCCAAGACCCCTCCCAGAAATGGGTGGGTCTTAGGTAGCTACACATAATTCCAGGGTCTCAGATAGGTACACCTACACTTTTCTTTTTCTTTTGGTTTGTTTTTGGGCCACACCTGGCCGCACTCAGGGGTTACTCTTGGCTCTGCACTCAGAAATTGCTCCTGGCAGGCTCAGGGGGACCATATGGTATGCCGGGGATCCAACCTGGGTCTGTCCCGGATTGGCCGTATTCAAGGCAAATGCTCTACTGCTATGCTATTGCTCCGGCCCCAACTATTTCTTTTCTTTTTGGAGCCACACCTAGCGGTGCTGGGGGGGGGGTCACTTCAGGCAGTGCTCGGGGTACCCTATGGTATGCTGGGGATAGAACCTGGGTTGGCCTCCTATAAGGCAAGCACCTTCCCTGCTGTGCTGTCGCTCCACAAGCTAATATCTGAGGGTTCTGGGGGATATCTGGCTTCATTTCTGGGGGCTCCCCATGCAGAGCTTCCCCAAACACCTGCATCCTGGGTCTAACCATATGCAGCAGCTCCATGGAATGGGAGTTGGTGCACCCCACTTTGTGGGGTGAACCCCAGTGCAGAGTCTTTATGGAGACTCAGTCAGGGGGTGTCTAACCAGTTCAGGGTCTGGGGGTGCCCGAAGTGGAGTTGTGTCCTGTCTGGCTGAGTTCTGTTTAGGAGGCTTGACTGCCTGCCTTATTCCCCTGCCTTGGCCACACTCACGCTGCCTGTCCCCTGCAGGGACCAACCCGTGCGCGGACCAGAATGGCGGCTGCTCCCATCTCTGCTTCTTCACGCCCCATGCCACGCGATGCGGCTGCCCCATGGGCCTGGAACTGCTGGGGGACCTGCGGACGTGCGTGGTGCCCGAGGCCTTCCTGGTGTTCAGCAGCCGTGCGGCCGTGCACCGCATCTCCCTGGAGACCAGCCACAACGACGCCGCCATCCCGCTCACGGGCGTCAAGGAGGCCTCGGCGCTCGACTTCGATGTGGCCGACAACCGCATCTACTGGACGGACGTGGGCCTGAAGGTGGGCGCCTGGGAAGGCAGGGCGAGGGCTTAGGGTGCTACCTTGCGCCCGGACTGAGATGGTTGGGAAAGAACTCGTGGTTTCTGGGACTCATGGGGACCCCCTTTTCTGTTTTTATTTTGTCTCATTTGGGGGCCTCACTTCGCAGTGCTTAGGGGTTACTGCTGACTGTGCTCAGGAATCATTCCTGGCAGTGCTCAGGGCACCCTATGGGATGTCGGGATTCAAACCCAGGTCATCTGCGTGCAAGGCAAACGCCCTCCCTGCTGTGCTGTCTCTGACAGGAACCCTGTTTCTATATGCTACGACCAGGTGTAGTTATCCCCCTGACCTGTCCTCATGCCCACCCCCTGGATGCAGCATCTACTGATTTGGGGACCTGACCTCCCCTCCCCTGCTGTGCCCTAGAGCCCCAATACACCTTCTGGCCATTCTCAGCCAACCCCTGAGTGAGGGGCTGTTGTGTCTGCTCTTTCCTGCCAGCAGTAGCTCTTTTTAATCTGCCCTTTTTTTTTTTTTAACGGAGAAGGGAGGCAGTGTTGAGGGTTTGCATCTGGGTCAGCCGCGTTAAAGGTGAGTGCCCTAAACTGACTGACCTGTTGCTCTGGCCTTATTTTTGTTTTCTTGTTTTGTTTGGTGTTTGAGTCATATCCAGCAGTGCTCAGGGGTTATTCCTGGCTCTACGCTCAGAAATCGTTCCTAGCAGGCTTGGGGAACCAAATGGGATGCCAGGGATTTAACCTGGGTCCATTCTGGGTCGGGTGCATGCAAGGCAAACACCCTACCACTGTGTCCAGCCCTTCTGGCCTATTCTTGAGGCAGCTGAGTGAGCAAGTGGGAAGTAAATAACATACAAATATTGCCCAGTACTCCCTGAGGCCACCTTTCAGACCTTCTTATGCAGACTTCCAGGCCTGGGGGCGGCTCAGTGGCCTAGGTCTGGCCTTACGTATGTGAGTCACACCCCAGCTTCTAGCCTGCACCCTTTCCCACATCAAAGATACGTTTTATAAACTAAAATAAAAACTCTGGGGCTGGAGTGATAGCACAGTGGTAGCATTTGCCTTTCATTTGCCTTGCATGTAACCAACCCATATTCCATCTCCAGCATCCCATAGGGTCCCTCGAGCCTGCCAGGAGTGATTTCTGAGCACAGAGCCAGGAGTAAGCCCTGAATGCTGCTGGGCGTGGCCCCAAAACAAAAAAACAAAAACAAAAACAAAAAACCCCAAAATTTGTAAAGTCAAATATTAAAACCCTTTGATACTGCGCCTCGGCCCTCATGCCGGCTGGAGCCGCCACTGACCCCACTTCTCCCCCAGACCATCAGCCGAGCCTTCCTGAATGGCAGCTCCGTGGAGCACGTGGTACAGTTTGGCCTCGACTACCCCGAGGGCATGGCCGTGGACTGGCTGGGCAAAAACCTGTACTGGGCCGACACCGGGACCAACAGGATCGAGGTGGCCCGGCTGGACGGGCAGTTCCGGCAGGTCCTCGTGTGGAAGGACTTGGACAACCCGCGGTCACTCGCCCTGGACCCCACGAGAGGGTGAGGACCGTGTGTGCAGGGCAGGGCCAGGTCCCATTTCTGCAGCGGTCTCAGGCTGGGACTTGGAAGGGATAATGGTGGCCCCCGTGTCTCGCTGTGACTGTCCTTGGCTAGGCCCTGGGGACTTTGGGGACTGCACCGGTCCGCGCTTAAGCTGATAGGGAATGAATTGTCAGGACACAGCACCTAGAAGGTTCCAGGCATGAGAGAGAGGGCGAGCGAGGTTAGGGGTCCTGAATTGAATCCTGTGTCTTCTGTGTCTTGTCCCCAGGGTCAGGCCATCTCCTGTCCTGTATCCCCATATCCTGTCTCCAGAGCAGGCCATATTCTGTGTCCCCTGCGTCCTGGCCTCAGACTTGGGCCGTGTCCTGTGTCCCCTGTGTCCTGTCCCAGACCAGGCCCATGTCATATCCTGTCCCCAGACTTAGGTCGTGGCCTGTCTTGTGTCCCACATCCTGTCCCCAGACTTCATTCATCTCCTCTCCTGTGTCTCTAACGTCCTGTCCCCAGACTCGGCCACTGCCTGGTCATCCCGGCACAGAGGCCCAGTGAAAATTTCTTGGAGATCTTGTTACTCCTTTACCCCCATGCCTGTGCCTAGGCCCAGAACCAGGTCCCCAGAACCGGGTCCCCACCAGAGCCAGTGCAAGAGCTTTGGCAGGGTCATCTGGGCATGTACTGCATACAATCTGATCAGAACCCGACCTTACTTCCTGGCACCATTGACTGCAGTTGGATCCACTGGGGACCCACTGGAAGGGACAAGTAGCCGTCTCCGCTTCTGAAACTCTGAGTTTGTCCTCCAGAGCTGTCCTCTGGGCCTGGTAGATGGACAGTTGCCCCGTCTACAAAATTGGGGTGTCAGCTCCTGTCTCCCCTTGCTCCCAGGGTGGTGGACAAACCCTGCAGGGGGAGAGCGGGCTGAGAGGGTGAGTGGATACCCTGGAGCCCACCGTGTGCACCCCTGGCCTGTCCCCAGCTACCTCTACTGGACCGAGTGGGGCGGGAAGCCTCGAATCGTGCGGGCTGGCATGGATGGCAGTGGTGCTGTGATGCTGGTGGACAAGGTCGGCCGTGCCAATGACCTGACCATCGACTACGCTGACCAGCGTCTCTACTGGACCGACCTGGACACCAACATGATCGAGTCATCGGATATGCTGGGTGAGGATCCGTAGGGTCACCCCGGCCTGGCTGGGCAGTGATGGGTCCCCACGTTTGCGGACCGAACTCAGGCCTTTTCCCCCTGCCCCTATGCGCACTGTAACTGGTTTATCACAGACGGGGAAACTGAGGCCTGGACAGCTCACCGACCTGCCCAGGGCCCGACTGAGCAAGCTTGCGTGTTCCCACAGGCCAGGACCGGGTGGTGATCGCCGATGACCTCCCGCACCCATTCGGCCTGACCCAGTACAGCGACTACATCTACTGGACCGACTGGAACCTCCACAGCATAGAGCGGGCCGACAAGCGCAGTGGGCGGAACCGCACCCTCATCCAGGGCCACCTGGACTTCGTGATGGACATCCTGGTCTTCCACTCGTCCCGCCAGGACGGTGCCAACGACTGTGCGCAGGCCAACGGGCAGTGTGGGCAACTGTGCCTAGCTGTGCCCGGCGGCCACCGCTGCAGCTGTGCCTCGCACTATACCCTGGATCCCAGCAGCCGCAACTGCAGTCGTAAGGGCCCCGTGATCCCCACACCAGGAGGCGGAGGGGGAGAGCCTCTCCATTGGTGCCTTGGAGCACCTGGAGAGTGGGCGGGTTGTGCACTGCACGGTGTGGGCTGTGGCCCAGAGGTCTGGCCTGGTAGTTAAGCTGGAGCTTCACCCAGACACCGTGGGTGGGGAAGGCCGATCACTGTGGGGAGGTTCGTGCCCTGAACAGTGGGCTTCCTCTCCTCTATTTCTGTTTTTTTTTTTTTTTTTTTTTTTGGAAGGTGGGGTCTAAACCCAGCATGCTCAGGGGTTACTCCTGGCTCTGTGCTCAGAAGTTGCTCCTGGCAGGTTCAGGGGACCATATGGGATGCTGAGATTCGAACCAGGTCCGTCCTGTGTTGGCCACGTGCAAGGCAAATGCCTTACTGCTATGCTATCTCTCTGGCCCCTGAAATTTTATTTTATTTTATCTATTTATTTATTTATCTATCTATTTATTTATTTATTTTTTGAGTCACACCTGGTGGCACTAAGGAGTTATTCCTGGCAGGCTTAGGGAACCGTATTGAGATGCCGGGATTTGAATCCCATTCGTCCTGTGTTAGCTGCTTGCAAGGGCAAATGCCTTACAGCCCTATTGCTCCGGCCCCTGAGATTATTTAACTTTATTGATTGATTGGTTTCTGGGCAACACCCACACGTGCTCAAAGGTCACTCCTGGTTTTGTACTCAGAAATTGCCCCAGACAGGCTGGGGGATCATATGGGATGCTGGGACTCGAACTAGGTCCCTCCCAGGTCGGCTGCATGCAAAGCAAATGCCCTACCTCTGTACTATCTCTCTGGTCCCATATAACTTTATTTTTGTTCTGTGGACCACACTCGGTGATACTCAGGGGTTATTCCTGGCTATGTGCTCAGAAATTGCTCCTGGCTTGGCAGACCATATGGAATGCTGGGGGATCGAACCGCAGTCTGTCCTAGGCTTGTGCAGGCAAGGCAGACGCCTTACCGCTTGCGCCACCACTTGGGCCCAGTTTTTACCTCTTTTGTGGGGACAGGGAAGAACGTCGCCAACAGTGCTCAGATTGTCTGAGGCCATTCCTAGCAGTGCTTAGCTCAGTGTCTGGGCCTCCTCAAGCTGTCGAGACAGACAGAATGTGGGGTTGGTGGCTATGCATGTTGGGACTGAACTACTTGAGGCCTCATGTACGTGTGGCAGCCCATGGAGTTAACGATTTTTCTGCCCCTTGTGTCGGGCTTTTTTCTTTTCTGATTTTGGGGCATACCAGGTTGTGCTCCAAGAGTACTCCTAGAACATTGCTCCTGAGTCTTTCCTATGCAGGACCAGACATCCAGCACTGGCCTGCACTGCATAAAGTCCCTTTGAACATCACTCCAGCCTCTGGGTTTCTGGTTGAGGCATCAGGACCGCCAGGACGCAGACATCACCTGTGTGGTCCCGTCCACCATCCCTGCAGGCCACAGCTGCTCCTGCTCACTTGTCACCTGTGTCTGCCTGGCACCTCCCGGTCCTGACCACAATCCCCTTTTTCCTCCCCCAGCACCCACCACCTTCCTGCTATTCAGCCAGAAAGGTGCCATCAGCCGCATGATCCCTGATGACCAGCAGAACCCGGACCTGGTCCTGCCCATCCACGGGCTACGGAATGTCCGGGCCATGGACTACGACCCCCTGGACAGATTCATCTACTGGGTGGATGGGCGACAGAACATCAAGCAGGCCAAGGACGACGGTTCCCAGGCAGGTGCCCCTGTATGTGTGTGTGTATGTGTGGGGTGGACCTCTCGGTTTGGGTGGGTCTTGTCCCTGCAGGAAAGGACCCTTAGTCTGTCTTCATGCAGGACCCGTGCAGGCCTCAGGATTTCTTTTCCTTTTTCCCAGGGGTTGCAAGTGGGGCCACCTGGTGCTGGCTGTTAACTTGTGGCTCCTCAGGCATTCTGTAGGATTGCCTGCACCTGACCCTGGCCCCACGGAGACATAAGGCTTTTGAAGAGAAGGCGCAGGACACTGGGGACTCATTAGGGGCCCAGACCCGACACTGTGTGTGGTCAGCAAGAGTGGGGAGCTGGGCAGGGCTGCCTGAGCCCCAAAACATGGAGGGATGGGCCCTGTAGCTCTGAGCTGGAAGGAAGACGGAGGGGCCTGGCTGTCTGTACTTCCTCACTCATGAAAGGACTGGGGAGGGTGTCTTGGTCCCCGACCACTGCCAGAAGTGATTCCTGAGTATAGAGCTAGGAGTAAAGCATCACTAGCTGTTACCCAAACACCCTCCACCCCCAAAATTTGCAGAGCACTGATGCCGTCTGTGAGGGCAGAGTTGGGGCTCATTTGTGGCTTGACCGTATGCCCTGCAGAAGCTGCATTTGCCTGTCAGGGCTTCCTGGCCTGGCTGTACCAGGCATCTCCCATTCACCAGGGCTGTGGCCTTGGTGCCCATTGGACAGCGCCTGGCACATTCAGACCTGTCTTTATGCGGGTTCAGCACCCCTTGCAGAAGAAGCTGCAGAGTCTCAGGGCTCCTTGCGCAGGGGTCAGGCAGGACCAAAGTCTCGGGTTATCCCATGAGACCTGTTCCTTGGCTGGGTGCTGGTGCAGGAAAGCTGGGGGAGACTTGCTGGAGGTGCTGGTGTCTCCAGGCCTAGCTGCCAGGACCCTGGCAGACATAGCTTTGTGCTGGGAAGGGAGGGAAGGGGCTTACAGCATATGGGCGGAGCTAGTTAACAAATAATGGGTGGGGCTTAGGGCTGGTGGGAGGGGGTTGTATCATAATGGGTGGGGCTTAAATAGGTGGATGGTGTTAATTTATGGGCGGGGCTTGTCATGAATGGGCAACACTCACAAGTGATTGGCGGCACTCACTGCAGTGGAATTTCCCTTTATCATCCCAGAGGCAAAATCAGCCAGTCCCTCTTTGGGTCCTTCATTGAGAACTGCAGGGTGCAGACTGGTAGGGGTGGGGAGTGATTTTTTTTCATCAGGCTGATGACAAGCTCTTTGAGTAAGGAGAGGAGGAGAGAGTGAGGCTGTGGTATCCCGCAGGGACTGTTACCAGGTGCAAATTGCCTTCCAGGCCCTGCAAAGCACTTTAGTGTCTGGGAAGGAGACCCTGGACTGGCTCCGGGTCCCACCTACTGCTGGAAGCCCTGTTCCCCATCTCATTAGCACCTGCCCAGGGTGTGTGCAGTCCTTCATTTGGCTCAGCTATTTCTCTCTTCTCTTTATTCATTTTTTTGTTTTTTGTTTTGGCCACACCCGGTGACGCTCAGGGGTTACTCCTGGCTATGCGCTTAGAAGTCCCTCCTGGCTTGGACACTGGGGGATCGGACCTCGATCCATCCTAGGCTAGCGCTGGCAAGGCAGACACCTTACCTCTAGCACCACTGCGCCGGCCCCCTCTTTATTCATTTTCATTGTTTGTTTTATTCTGGGGTCACAGCCCGAGGATGCTCAGGGGTTACTCCTGGCTTTGTGCTCAGGGATGGCACGTGGGCGTGAGAGACCATCTGAGAAGCTGTTAGAGACCAAGTTGGTTGTGCCCTGTCTGTGGTCCTGGGCTCCCACATTCTCCAGCTTCCACACCCCTTCACCCTTATCTGTGTGGGTAGCACATATTCATGACCCCTGCAGCTGTTTCTGCTGGCCCTCTCCGGCCCCCCTAGGTCCCCATCTGCTGACTGTTCTACAATGGCCCCCAATCCTTTCTGTTTTTCTGTGGGTCTGTCTGTCACTCTGCACATCACGAGTCCCCAGGTGAGAGACATATTAGAACATCCTTAAGGTGGAAACGTCTGCCAGTGCGTGGGGGAGGGTCATGTCACCAGGCCCCTCCTTTGTTGCCATGGTGGTCCATGTTCCTAATGGCCACTGGCTTCTGAGTAAGAGACAAGGAGGTGGGAGTGTCCCCGAGACTTGAATTTCTTAGTGTAAGTATTGCTCCCAGCTTAGAAAGTGGAATTGGGGGCTGACATGATAGTTCAGCAGAGGTGAGGGGTGGAGTGGGCGTTTGCCTTGTGTCCGTCCGACATGGGTTCAATCCACATTATCCCTTATGGTCCCCATGCACTGCTAGGAATGATTTATAGGCACAGAGCCAGGAGTAGCCCCTGAACATTGCTGGTTGTGGCAAAAAAAAAAATTGGAATTGGAATTAGGGGCCAAAACAATAATACAGTAGGAAGGACATTTGGGCTGCAGGTTGCAACACTTGGGTTGACCTGGGTTTGATCCCTGGCATCCCACATGGTCCTGACTGATTCCTGAGCACAGAACTAGAAATATAGAAGTAAGCCCTGAGTACTGCTGGGTATGGCCCCCAAATGAAAAATAAATAAAATAAGAAAGAAAATAAGGAGGCGGGGGGGGGGGGCGGCGGCGGAGAGATAGCATGGAGTAAGGCGTTTGCCTTGCATGCAGAAGGTTGTGGTTCGAATCCCAGCATCCCATAGGTCCCCTGAGCCTGCCAGGAGCGATTTCTGAGCGTAGAGCCAGGAGGAACCCCTGAGCACTGCCGGGTGTGACCCAAAAACAAAAAACAAAAAACAAAAAAAAATAAGAAAGAAAGAAAGAAAGAAAAAAAATAAGGGGGGGTAGAGAAATAGAATGGAGGTAGGGTGTTTGCCTTGCATGCAGAAGGACGGTGGTTCGAATCCTGGCATCCCATATGGTCCCTCAAGCCTGCCTGGAGCCATTTCTGAGTGTAGAACCAGGAGGAACCTCTGAGCACTGCCGGTTATGACCCAAAAAAAAACAAAAGGAAGGAAGGAAGGAAGGAAGGAAGGAAGGAAGGAAGGAAGGAAGGAAGGAAGGAAGGAAGGAAGGAAGGAAGGAAGGAAGGAAGGAAAGAAGGAAGGGAGGGAGGGAGGGAGGGAGGGAGGGAGGGAGGGAGGGTGGGAAGGAAAAGAAATTGGAGTGGGTTGTACAAGTCGTCCTTCCTTTCTTGTGGTCCTCCCAAGTGGTGCTCACCAGGCATGGGGACCCCTCAGGCTGATGGTCCCATGAGAGCCACAGCTGCCTTGCTGCCACAGTGGTGCCCAGTCCCCAGGACACACTGAGTGATGCTCTGGGGCTCTGTGTGGATGCTGAACATGTGGCTTAACATGTGGCACATCGGGCCCTAACCCTGGGCTCCCCCTGCCCTCCTTCCTGTCTCTCTGGGAAGGGACATCTGTATCTCCTCATGGGCTTGCTTGAAGTGTCCCCAGGATTGCTTATGGCTGGTTCCCACAGACCTGCCTTCCCCAGGGTCTCAGCCAGAGTCTCCTCCACTTACACTCCACTGCCAAGCTCTGGTCTTAGGGACCAGAGTGACAGCTGGGACGGGTCCCACCCATCCACATTTGGGAGTATGGGTCAGTCCCGCTGCAGAGAAGCATGACCTTCCTTCACTGGACTCAGATGCCGGGACTCAGCACAGTTGCCCTGGGGGGCTGGACCAAAGTCTGGGGCAGTCAAGGGGGACTGGGGACTCCCTTTTCCAGTCTCGGTGCAGGAAGACGACTTGTGAAGGGGGGTTCTTGGAGGTGCCAAGTACCTGCCTGTTTGTTCTGGGGGTGCACTGTGTGTCGTGGAGGTTCTCGGGGCACGACAGGGTGGGGATGCACGGGCAAGACAGGAACCCCCCGCTGGCTCTCATGCCTCCCCTCTCCCCCTTGCAGCTGACCCTCCTGACCACCCCAGGCCCCAACCAGAACCCTGAGCGGCAGCCCCATGACCTTAGCCTGGACATTTTCGGCCGCGCGCTCTTCTGGACGTGCGAAGCCACCAACACCATCAACGTGCACCGGCTGAATGGGGCGGCACTGGGCGTGGTGCTGCGCGGAGACCGGGACAAGCCTCGCGCCATCGCCGTCAACGCAGAGCGGGGGTGCGGTGGAGGGCCCGTGGGGGGCTCTGTTGGGTGGTTTTTGCCTGGGCAGGGACATCTTGCCGAGACCAGCTGGGCTGTGTGCTCTGGCTCTGGTTACTAGGGGAGACCTTCCCCGGCATCCAGTGTAGTATGTGTCATCTAGATGGGTTCCCCCTTCAGAGCTCGGGCACAAGCTCCCTTTCCGGGGTGCCCTTTCGTCCCTGGAAGGTGTCACAGGCTCCCCAGACAGAGGTGGAGCCTTTATAGGACAGTCTGACAGAAGGGGGGCACTCGGGGGCTGAGTGCAGGAGGGTGTCTGGCACTGGTAGGGAGCACAGATGGATGAGCATAAGTGTGGGTGAGCATAGGTGTGGGGTGAACAAGATAGGTGCAGAGCTATCCAGCCCCCACTTCTTGTCCAGAGTGATCATTCCCAGCTCATTGTCCTAGTGCAGACCTGGGTTTTTATTTATTATTTTGACACGGGGGCACTCACTTGGGAGTGCTCCATGCATCACTCCCCACAGTGCCCCAGGGTCTTTGTGATGCTGTTGATGGAGCCCGGTCACTCTCTCACTCAGCCTCGTCCCTCTTTCTCCTCACCTGGCATCACCTCTGCAGACTTATCCCTCATGCGGTCTGGGGTCCTCACTGTGGCGTTGGGTTAGACTTACACTAGAGTGCGGGGGGTCCCCTTGCAGGCTCGGGGGCAGCAGGCGCATTGGGGTCCCCGCCGCCCGTCTGAGGGTCTCCCTGTGCCTTTCCTGTAGGTACCTGTACTTCACCAACATGCAGGAGCGCGCGGCCCGGATCGAGCGGGCGGCCCTGGACGGCACAGAACGCGAGGTTCTCTTCAGCTCCGGCCTCATCCGACCCGTGGCACTTGTGGTGGACAACGCGCTCGGCAAACTCTTCTGGGTGGACGCAGACCTGAAGCGCATCGAGAGCTGCGACCTGTCGGGTAGGTGCCCCTGGTCCCCCCGGGTCTGGCCGTCAGGGCAGTGGGCACCGTCGGGTGAGTTCAGGTTCCACAAGCGACCCTGAGGGGGCATATGAGCTGTTGACCTTGTGCTCTGGGTTCTACTGGCACCGTCGAGGTGGGCCTAGGCAGGAGATGCAATGCCTGGGACCCCGTGGAGGGAACAGGGCTGCAGATCGGGACAGGGGCTGAGCTAAACGGCCCCCGTGGCTCTGCCATCTTCCACAGGGGCCAACCGGCTGACCCTGGAAGACGAGAGCATCGTGCAGCCTGTGGGCCTGGCCGTGCTGGGCCCGCACCTCTACTGGGCCGACCGGCAGCAGCAGCTGATCGAGCGCGTGGACAAGGCCACGGGTGACCGGCGGACGCGGGTGCAGGGCCGAGTGCCCCATCTCACGGGCATCCTGGCAGTGGAGGATCGCAGCCGACAGGAGACCTGTAGGTGGCGGTCTCAGGGAGGGTGGCAGGGTGGGTGCTGAGCTCTGATCCACTCCTAGGAGGGAGAGGGCAGTGACCGTCTGTGGTCGTGGGTGGTGTGTGTGTGTGTGTGTGTGTGTGTGTGTGTGTGTGTGTGTGTGTGTGTGTGTATACTGGATCTCACCCCATTGTTCCTCCTGGCTCTGTGCTCAAAAATTAATTCCTGGCAAGCTCCCGGAATCCTATAGGATGCTGGGGATTGAACCCAAGTCAGCAACATATAAGGCAAATGCCTTCCTCGCTGTGCTATATTGCTTTGGCCCTAAAATCTTCCCCTGTTTTTTGGTTTTTGGGTCACACCCAGTGGCGCTCAGGGGTTACTCCTGGCTGTGCGCTCAGAAATCACTCCTGGCAGGCACCGGAGACCAAATGAGATGGCGGGAATTGAACTCAGGTCTGTCCTGGGTTGGCTGTGTTCAAGGCAAATGCCCTACCACTGTGCTATCTCTCTGGCCCCCAAATCCCCATTTTTTTGGTTTTTGGGTCACAGCTGGCAGTGCTCAGGGGATTTTACTGGCTCTACGCTCAGAAATTGCTCCTGGCAGGCTCAGGGGACCATATGGGATGCCGGGATTCTAACCGCCGCCCTTCTGCATGCAAGGCAAACACCTTACCTCCATGCTATATCTCCGGCCCCCAAATCCCCATTTTTAACTCCTTAGTCAGATCCCACCTGGGAAGGTTCAGCTGCTCATATCATTGGAGTTCAGCCCCAGAGCAGGGCTGTTTCTGTTGGAGGCTGCTGCTCTCTGCTCAGTGCTCTTACCAGCAGAACTACACCGGCTCCCGTTGCTTCTCTTTGCAGTCACCCACCCATGCGCCCGGGACAACGGCGGCTGCTCCCACATCTGTATCGCCAAGGGCGACGGCACCCCTCGCTGCTCCTGCCCCGTGCACCTCGTTCTCCTGCAGAACCTGCTCACCTGTGGCGGTAGGTGGCGCCGTGGGGCTGGTTTCTTGACTCCTTCCACAGTGCTCGGGTTTTCTGTTGCTCTGTATTCAGGGGGTCCCTTATGGTGGGATATGGTGGGATCTGGGCACCATATGAAGTGCCGGGATTTGAACTCGTGCAAGGCCAGTACTTAACCCTGCAGCTCTTTCTCTGGCCCGTCTGTGCTTTCTGTGAGACACTGGGCAGTTGCCTGGGACACTTGTCTGGTCACTTTCTAGCACCCTTTGAAAAGCACATCATGGGGCGGCCAGTCCCTAAAGCAGCCCCCATGCCCAATCCTTTCTTTATGGATACGACAGCCCTCAACTTAGGGGGATCCTTTTGAGTTTTCTGGGTTTTTGTGGCTTCCCCATCGCGTCTAGTCGAGACGTGGCTCAGCTTTGAACATCCTGCCCTGTGTGAGTGGCCTGACATGTTCTTGTGGGTGGCGGCCAGTTCCTCTCCGGGGCAGCAGAGGGTGGTGGCTGAGCTCTCCACACCAGGACAGGCTGGGCCCCCAGACAGAGCAGCCCCTTGACCTCCCCAGGCCTCACTTGTCACCCCAGCAGCTCAGCGGTGACCTGAGTAGATACATACTTCTATCGGGGCACAAGGAAAAGAGGTGCTCAGAGGCTGGGGTTCCTGATCACAGGGGTTACAGCTTTATCCAGGCTTTCTCTCATGCTCCTGCCCTTGTACTGAACTGGGGGGCATTGTCTTGGCAGGGGGATCAGTGGAAGCAGAAATGAGAGGCACAGGGCTCGGAGAGATAGCACAGTGGTGTTTGCCTTGCAAGCAGCCGATCCAGGACCAAAGGTGGTTGGTTTGAATCCCGGTGTCCCATAGGGTCCCCCGTGCCTGCCAGGAGCTATTTCTGAGCAGACAGCCAGGAGTAACCCCTGAGCACCGCCGGGTGTGGCCCCAAAACCAAAAACCAAAAAAAAAAAAAGAAAGAAATGAGAGGCACAGGGGCCCAAGAGGATAGCACAGTGGTAGAGTGGTTTGCTTTGCATGCGGCTGACCCAGGATGGACCTGGGTTTGATCCCTGGGTTCCCATAGTCCCCTGAGCCTGCCAGGAGTGATTTCTGAGCACAGAGCCAGGAGTAACCCTTGAGTACTGCTGGGGTGTGGCCCCCCAAAAAAAGAAATGAGAGGCACAGGGACGGGAATCAGGGTGCGGGCGGGGGTTCCAGTCACATATTTCCCTGCCAGGATCTGTACAACTGCCAGCTAGGAGCTCCTTTCTGGCCACCCCCAGTATGGACACTCAGTGTAGACAGTTGGGACTTGCCCCCTGCCTGCCCCATCTCTTCTCCCCTCACTTTTTTGTTTTTGTTTTTGCATCACATCTGGCAGCGCTCAGGGGTTCACCTGGCTCTATGCTCAGAAATCGCTCCTGGCAGGCTCAGAGGACCATATGGGATGCCGGGATTCGAACCACCGTCCTTCTGCATGCAAGGCAAATGCCCTGCCTCCATGCTATCTCTCTGGCTCCTCTCTTCCCCCTTTTTATAGTTTGTGTGTGGGATGAAGCCGAGACCCTCTTCCCACTCGAGGCCAGACTGGGAGACGCACAATTTGCTCCCCTCCCCAGCCGACCCCTCTTCCAGCCACTCTGGGCTTTCTGGACTTTTTTTACGAACAGTGGGGAGGTTGGGGGGGGGGGCAGCTGAGCCGAGCTCTTCTCTCTCATGTCTTGTGTTTGTGTCTGTGCCCAGTTTGCATCCGGCTCCTGGAGCAAGGAGAAGGTTGATGGGAGTGGGGGTGGTAGGAGGGACCCTTCAGTCTCGTTTGTGCACTTGGTGAGGTGCCTGCTCTGCAGTGCTCAGGAGTCCTCACCTCCCGATATGTAATAGCTCAGCGTGTCTTGGACAGTGCCACTGACTGCAGCAGACCGATTGTCTGTGGAACCCCCACCCTGTTGGCAAATGGGCCAGTAAGGACCCGAGAGCCCAGTAGAAGGCAGAGCTAGTCTGGCTGCCAGGTTCCTGGCTCTCAGGCTGAGCCTTTTCCTGCAGATGGTTGGATCTTCGATTCCTTCCTTCCTCCTGCAACTTCTCCTGCCTGTACCCAGCTAGGCAGTTGGCAGGACAGGGCCAAGGGCAGGGCAGGGCAGGAGCCTTGGATCACAAAGACACCATCTTCTGTGGCCCAGCTAGTGAGTGATGGGGTCTCTGCCCTGTCTCTGTCCCCAGAGCCTCCCACCTGCTCCCCCGACCAGTTCGCCTGTGCCACGGGGGAGATCGACTGCATCCCTGGGGCCTGGCGCTGCGACGGCTTCCCCGAGTGTGACGACCAGAGCGATGAGGAAGGCTGTCCTGTGTGCTCGGCAGCCCAGTTCCCCTGCGCCCGTGGCCAGTGCGTGGACCTGCGGCTGCGCTGCGATGGGGAGGCTGACTGCCAGGACCGCTCGGATGAGGCGGACTGCGACGGTGAGTGAGCACTGGCCGCTCACTCTGCACCCCACCCTGCCTAGGTGCCTCACCTGGCTCCTGCACCTGCCCATGCAGGCCACGCATGCCCTCAGCCACCTGCCCGTCGAGGTCCTCCCAGGACACCTGCCCCTACCAGCCCCACAGACTGCAGCACACACACCCCAGGACACACCACAAGGCAGGAAGGGAGGGATAAATGGCAAGGACCAAAATGAGCCTGACACAAAGACCGGGTTATGAGCTGGCAGGGGAGCAGGAAGCGCTCAGAAATTGCCCCTGGCTTGGGGGAACCATATGGGACACTGGGGGATCGAACCGTGGTCCTTCCTTGGCTAGCACTTGCAAGGCAGACACCTTACCTCTAGTGCCACCTCGCCGGCCCCTATAATGGTAGGACCATTGTGTCCCTTCCCTGGACCTGTCCAGGACACAATGGTCCTAGCAGGCCCCGCCCCTTCACTTAGCCCCGCCCAACACACTAAATCCCAAGACCATGCCTCTTTGTTGTCCCACCCACTACTCTCCAGGCTCCGCCCCTTCATGTCCAGGACACACCTACCTCTGTCCCTTCCCTGGTCCTGCTCTGGACACAATGGTCCCACCAGGCCCCGCCCAGTACTCTCCCAAGGCCACGCCCCTCTATGCCCCTAGGCTCCACCCCTTTTCTGGTCCCACCCAGGACACAACTCCCACAAGACCCTGCCTCTTTCTTGGCCCCGCCCAGGGCAACTCTCCAAGCTCCACCCCTCTTCTGGCCCCGCCCATGACACAAAGGTCCTATAGGCTCCGCCCCTCTCTGGCTCCACCCACTCAGGAATACCACTCCCAAGGCCCCACCCCTTCTGGCCCCGCCCAGGCCACAGCTCCCACCAGGCTCTGCCCCTTCCCTGGCCCTGTCCAGGACATGCCACTTCCAGGCTCTGTTCCTGTCTGGGTTTTTTTTTTGTTTTTTGTTTTTTTTTTTTTTGGGGGGTGTTTGGGCCACACTCAGCATCCCTCAGGAGTTATTCCTGGCTCTGGCCCCAGAAATCACCCCTGGCAGGCTTAGGGGACCCAGGGATCAAACCCGGTTGGCCACGTGCAAGACAAATGCTGTACCCTCCTCTGTGTTATCGCTCCTGCCCCCTATGTTCTTGACTTTTTATGTTTGTTTTTTTTTGGGGGGGTCACACCCGGCAGCGCTCAGGGGTTCCTCCTGGCTCTATGCTCAGGAATCACTCCTGGCAGGCTTGGGGGACCATATGGGATGCCAGGATTCGAACCACCATCCTTCTGCATGTAAGGCAAACGTCCTACCTCCATGCTATCTCTCTGGCCCTCTGTTCCTGTCTTGACTTCTTCCTGCTCCCCTGCCAGCTCATAACCTGGCTTCTCCAGTCTTGTTCCAGTCTTGCCACCTGGGTCTTTGTGTCAGGCTCATTTTGGTCCTTGCCATTTGTCCCTCCCCTTCCTGCCTCTTCCAGCTTTGTCTCTTCCACTCTGACCCCTCCAGTGGCAGAAAGAGCTCCAGAAATGGTCAGAATCCAGAAGGAAATGTCCAGTCTCTGTCCTCCCCTGCTTGGGAGTGACAGACCTTTATGTTAGTTCTTGGAGGAGGTCGCTGCCATCTGCCTCAGTCTCTTTGGTTTGGGGCCAACTGGCAGTGTTCTGGTTCGATCCCCAGTACTCTTGAATAGTCCCCTAAGCCCCGCCAGAAATGATTCCTGAGTGCAGAGCTAGGAGTACACCCTGAACACTACCAAGTGTGGCCCCAAAACAAACAAACAAAAAGTTTAGATTTATTGAACACACAACAAAGGTGTTTAGTCAAACCCATGCCATCATCAGACTAGAAATACGATATTTGGTTTGGTTTGGGCCAAACTTGAGTGTGATGCAGAGGTCCACCCTGTGCTCCCAAAGCTGCCCTGAGTTTCCAACTACCCTGAGTTCCCCTGGGAACTCCATCCAGGGAGACTGCAGGGTCCCCATGCCTCTGTGGGGCCCGGCCCAGCTCAGGAAGCCCCCTGTGTGCTCTGTCCTAAACACCCAGGCCGTAGTTGGGTGTCAGGAAGTGGCAGGGTCACCACTTCCCCTGGTCAGAGACAGAGTAGGGAACACTCATGATGGCTCCTGTACCCCTGCACCCCTACAGTCAGCTGCCTGCCCAACCAGTTCCGGTGTGCCAGCGGCCAGTGCGTGCTCATCAAACAGCAGTGTGACTCCTTCCCCGACTGCATGGACGGCTCCGACGAGCTCATGTGTGGTGAGCTCTGGGACTAGGGCCCTGGGGTGGGCCGAGATTGGAGAGTGGGCAGGTTGGCACCGAGGAAGTCCCGTTCGTGGGACTGGACCCAGTGTGGCAAGTGTCAGGATAATAGTTTTGGGGGACTGGGGAGATCCAGTCCTTTCTGGCTCAGGAGGTGCATTGTGCGTGTATGTGCTCACATCCATGCACCCCACATCCAGATACCTGTATCTGCCTGCCCCAGATACCTGTAAGGATGCAGGGGTGAGATGATCTGTGGCAGAGGACCTCCTGGAGGTGGTGACCATGAAGGGCCCCAGTTAGGAATGTCTCCTCCCCGTGTCTGGGGCGTAAAAACTTTACTTGGGAGTGGAGAGCCTGGCCTGCAGGAATGAGGAGTCTCCCGGGCTTTATTGTGTCACTGTGGCAACGACCGGGCAGCAGAGAGTGGGCCCTGGCATCCAGTGCTCAATCCCATTGTCGCTCTGGCTTGTGTCTGGTCCCCGTTTTTGTGGTTGGCCCTCAGCCTACTGTGGCCCCTATGGCCCAAGGTGTTTCTCAGCAGCCAGGCCTCACAGACCTGCCAGTGTCTCCCGGAAAACTTGGGGGGTACCTCGACATGCTCTGACTCCTAGCTCTGAGTGTTGCCCGGACCCTAGCTAGGCCCTCCTGATCCTCCCAATCTGCCCCCCACTTCCCGCAACGAGCATTGCTTCCTGGCTCACCCTGTGTTTCTGCAGAAATCACCAAGCCTCCACCTGATGACAGCCCCATGCACAGCAGCGCCATCGGGCCTGTCATCGGCATCATCCTCTCCCTCTTCGTCATGGGGGCCGTCTACTTCGTCTGCCAGCGTGTGGCGTGCCAGCGCTATTCGGGGGCTACAGGGCCCTACCCCCACGAGTACGTCAGTGCCGCCCCCCACGTGCCGCTCAATTTCATAGCCCCTGGCGGCGCACAGCACGGCCCCTTCACAGGTAAGAACCCATGGTGTACCTTCTGGTGAGGCAAGTGGTGTGGGCAGGAGAGGGGATTAGATCCCATGCCGCCAGACAGTCTCTGTACACATGGCAGACATTGTTAGTTTTTTTCTCTGGGAGCTTGTACCTGGCATCCTCAGGATGGTGGTATCATTGCGTAGCCCTTTTCTTTGGGAGATGAGCACACTCTGCAGTGCTCAGGACTTACTCCTGACTCTGCACTCAGGGATCTCTCCTGGCAGTGCTCAGGGGACCCTGTGAGTCTCGAAGGATGAAACCCAACTATGGTTACATACAAGGCAAATGCCCTTCCACTGTCCTCTCGCCCTTTACGATGTGGGGACAACCCTTTGGAACTCAGCTTTTGCTCTTTTTTGGGGGGGCAGGGCACACACAGCGATGCTCAGGGCTTCCTCCTGGCTTTGTACCTAGGGCAAGGCTTGGGAGACCCTCAGGAGTTACCGAGCTCTGCCCCAGGTGGACCGCATGCAAAGCAAACGCTCTCCCTGCTTTTCTCTCACTCCAGCCCCAAGTTGGCCTCAGTTCCTCGAGTCCAGCAGCAGGTGTGGGGGCTGTGGGGCTCCTTGGGGAGCTGAAGGCCTCACTGGGTGTCACTGCAGCATGTCTGGGTTGGGGCTAAGCAAGCTATGTGACCTGAAGGTGCAGCCCGGAAGGAGCTAGGCCCAAGCCCAGGCCATAGCCTGAGCAGCACAGTGAGCACCCAGGACAATGTGATGGCTCCGACGGGTCTCCCAGCTTCAGTGGGACTCGAGTCTGTGTGAAAGTGTCTCCTGAGCTGGATGTGTGTGTATATCCCACTGAGTGCCCCGCCTATCTGCTGGACCCTAGAGACTCAGCACATCCCCCTTTATCCGATGGGTGCCCGCAGGGCCTGCTACATCAAAGCAGATGCAGAGGCCAGTGGGGGTGGCAGTGACCTCTGACCTTCTCTGCTGTGGTCCCCCCCAGGCATCTCCTGTGGCAAGTCCATGATGAGCTCTGTGAGCCTGATGGGCCGGGGTGCGGCGCCCCTCTACGACCGGAACCACGTCACGGGCGCCTCTTCCAGCAGCTCCTCCAGCACCAAGGCCACGCTGTACCCGCCGGTGAGTGGGGCTGCGAGCGTGGGTTCCAGATGTTTCTTTCTATGGCTTTCCCAGGCCCAGGCACTTCCTTTTGATAAGGGGGCCAGGTCCCCAGCAGTGTCAGAGAGACTGTGCTACAAATTATTTCTCTTGATGGTCTCCCGACACTTGTTTAGAAAAATTTCTCTTGCAGGGAAACTTCTCATTGTGGGTGATGGGGAGCCACAGTCTAGAAAAATCTAGAACCAGGCAGAACACTCCAGAACAGAAACCTCCCTCTGAGAGCTTCCCGGCTTGGAGCTGGCCTGGGTGTTTGTCTCTGTCCTCATTGCTGCCCCTCTACATGGTGCCAGTGCCAGCTTCCCAGTCCTGGTTTGGGCTCCCTATTTCCCTCCTAGGCTGAAGTGCTCCTGGGACTTCCAATGCTGAGAGGGGGCCCTTCTATTTTCAAGCACAGTTGGTGGTAGGGAGGAAACGACAGGGTGATCCGGCTCTGCTGTTCTGGGGGCCTGCATCCCCATCAGCACTGGAGTTCAGCATTGCAGGCCTGGGGAGCAGTTTTCTGGCCACAGAAAACTCTTCTCAGAGCCCTCCCACGAGTGACCCACAATGCCAGGCTCCCCAACTTGTTCCCCCCCCCCCCCAGCCAGCCTTGGCCCCCTTGCATAGATCAGACAGACACAGCAAACTGCGAGAGGGTTCAGGCCCACATGAGACTTGGTTTTACCCCCTTACTCGCATGGTCCCCCAGCACAGAGCTTGGATTCACCCTGAGCACTGTCTGGTGTGGCCCCCAATTAAACAAGCATCCCTATTCCTCTTTGTCCCTCTTGACTGCTCCCCCTAAATCTCCTTCCCCTGCAGAGACAGGTTGGGGGGGTCAGAAACCAGCCAGCTTTGGGGGAGATAGGTCCCAGAGGTGCAGCCTGCTTTTGGGGTGTTTATGTAATTCCCAGGGCACCCGTGGGTGTTAGCATGTTTGCAGATAAGTGCAAGCACCCGAGCTAATTTTAGAGCAGGCTCAGCACCCGCAAAGGCAGCCGGGCCTGGGCGACTATTTTTGGGTGCAGCAGCTCCGAGTGGGCTGTGGGGGGAACGGACCCCCCCCAGGCAGCACGCAGGCGCAGTGAGCAGAGTCCACGCCAGAGCTGGGTCCGTTTCGCGACTGGCCTCCAGGTGTCGCCGGTGCAAAGCAATTGTGGTGCAGGCTTGCTGGGCCAGGTCCCCTTGCAGGAGGCTTGGGCAGTGGAGAGGGGTGGGCGGTCTAGTCATGCACTCGGCAAGGACAACTGCAGAGGGACCCGCAGAATTGTCCCTTGTCCCAGGGTGCACCTGCTGGATACCAAGTGCAGCCCAAACTTTCCCACACAGAGTAGCTGGGGTCACCCTTGGAGAGGGGGGTCCATGTATACTCAGGGTGGACCTCCGAGTGTAGAATTGTGGGTTTGTAGTGGGTTAGTCTGTGCCCCAGGAGGGGACAAACTGATGCTGATCAGAGGCAGGTGCCCGGCTGGCTAGGGGCCTTGTTGGCTGCTGGTGCAGGCTTGGGGGATGACATGGGAGGTAGTCAGGCTGGTGACCTTGCTTCTTCCCCACAGGTCCTGAACCCTCCGCCGTCCCCTGCCACCGACCCCTCTTTATATAACGTTGACTTGCTCTACCCCCAAAACATTCCTGCACCTGCCAGACCATACAGGTACTGACACCCTCACAATCCTGCGTGCTGCCCCCCTCCCCAGCATCCTGAGGCGGGGTACAGGGATCTGATGACCCCATCCAATGCAGCCCCACTAGGGATCTGGATTCCTGCCCTGGCCTGCTGGGAGGGCCATGGGGACTAAGAACACAGATGAGGGTCCTATGGGTCCATCTCCATCTCTCTATGTGGGCTGGCTAGGTGGGGTCCTGCTGTCAGTCTCTGTCCTCCTGACCCCCTTAATGGGCCTTCTGGGCCTGGGAGACCCACGGCTGATCACCCGTGTTCCCCCACATGTCTATTCTGGGGTGACACTTTCCTTCCCGTGTCTCTCAGAGCAGGTGGAGTGCTGGGGCCAGGGTTTGGCCCCTCAGGAAGGGACTGGGAAGTATAGGGTGTTGAGGGTGAGCTCCCAGATCAGCTGAAGGGGCAGGTGCGGGCAGGTCTCCTGTGGACCCAGAAATCACGGGCTGGGCCGTCACGATAACACAGTGGGGAAGGCGTTTGCCTTGCATGTAGCTGGGCCGGTTTTGATTCCTGGCATTCCATGGGGTCCCCTGAAACTTCCAGGAGTGATTCCTGAGTGCAAAAGCAGAAGGAACCCCTGAGCACCGCCAGGTGTGGCCCAAAAACCAAAAGCCAAAAACCAAAATCTAAAAAAAAAAAAAAAAAAAAAAAAAACCAGTAACTGAACCTGGAGCCTGGAGGTGGTGCCTGCCATCTGGTGGCTATTTCTGGGAACTGCAGGTGGGCTGGTGTTACCCCAGGGTGTCCCCAAACTGTTTCTCTAGCCTCTGTCACCCACGCTCATGGTTTGCTCCATCTGCCTTAGGATCCCTTTCTGCTTCGGGGTCCCATGACCTTTGTAATGCACCATATGTCTTTGCTGGCTTTGGGGCACTGACCCAGGCAGCCTTAGGCTGGCCTCATGGTGACTTCTGCGGATTTCTGGGACATGAGCATGGGGAGACCCTCTCTCTGTAGTCAGCCACATGCTGTGACTCGGCTGGCTGAGACCTTCCATACTCACCAGGCTGTCCGGCTTCTGGAACTTTCCATGCAGTACCTCATGAACCTTTTTGGAAACACACCCTGCTCACATGCGCCCCATTTCATCTATGAGAAAGTGGGGTCCAGAAAGGGGCTCCTATCACCTCACCCCACCTTTTCTCTCTCCCCGTTACCCCCCCTCCAGACCCTACATCCTGCGGGGTGTGGCCCCTCCGACGACGCCCTGCAGCACGGATGTGTGTGACAGCGACCACAGCATCAGCCGCTGGAAGGCCAGCAAGTACTACCTGGACTTGAACTCGGACTCGGACCCGTACCCGCCGCCGCCCACGCCCCACAGCCAGTACCTGTCGGCCGAGGACAGCTGCCCCCCGTCCCCTGCCACCGAGCGCAGCCACTTCTGCCTCATCCCACCGCCACCGTCCCCCTGCACTGACTCGTCCTGACGTCGGCACCCGCCTCTGCGCCCCTGTACATAGTTTTAAATATGAAAAGAAAAAAATATATTTTATGATTTAAAAAGACAAGGCAAGACAGAGTTGGGGCTTTAAAGGACACGCGGGGACACTGGGAGGAGGAGGAGGAGGAAGTATTTATAAAGCTCGTGTTTTGTAAACGTCACTGCCATTCTTTCAGCCCTGTGTGCTCTGAGCTCAGCGTCCCCAAGGAGTAGACGGATGTGGGTCCCCACCCTCCCGGAGGTGATCACCCCCCTGCTGAATGAAGCCACACCTTCCCTCCCTACTCCTCTCCTCGATTCCCTGCCCCTGCAGGCTTTGAGAGGCTCTTTGGATCCCAACCCCAGGCATCAGGCTCTGTCTGACCCCCCTGTGTTTTGAAGGGGAGCTTGAGAGATGAGTAATGGGGAGTCACAGGAAGCAGGCAGGAAGGAGCTCAGCATGTGGGGGGCAGAACCTCCACTTGGACCTTTGTGGGGTCAGGAAGCTGGGCAGACACTGGATGCTGGAGAAAGATCTGGGGCCCTAGAAATGCAGGTGGGATCTGCACTGGTGAGGTCAGCTCCAGCGTTGAGGTGCGTGAGGGAAGGCATGAATCCCAGCACAGTCATTCTGGGGGACTTGCCTGCACCATGGACCCCGTCGCCACTGGACTCAGCCCAGAGTGAAGAAATCCTAGGAACTGGCCCTGGCTGTGATCCGTAGGTTCACAGCTGGGGCTCAGCTCTGCGTATTCCCCTCATCTTGCTGCCCCCTTCCCCTCAGGATCTGTGCCCACTTCCTCCCGGCATGGCCAAGTGCCCAGAGCTCTGCCCTTTCCTTTGAATTCCACGCAGAGGTGCCTTGGGCCAAGGCCACATGGCCGAGGGCTGGCAGGGGTGGGTGCCTGGCTCTGCCCTTAGATCCCTCCAATATCTGGGGATTCCACTCCATCCAGGCTGGCACTTGGAAACACAGACCCCAGCTGAAGAGAAGCCCCAGTCACTTCTGGGTCCCTGAGCCTCCCAAAACACTACATGCTGCCCAGCCACGCAACTGGCAAGGCCCGGGGAAGGGGGTCCAGGGCGGGGCTCATGTCCTCTGGTGCACCCCGGAGGGCCCGTCAATGGCACCACCTGCAGGCTGGGGGCCCCAGGATCTTGGCTGAACCTTTCTGCCTTGGGGTACCTGGAGGGGTGCTGAGACCCCCTGTCAGCACCAAGTCCCCTTCCTTTTGGGCGGGGACCCACTGCTGTCCCTGCAGGGGACCCAGAGATTAGGCGCCCGAGAAACCTCCCTCGAAGGTGTGGGAGCCCTGCAGAGTAAAGATAGTCCCGGGACCAGAGATGGTGCCGTGCTGGGTTCATGTACGGATTTATGGGGTTGGGGGGTCACCCCTGGTGGTGCTCAGGGACACGCCTGGCAGTGCTCAGGGGTCCTTATGCCTCTCTCCGGCCCAATTGTGTTACTCCTTTTGCATTCCTGATTGCCTCTTGGAGGCTTCGCAGTGTTACCAAAAGAATTGTCACTTGGGCCTGGAGAGATAGCACAGCGGCGTTTGCCTTGCAAGCAGCCGATCCAGGACCAAAGGTGATTGGTTCGAATCCCGGTGTCCCATATGGTTCCCCGTGCCTGCCAGGAGCTATTTCTGAGGAGACAGCCAGGAGTGACCGCTGAGCAACGCCGGGTGTGGCCCAAAAACCCAAAAAAAAAAAAAAAAAAAAAGATTGTCACTTGTGGGCTGGATCGATAGCACAGCAGGGAGGACAGTTGTCTTGTGTGCAGCTGGGTTCGATCCCTGACATCCCATAGGGTCCCCGAGCCTGCAGGAGTGATTCCTGAAGAGGCAGGAGGAATCCCAGAGCACTGTTGTGAGTGGCCCCCCAACAAAAAACAAACAAAATAGTCTCTTGTCCTTCCAACCCTTGTCCCTCTGCGGGGGCTACCACCTCACCAGTTTTTTTTCCTACTTTATTCTTTTTTTTTTTTTCCCCCCACATGGTGATGCTCCTGGCGGGGCTCCAAGGATGCCCAGAACCTGGTTGGCTGTGAGCAAGGCAAGTACCCTGCCTGCTATACTATTGCTCTGGCTCCAAATGTGCTTTCTTTTCTGAAATAATGGAAAGAGTAAATGGAATTTAAAAATAATCATTACTTGATAGTATTAAAGTCTGGCAGCTCTTGTGGGGTTTTTTTTTCTTCCTAAAAGTTGAGGAGGAAGAGCACAGAGAGAAGGGAATGTGGGCGTTCATTCTACTTTCTTACATTCCACAGTGAAACATGCCTGCAAAGACTCATATGCGTGTATTTTTTAAAGTCTAGGTAGATGGATTGAAAATTCAAACATTAGAAATAAGTCACGAGGGGCCAGACCATACAGCGAGGAAGGAGCTTATCTTGCACAGTTCATCTGGGTTTAAGCCCCAGCACTGTTGATGGTTTTTCTCAAGCCCATCAGCAGTGTCCCTGAGCACAGAACTCCGAGCACCTCTGGAGGTGGCCCCAAACCAAATCCAAAGTAACTCTCCCCCAAAATTACCGAAAAAAAAAAAACCCCAAAACCCCACGAAAGCCTTTAGAGGGGGGGGGGGTCACAGAGGCTCATTTAAAAATGATTCAACCAAGTCCAGCTTCAAAAATCACTGTCCTGCCTCTAGCCCGGCTCTCAGAGGTGGGCTGAGTGCAGAGACTGCCTCCAGGAAGTCCCCTGGGACTTGAGCCTTTTTCAACTGGATTAGGAGATCAGTATAATTGAAGACTTGGGGCTACCGTGTCATTTTATTTAATACAAAGCCCACGTCAGAGCCGGGATGGAGGCGACGAAGCAGGTGCTGGCAAGTTCTTTGATGATGAGTGCATAGGGTGTAGGCCCAGGGGGTGGGCGGAGGCCTGGCTCCCAGGGCCCGATGCCAGCTGCTGCCCACACCCGTCTCTCAGGCACCAGCCTCTGGCCTGGGACTTGCCTGTGGCTGTTCCCTGGGCCCGCCCTGTGCTTCTCCGGGCTAGTCTGACCAGCCCGGGCTGCGCCTTTCTCGGCCCGAAGGTCACCTGGTCTCCACGGCCCAGCATAAACCTGGTCCTGCCCCTTAGTGTCCTGGCCACCAGCCCTGCTCTGCCCTGCTCTACCCCGGGGGACTTTGCACCCAGACTCTCCCTGCCCTTGCTCCTGGCCAGTCAAGTGACCCGAAGGCCCTGGTCTGGCCACCAGCCCTGCTCTGCCCGGGGGGACTTTGCACCCAGACTCTCCCTGCCCTTGCTCCTGGCCAGTCAAGTGACCCCAGGGCCCTGGGCTCCCAGGGGTGCTGGATGACACCGTCCTTGGTGGCTATTCCCTGCAGCTATCCTGATGGGCTCTTGACAGATAAGAACTGGGGCGCCCAGACCGGACCAACAGCCAAGGTCATCGCATGCTTTGTGGATCTCAGTGAACTCATCTGCAAGAAAACAAAAAAGGGGGGGTCCTGGCCGGGGTTGTCAGTCATGGGTGTTCATTTTGGTCCCAGGAGCAATCATAGTGTTTGCACTGGGTTTCTCTCATCTGGGGTGGTGGGTGCCCCAGGACAAGGCTGGGAGAGATTCAAGGGTGGGGGGTGGGGGGGCTGGGAGCACTGGATCCAGAGTCCTGGCACCTGCAGGAGGCCCCACACTATTCAGAATGCAGAATGTGGAGACCAACAATTTTTGGGGAAAATAAAAACTCGATGAGTCCATTTTGCTTGGGGTGTTTTTTTCCTGGAACAGCACCTCCCGTAGCGCTCCAAGAGGCCAAGCCCCAAAAAGCGCGAGTGTGGAGAATGCGGGCATCGATCCCGCTACCTCTCGCATGCTAAGCGAGCGCTCTACCATTTGAGCTAATTCCCCAACGCCGTAAGGGCTTCCGGGCCCGGGCCGTGTTGTGCTCACGTCACCACCGGTTTCAAACCCCAGGCCGTTCCCGCCCGCCCCCTCGAGTCCGTCTTGCCTCCCTATTGGCTCTCCGGCGACTCCGCGGGCCGCGATTGGCCGGACTTGCTTTGGTTTCAAACAGTCTTCGCCTTCTGATTGGCGGAACGACGCGCCCGTCAAGCGGAGCCCCGGCTGTTGCTACGGCGCGGGGGGGCGGCGGGGGGAAACCCAGCCAGGTGGCTCCGGCTCTCCGAGGCGCCTCTGAAGAGCGAACTTCAGGGTCCTAGATTCCGCCGCCACCACCGAGTTCCTGGGAAAGAATGCGTTGCCCCCACCCTCGCGCGTGATGGACAGGCGCCGCGAGCCAATCGCAAGGCGGGGCTCCGGGGAGGAGCCAATCACCCGCGGGGGGCGGGACGAAGGGCCAATCGGAGCGCGCCGGGGGCGGGCGCTGCGTCGCTATTGGCGGAGGGGCGTCCCGGGGGAGGGCGGGGGGAAACTCCGGGCCTGCTTGATACGTCCGCCATTTTGGGCGCTTGGCTGAGGCAGTCGGGGAGCGCGTTTCCCGCCCGAGAGCGACGAGCGCGGCGGTCGCGGCACGTCCAGGTAGGGCGGGCGGGGCTGCGGGGCGGCGGGCCGGGTCGGGTGGAGTGGAGTCGCGTTGCGGGGCCGGGCCGGGCGGCGGGGCGGACGGAGCGGGCGGGCGGGCGCCCGGTCCCCTCCCCCTCCCCCGGAATTGGCGGCCCGGGAGGTGCTGGCGGCGCCGCGGGAGGAGGAGGACGACTCGGCGCCGGGCGCGCCCCTAGCCCGGCCGGCATGGGCCCCGGAGCGGGCGGCTGGGTCCCGCGCACGCGCATGACGGGGAAGGCCTTCCGGTCCGACCCCTGACCCCCGACCCCTGACCCCCGACCCCTGACCCCTGACCTCGGGGCTTGCCGGGTTCCGTCCTGCCCCGACCCACTTGCTTGGCACCGTTTGCCGCACTCCGACCCGGCTCGGCTGTCACGCTCTCCGCGGGGCGCCCGGCCTCCGAGTCGGGGATCCCGTCGCCCAGTGCTCCGGGCCGGCCGCGAGCGGGACGCGCGCTGCCTCTGGCTGGCCCTCAAGGTCACGCGGCGCGGCCGGGCGGGTTCGGATCGCCGGGGCTGGCGGGGCCCGCGTTCGGGTTCGGGAGCGGGCTTGGGGCCCCGGTGGGCCGAGGCCGGGCGGGCCGCGCCGCGCCGCGCCGCCTCCGCTTGCCCAGTGACCTTGGGCCGGGCCCGCAGCCCCTCCGCTGGCGCCGGCGGCGGGACCGAGCCCCGAGTTGTGGCACGACGCCCGGCACCCAGGATCCCACCACCGACGGCACCTGCAGCAGTTGCCCCAGTTGACGGCTCCGATCTCGGGGCGCCCGGGTGTCTCGTGAAGTGAGCGTGGACCCCTTGGAAAGCCCCGTGTAGCTCCGTGCACTCGGGCCGCGGAAACGGGTTGCAGGCCAGTCTCTCTGGCTCCCTGGCAGGCCCGTGGGAGACGGTGCCAGGGTGCGTGGGGGTCCTTTGGGCTGCTTTGGGCGGCCAGGGCCGAGGGGCGCGTCCCTTCTGCACCGCCAGATGCAGGGCTGTGACACCGGGGACGCCTGCCCGGTCGGTCGCACACGAGCTCTTCTTTCTCCGAGCCCCTTGTTACAGCGGGGAAAGGTCCCTTGGATGGGTGGAGAGACAGACACCGTCCCGGCTGGCTGCGCCGGTAGGGTTGAGGATTGTTTGGGGTCGGGGTACAGCAAAACCATGCACGACCTCTTTGCGAGGAGGCTCGCTGAGCTGCTAGGAAAAAGATGAGAAATCAAGCTCTCACGGAGATGCAGAAGAATTTGGAAAAGGAAGACTGACTGGGCCAGGTTAGGGTTCGTTCTTGGTTCTGGTTCTTGCAATGATTCGGTCCCACTGTTCCGACAGGACAGTATCCAGCAGGCTCGGTGTTGGTTTCCCCAGTCTTTTCTTTCCATGGTTTTGGGTAATTTGATCAGCAACGTGAGTCTGTTTTGGTTTAAAGTTTGGTTGTGTGTGTGTGTGTTTTTTTTTTTGGACGCCGCCCAGCAGTGCTCACTCCTGGCTCAGGGATCACTCCTGACAGAATGGGGAGGGTCCGAGGAGGGCCGAGGATGGAGGATGGAGGATGGAGGTTAGTGGGCCGCAGCCCTGCCCTCTGGACTCACCCGCCTTACCACTCTCCCATTCTCTATTGCTCTAAAGTGTGAGGCGGCAAGAAAGGTAGATGATGGGCACAACGAACCAAGCCAGCCGCGCAGTTAAAGGCAGTCAGTGCCTACTTAGGCTCCGTTGCAGAAAACGCACAGGCGGCTGTCGATTGCCGTGCACTCTTGTTCTTCTCTCTCATTCTCTTCTCTTTCTCATACGCACACACAAATTAACACACACCACAGTGCTGTGGATGGAACCAAGTGCCTCACATGTGCAACAGTTAGTGGCCTTCTAGTGTGTGAGCTTCTGACAGGAATTGGGTTCCTGTCTGAGTGAGCTCTGAGTGTCTAGAACTTTGAAGGGGGTGGATGGGCTCCACAGAGGCATTTGGCTTCTCATCAAATCACTTTTTCTTACTCCAAGAACCAGAATGATTATTTGTTTGTTTTTGGGTCGCACATAGCAATGCTGACTTAATCCTGGCTCTGCACTCGGGAGTTATTCAGGTTTTTTTGGGGGGACCGTATGGGGTGCTGGGGATTGAACCTGGGTTAGCCTTGTGCAGTGCAAGGCAAGTGCCTTAATCATGGTGCTATTGCTCTGGCTCCTGGTTTTGCCAGTTTGTTTGGGGGCCATACCCGAGGTACTCAGAGCTTACTCTGGCTTTGCTCAGGAATCACTCCTGGCAGGCGTAGGGGACCTTACGGGGTCCTGGGGATCAAACCCAGGTCTACTGTGTACAAGGCCTAAGCCGGAACCAGTGTCCATTTATTGGCTCCGGCCCCCGACTCTTGTTTTGACTCACTCTAAAATCTAAAGACTAGGTCATGGATTCTCAACCCCGAGTGGTGGTGATTTTTATCCCCAAAGAAACTTTTGAGAGTCAGGGATGTGGCTCAGTGTCAAAGCACAGGCCTGGCATATGTAATAACTGGGTTTTGGCCTAGACTGCCCCCAAAAGAGGTTTTGGGCATTGAAAGTAAAGTGGGGGCCCAGTGAGGTGGCGCTAGAGGTAAGGTGTCTGTCTTGCAAGCGCTAGCCAAGGAAGGATCGCGTTTCGATCCCCCAGAGTCCCATATGGTCCCCCCAAGCAGGGGCAATTTCTGAGCGCTTAGCCAGGAGTAACCCCTGAGCATCAAACAGACGTGGCCCCCCCCCAAAAAAAAGAAAGTAAAAGTGGTGTGTTCAGGAGTCCCTTGGGCTGCTCCTGTCAGTATGTGGCTGTGAAGTACAGTGCTGGGGCCAGCAGGGCTCTCCAGAGCTGTGTCTAGTAATGCTGGGGAGTGAGAAGAAGGCATGGCCTCCCAGGCTCAGACCCAGGTGCACCCACGTCCCTGCCTCCACCTCACTGGCCCCAAGGAAAGAAACTTGCCAGTGTCTAGACACTTTCCTTGTGAGGTCGCACGTTCCTGGCTTCCAGAGAGCCAAGGCCTGGATGCTGCTAGACTGTTATGCTCAGCAGGGCACCCCCACCCACCCCACCAAGAACCAGATGATTATTTAGCTCCAAATCCCCAGGGCAGAGGCGGAAAGGCCCAGCCCCAGAGAGATGCTAGGCCAGCTGCCTTCCATTCATTCGGGCCACTTGAGGGGGGGTTGGGCCCCTGTTTCCGGACATTTGTGATGAGATGATAAAAAAGTGTTGGGGAGGGAGAGTCACTCCTTGGAGTGCTGGTTGAGGGGGTAAAACTCATGCCACAGTGCTCAGACACCACACTGGGCCACGTACGAGAAGTCAGACCAGGGTGTCTGCTTGCCCAGTACATGCATCCATGCTTTTGAATACCTCCTTGTCCCCAAGGAAAGATTTTTGATTTTTTTTTTTTGGTTTACAGGCCACACCCAGTGACGTTTAGGGGTTATTCCTTGCTCTGCACTCAGAAATCACTCCTGGCTTGGGGGACCATATGGGATGCCGGGGAATCGAATGGTCTGGTCCGTCCTAGGCTAGCATGGTCAAAGCAGATGCCTAACCTTGGCCCAAGATTTTTGAATTGTAAAAAATTTTTGTCTTGGGGCCGTACCTGGCCGGCTCCTAGTTCTGCACCCACGGATCACTCCTGGAGGGGCTGGGGGACACTGGGGGGTGCCGAGGATCAAACTGTGTTGGTCACATGCAAGGCAGTTGTCTTCCCTGCTGTCCTCTCGCTTTGGCTCCAGAAGAAAATATTTCTTCAAAGCCCCACAGGCGAATCTGAAATGCAGTTGGAGTTTTGAACCTCTGTTCAGTCTGTCTCTGAAATTGGTCTTTGCCTCCTTCCTCCTCCCATAGTGGTGGCCGCAGTGACCCCGGGGCCACACACAGCCTGCTGTGTGTGCAGGTGCGCTGCTGACCTGTTCAGCGGCTCTGGGAGCTCACTGTGGGGACTAGCACGGGTGCGTGTAGCTGTGCCAGGCACTGCCTCACCATCTCACCATGCCCGCTCACCAGGTATTTGGCTTTGGCCCCCCCCTCCCCCGTACCCAGCCACTGTTTTTTTTTTTTTTTTTGGGCCACACCCTGTGACGCTCAGGGGTTACTCCTAGCTATGCGCTCAGAAGTTGCTCCTGGCTTCTTGGGGGACCATATGGGATGCCGGGGGATCGAACCGCGGTCCGTCCTAGGCTAGCGCAGGCAAGGCAGGCACCTTACCTCCAGCGCCACCGCCCGGCCCCCCAGCCACTGTTTTAAACCCTGTATTGTGGGTGAAGGAGCCCTTCAGACCAAGTCTTAACCTCAGAGGTTCCTTGGTAGTGAGGAGAGACGGTTTGTTATTTGGATACCGAAGACGGACCTTTCAGAGATACTGAGTGGAGCAGTTTCCATTTTTATTTGCTCTTATACCATGCCTGGCAGTGCTCAGGGTCTGCCTCCAGCTCTGGGCATGCTGTGTTGTGCCAGGGACCACACCCAGGCTTCCTGTGCACGCAGACCGTATACTCTCACCATCTCTCTGGTCCCAAGTTGTTTTTTTATTTTTTATTTTTTATTATTTTTTTATTTTTGGGTCACACCCGGCAACGTTCAGGGGTTACTCCTGGCTCTGTGCTCAGAAATAGCCTCTGGCAGGCACGGGGGACCATATGGGATGCCAGGATTCAAACCACCGTCCTTCTGGATGTAAGGCAAGCTCCCTACTTCCATGCTATCTCTCCGGCCCCTCCAGTGGTTTTTTTGGGCCACACTCAGTGACATTTGATTACTCCTGGCTCTGTGCTCAGCAATCACTCCTGGCAGGCCATATGGGATGATGGGTAACCAATCTGAGACTGTTCCGGGTTGGCCATGTGCAAAGCTAAAGCTCTACCTGCTGTGATGTTCTGGCCTCTCTCTGGTTGCAAGTGAATTCATTTTGTTTTGTTTTGTTTTGTTTTGTTTTTGGGTCACACCCAGCAGTGCTCAGGAGTTACTCCTGGCTTTATGCTTAGAAATCGCTCCTGGTAGGCTCGGGGGACCATATGGGATGAACCACCGACCTTCTGCATGAGAGGAAAACGCCTTACACCATGCTATCTCTCCGGTCCCGTGAATTTATTTTAAGATAACTCAGGTGGTTTTCTTTCCTTTATCACTGAAAGGCTGTCCTGAACCGTGCTGAAAGGTATAAGACGCGCCTGCAGTTGCTTTGGATGTTTGCTCCAATGCAGAATAGCCGCTACTCTGCAATTATTTTCTCTTGGGGAGGGTGGGCCATACCTGGTGATGTCCAGTTATTGTTCCTTGCTCTGTGCTCAGGGAGTCACTCCTGGCAGGCTTGGGGTACAGGGAATCAAACCTAGGTGCCCACGTGTGAGGCAGGTGTCTTACCCCACTGATCTCTTGCACACGTGACCCATGTGGTGAGGTTTGAATCTTCGATCTTTTTTTCCTTTTGTTTTTTTGGGCCACACCCTGCAGCTCTGAGGGTTTGCTCCTGGTTCTGCGGTCAGAAGTCACTCCTGGCACGCTCAGGGGACCTTATGGGATGCCAGCATCGAACTATCCAAGGTTGGCCTTGTGCAAGGCAAATCCCTTACTGTTGTGCTATCACTCCAGCCCTGAATTTTCGATCTTTTTTTGTTTGTTTGTTTGTTTTTTGGGCCACACCCGGCAGTGCTCAGGGATTACTCCTGGCTGTCTGCTCAGAAATAGCTCCTTGCAGGCAGGGGGGACTATATGGGACACTGGGATTCGAACCAACCACCTTAGGTCCTGGATCGGCTGTTGCAAGGCAAACACTGCTGTGCTATCTGTCTGGGCCTGAATTTTCGATCTTGATCTTGTCAGTTCTGTTTATATTTCTTTTTTTGGCGGGGGGGGGGGGGGGGGGGGGCCACACCCGGCGGTGCTCAGGGGTTACTCCTGGCTATCTGCACTGAAATAGCCCCTGGCAGGCACAAGGGACCTTATGGAACACCGAGATTCGAACCAACCACCTTAGGTCCTGGATCCGCAGCTTGCAAAGGCAAACACCACTGTGCTATCTCTCTGGCCCCACTTTTTATTTCTAACACATGACAACATGTGAGGTTACTTTCAGCAATGCCCAAAGGGCTACCTCCCACCCCTGTTCTGTCTTTCAAGTCTTCTTAATGTGGTCACCGTGAAATGACTGGGCTTTGGACATGCATGCAATTTCCATCCTGGTCCCTCCCCCAGTGGCCTCTTTCTCCCCCCCACCAGTCTGCCTCTCCCAAAAGTGTTTTCGCACTGTGGTTGGCAGCACTGTTTCTGCCAGGCTTTCATTCAGGACACTTTTCCACACCGCCACCATGGCGCATTGCCCAGCACCCCCCCCCCCCCAGGTCTGTCTGTATTTATTTTTGGGTTGCTGGGATTGAACAAGTTAAATGCTCGACAGCGGAGCCACCTCCCGGCCCACCAGTTAGTTCTGTTTTTAGATGCCACTTTCATCATCATCTTCTTAATTTGACGGACTATTTTCAGAACGTCTGTCCTGCATCTGGTTGCAAGTTCCCATAAGAGAACTTGGTCGCTGTGTCTTCTAACAGGGGACCATGGCCTGCCGGGATGGGGCGTCCTTTGTGCCTGGGAGCTCCAGGCGAGAGCTTCCTTCCTCCGGAGATGCTTCAGATTTAGAAATCGAGTCCTCGATAGCGAGTGCTAGTTTATGGAACCCGGACTCATTTTCTGCCACCGATTGTTAATTTAAAAGGTAGAAGTGGTGCTGGAGCAGGGAGACTCTGTTACTCGTTGCTGACCCACTTTTGATCCCCGGTACTCTGTATGGTCCCCTGATCCTATCAGGAATGATCCCTGAGTGCAGAGGCAGGAGTAAGCTCTGAACACAGCTGGGTGTGACACCCCCAAACCAAAGTGTCCCTCCAAATACAGGCATTTATAATTCTTTATTGTATTTGAGCCACACTCACCTATGCGCACCGGTTACTCTTAGCTTTGCTGTGCTCAGGGATCCCTCTTGGTGGGCTTGGGGAACCACATGGGATGCCGAGGATCTAACTCGCTTGGTCTCGTGCAAGGCAGATGGTCTCTCCGCTGTGCTGTCGCTCCACTTTCTAGCATTTCTGATTCTTCACTGCAAGTTTGGCCTGTGGAGTGACAAGGGCTCCCTCCCTCTGCCACTCTACTTCCTTCGTCAGGATTGAGTCAGCGAGTTCTTTGACTCCTTAGTCTCCTGGGGAGTCACTCGATCTTAAGGGTTCCCAGACTGGAGGAAGCGACAGTTCTGTGCACTGTGGTGGTTGGGTGGCCCCGGACGATGTGTGCTAGCCCTGTGTGTGTGTGTGTGTGTGTGGAGGGGGAACGGCAGAGACTTGAGTTCACCATCCCATGGTGGCCTGGGGTGTGCCTGTGCTGGCTGGTGGGGTGGTGAAGGCGGCTGGAGGGCTCCCCAGACAGTCAGCAGCACACCGGGGTTTCTCCTGGAACATCTTACCTGGGCTGCTGTGCCTAACGGTGGTGCTGTGCTTCTTGTGCTGGGAAGTTTTGTGGTCTTGTCAGGGAGAGGATGGATGGATGCACATTCTGACTCCTTAGAAGATGTGAGCTTGTTTTGTACTAATCAGCGGCTCTGACGTAGGGTCTCGCTAAACATGTGTTGCCCCGAGGAAATGTTTTTTTCTTGTTCCACCCAGGTCCTTGCGACTGGGGCCCAGTTGCCACAGGAGCCCCTTTTCTCCCTCCACGCCCCCTTCTTTTCTTTATGGGATGAGGGGAGAGGAGTCACTCACTGGATCAATACTTGGCTTGCTTCACGTCTCAGAGGCTGTGAGCAGATGCATCTGGGTATGAGGGTCATTGGCTTCACAGAGAGAGGTGCAACGGTGGGAATCGGGCATCTGTGAGACCAGGCGTCTCAGACCCTCGTGTTCCTGCCCTGCTGCTCACCCTGCCGCAGCAGGGTGGTCCCACACCTCCGCCTCACCTTCTGAGTCATTGGACTCCTCCGAACGACGGCCACACGACAGACTGAAGTTGCACAGGGACAGTTGGACATGCTCTCGAGGCTGCGGTCATGCTCAGCCCTCAGAGGAAACACGGCTTTCCTAGGTCCCGAATGTCATCAGTGGGCCTGCAGTCCTCCTGCCTTAAAGGAAAGAAAGGGGGCCTAGGAGAGACAGAACCAAAAACGTTCCTGCAGCCTTCAGGAGTGACGGAGCGTTGAGTCAGCCTGGGAGAAAGCCCTGTGGATGGGATCTAGGGCCAGAGAGCGCTTGGGCAGGAAGGCGGACTTGCCTGAGCCTGCTGCGGCGCTGAGCCCTGTGTGGGGGCAGGAGGGATGGAGGGGGCCGGGCAGAGGGACGGGGAGGGAAGGTCAGTGGAAGGACACGGGCTTAGAAAGAGGCAGTGAGTCCCTGGCTAGCGGGAATGAAGCAAGGTGGGATTGGGTCGTCCCTGGCATGCAGGTCTCTGCATGGTGCCCGTCCCAACCAACAGGGTCTGGAGCCCAGGGGCCCTCACATGCAAGGCGAACTGTGCTCTGCTACGAGCACTTTTCCCGCACCTTGGATAGCAAGTGGGTTCATGGCTGGCGCCGCCTTTCTGGGATGAGGAGCTGGGACAGTTTACGGGTCTGGTCTTCAGAGCAAGCAGGAAACTAGCCACGAGGCTCTAGCATAAGAACACCAGCCGAGACCCTTGTCCCCAGCAGTCCCTCAGGGTCCTGTGTTCCAGGACAGTTTAAGAGATCCTTTGCTCCATCTCAGAGGGGAGCTTGGGGGTGGCTGCAGTTTAGGTCTTGAGAGGAGTGAGTGGGGCTGGGCAGTTTCCTTTGGTTTGCACCTGAGGTCTGTGCCAGGCATTCCCCCAGGTCAGTGCCATTGAGGGTATATTTGCGGGTCAAGAATGGACAGGTCTGGGCCCGGAGAGATAGCACAACAGCATTTGCCTTGCATGCAGCCAATCCAGGACCTAAGGTGGTTGGTTCGAATCCCAGTGTCCCATATGGTTCCCCGTGCCTGCCAGGAGCTATTTCTGAGCAGACAGCCAGGAGTAACCCCTGAGCAACGCTGGGTGTGGCCCAAAAACCAAAAAAAAAAAAAAAAAAAAAAGAATGGATAGGTCTGGAGTAACTAGCTGGCTTTTCAGACATTTTAATCTTGAATCCTTTTTGGAGTGGGGCCCTCCCAAGCCGTGCTCAGAGGTCCCAGGGACACCTCCTGGTAATTCTCAGTCAACCAGACTGATGGTGAGGTGTGAGGGACCCAGGACCCAATGCTGGCTCACCCGGGGTGAGGGTGTGTTTGGGGGCACTTTGTGCTTTCCTGTACCTGGTGATACTAGTGGGACCATGGATGCTGGGAATTGGACCAGGCACCCTTTTCTATTTTTTTGGTTTTTGGGTTACTCCTGGCTGTCTGTCAGAAATAGCTCCTGGCAGGCACGGGGGACTATATGGGACACCGGGATTTGAACCAACCACCTTTGGTCCTGGATCGGCTGCTTGCAAGGCAAACACCACTGTGCTATCTCTCCGGGCCCGCCCTTTCTCTTTTTAACCCCGTGTTGGTTCGTTTGTTTTATTGGGGGGCCGCACCCAGCCGTGCTCAGGGTTATTTCTGGCTCTGTGCCCAGAAATAACTCCTGGTGGGCTCTGAGAATCTTATGGGATGCCGGGGATCAAACCCTGGTCAGCCGTGTGCAAGGCAAACGTTCTCCTGAACTTTTTTCTGACTGACTCCTGTTGGCACTTGGGGACCATATGTAGTGCCCAGGAGGGATCTCCCCAGGGTTGCTGACTAGCAGGCAGGGCCAGGGCTTTCTGCTCCATGTTATTGCCAGGTGTCTGGTCGTGTGTTCTAGTTTTCCTGGTCTTACCGCTGCGTGAGCGTCTCCGGGGGGTACCCTCTGGGCTCCCTCGCCCCCTCGGAGAGGTCAGGACACAGGAACCAATGGCCGTGTTGCTGCCACTTGGCTTCAGAGTCACAAGCGACTGTGCATGCTCTCGGGCGGGCGCATCAGGCCTCTGGGGCCTCTATTGGCTTGGAGGGCGACGTCAAAGTTGGAGGGAACAGGGTGGGGGGGCTGGAGGCTAGTGTGTGGGTACCCTGGAGCTGGTTTGTGTGGAACAGCAGGTGTTGGGTGTTGGAAGTTGCCAGAGAACCTACCCTCCAGGGACGGGGCCATCTGGGACTGTGTGTGGGCAGTGCTGAGGGCTGAGGACTGAGGGGCCGAGGGTTTTAAGGGTTGAGACTTTGAGGGGCTGAGGGTTGAGAGACAGCTGAGGGGCTGTGTGCTGGGGACAGGGGCTGAGGGCTGAAGGACTGAGGGGCCGAGGAGCTGATGACTGAGGGATTGAGGGGCTGAGGGGTGAAGACTGAGGGCCGAGAGCTGAGGACTAAGGGACTGAGGTGCTGAGGAGTAGAGGGGCTGAGGGATTGAAGCACAGAGAGGCCCAGAAGCTGGGGGCTGAAGGAGTGAGGGATTGAGGGGCTAAGAGGGACTGAGGGCTGAGAAATAGCTGAGGGCTTAAGGGCCTGAAGACTAAGGGGTTAGGGCTGAGGGGTTGACGTGTGACAGGCCCAGGACTGAATGCAGAGGGCCCAAAGGGCTGAGACTGTGTCTGGGAAAGGGAAGCTGTGAGTGTTAGCTGTGAGACGGGAGGTCTCGAGCTGACCTGGCTAAGGGTCTGGAAGGCAGCAGGTGAGAAGGTCAGGGTCACGGGGCCGCTGACCACATTTCTTGGGGTTTGGAACCCCATAAGGATTGACTGAGAGGGGAGAAGCCCCAGCCTGTGATTATGCCAGGGCAGGATCGGTTTGAGGGTTTGGGCTTGCTCAGGTGAACCATGGAGGAAGCAGGAGGGGCCTGGGGGAGGGGGCTGGGCCGTGGGAGGCATTGACTGGATTGGAGGCACAGCAGGGGGAAGGGGCTCTGGACCAGGTTCTCCCTGTCCAGGGGGAGAGTATCCCGAGGAGAGAGGAGTTGGCTTTGGAGGGAGGGAGGGAGAGAGGGAGAGGGACTAGCCACTGGACTGGGCACCTGTGAGCAGCACCAGCGACCCTGTGGCCAGAGGGGAGGCCTTGCCCTCGAGGATGTGGCTGCTTCCAGGGAGGCAAGAAACACTGGAGGGAAGCGGGGAGGGGGGTGTCTCTGCAAAGCCAGTGCAATTCTGCTGCCCCCTTGCTAGGCCTGTGCTGCTAGATTTTTAAAAGATGGACAGTTGACAAGCCTGAAAGTGAGAGCAGAGCTGCAGAGAACGCGTGTCATTCCCCCCCCCCCCCCGCCCACCCCGGGCAGCTGACACTGGTCACGGTCATTGCTTCTTCGTCCCCTCTGCCAAGAGCAGCTGTGTCCTGATAACCCAGTCGGGCTTGGGCTCTGGGCGCCTCCACTGAGCAAACGTCAAACTGCTTGCATTTATAACTTTGGGTTTGTATCAGGGCCACGCCCAGCAGTGTTCAGGGCTTACTCCTGGCTCTGCACTAAGAATTGACTCCTGGGAGAGCTTGGGAAACCATATGGGATGCCAGGGATCGAAGCTGTGTCAGCTGGGTGCTAGGCAAGTGCCCTGCTTGCTGTCCTCTCGCTCCAGCCCCTAGAGTCCTGACTTAAAGTCTGGCAGTTAATTGAGGCCTGATGCTCAGGCATTATGATTCACGCAGCTGAAATGTTTACTCGGACTCTCGATTTTGGTAGACTGAACTGTGTAGGGATCTCTTCAGTCTCATTTTCATTTTTATTTTATTTTTTCTGTTTCTGGTGTTGGAGCCACACCCAGCAGTGCACAAGGGTTATTCCTGGCTCTGTACTCTGACATCACTCCTAGTGGGGCTGAGGGGACCAGATAGGATGCTGGGGATCAAATCCAGGTCCACTGTGCTCAAGGCTAGCATGCCGGGCTCTTAATGTCTATTTTTATCACCCTACAAAGGAACATTGCACCCATTAGCAGTGAGGCAGTGACACCCTCCTTTCCCATTTCCACCTCATCCCTGAGCAGCCGCTAATATATTTGACTTTTCTCTGGATTCACCTGTTCTGGAACATTTCACTTAAAGGAATCCTTCATAGCCAGTCATTCATTCCGAGCTCATTCAGCACAAGTTTCCTGATGTGGACACATCTGCTAGCGTTGCCGCCACATCGCTCTCTGGCCAGTCACGCAGCCTCTTAGGACCGCATACACCTGGGGTACTTGTGCTTTGTGGCTGCCATAGGCATCTTTGAGTAGGCCTGTGTCATGTCATTTCCCTCGCACATCTTCAGGGAGAAAATCTTCGGGTGATGTGACTGTCACACATTTTGAAGAACAACTCGGGTCTTTACCGAAGAGGCTGTGCCGTCACAAGGCACTTCCTACAGTGCTTCCCCAGGGTTCTGCTTTCTACGTGATGCCCCACGTAGATGCTTTTTATCAAAAAGCTTATAGCAGCGGCCAGGGTGCTGGTCTTGTACATGACCAACTCAGGTTCCATCCTCGCACCCCAGGAGTGATCCCTGAGTTCAGAGCCTGAACCTAAGGCCTAAGGGTCGCTGGGTGTGACCCCAAAACACAAGGTAAGTCTTCCTTGCTAGCCTGCTCAGGGCAGCGTGTGGTAGCTCAGCTCGCTCAGCTCAGCGTGGTTTCAGCATTCTTTGCCCTAGTAGCCAGCATAGCGGAAACCCTCCATGGGCTTTCTGTGTGGCTACGCTAGTTTGCCTTCTTTTTCTGGGGTTTCAGGGAGGCACACCCCGCACCGCCAGCTTACTCCCAACCATGCTCAGGGATCACTCCTGGTGGATCCGGAGAATCATCTGGGGCGAGGGTCCGCTCTATTCAAGGCCATCGCACGACTTGTGGTACTAATTCTGGCCTTTCTTTGCTTGTCCTTATTATCTTTTTGCAGGTTTGTTTTTGGACTGTACCCAGAAGTGTGTCGTACCTGTTCTTTCTTCAGCCTGTGTTCTCTTGTGCTTTGATTATATGTGGTTTTAATAGATTTTTACCAGTATGTGACTTGTCTTTATACTGTTCTTATGGGAATCATTAAAATAATGTGTTTGTGGGAAACACAGAATAAACAGTGTCTAGTGTGTCTCCCATTCCCCAAACCTATTTCTTGAAATAGATTTCTTTATATAGCTAGTTGGAGTGTGTTGTTTTGCTTTGGGTCTATACCCGATGTTGCCCAGGGCTTTCTGGCTCTGCTCAGGTCAGTCCTGGAGACGGACTTGGGACCATATGCGCTTTTGGAGAAATGAATATGGTCAGCTGCACTCAAGGCAGATACCTTAACTTCTGTAATATCCAGTCCCCAAATCCTGCAAATGTTAAGTGGAAATTCAAAAGTCGAAGCATTTTGAGTAAAATAAACATAAATGAGCGACTGGATAGTACAGTGGGTAGGGCATTTGCCTTGCATGCTGACCTGGGTATGATCCCTAGTTTCCAATGGGGTCCCCTGAGCTTCCTAAGAGATTCCTGAGGGGCTGGCGAGGTGGCGCTAGAGGTAAGGTGTCTGCCTTGCAAGTGCTAGCCAAGGAAGGACCACGGTTCGACCACTCCACCCCACCCCACCTCCACGTCCCATATGGTCCCCCAAGCCGGAAGCTATTTCTGAGCGCATAG
The DNA here is from genome assembly GCF_024139225.1 of Suncus etruscus. Lineage (NCBI taxonomy): Eukaryota > Metazoa > Chordata > Mammalia > Eulipotyphla > Soricidae > Suncus > Suncus etruscus. The sequence continues at coordinate 111,312,291 of NC_064856.1, forward strand.
CCAGGAGTAACCCTGAGCATCACCGGGTGTGGCCCCAAAACAATATAACAACAAAAAAACCCCAAAAAACCCTAAAAAGAAAATGAATTTAGAGTGTACCAGTCAGAGCCCTATTTGTTCGGAAGAAGTGCTCGGAGCTCCCTGCCTGTTTGTCAGGACCCCCGTGAAAAGGGAGGTTGCTGGCTGCTTAGCCTGTTTCACCCAGTCCCTAGATTCTGAGCTTTATCTGGGGAGAGAACCAGTTACTGGGTCTCAAAGGTTCCTTCTGAGCTTTGGTCGGTTTGTTTTTGGGGTGGGGAGGGGAGGGGGCTCCCAAGCAGCAAACAGGGAGCTGGGTGCTGTTCCCTTAGTGGCAGGGTTGCAGTGCTGCTGTCAGCCCCAGGCCGTGGGCCACAACCAGAAATGGGCGTTCTGCCCTGCACAGCATGCCATCACTTTGTGTGTCTCCAGCCCCTCACTTTTTATTTCTTTTGTGGCCATGCCCGGTGATGTTCAGGGGTCACTCTTGGCTCTTTATTCAAGAATCACACTTGTTGATGCTGGGGATGGGACCCCGGCTGTGTGCAAAGCAGATACCCTCCCCGCTGTGCTCTTGCTCAGGCCCTCCTCGCTTGATGCCCGCCACCCGGTGGTCTGTGTTTGGGCTTCACTAGTGTCCTTTCATCACTCGGATCCTATCACCTGGAAACGACCTTTTGGTGTCTTGTCTGCCTACTGAAAGGACTTTCCCTTCTACCTCTGGCTCCGGACTCTTGACCCCTGACTGGTTTTCTTGTGAGCCCGCCCAGTCACCGAGAAGGAAACTATGAACAAGCCTTCCAGACCCTTCTGTGGATGGTTGCAAGGTGACTGTTGCATTTTGGTTCCACTCCTGGCAGTGGGAGGGCCCACGCAGTCTTGGGCATGGACCTGTCCCTCTTGCCTGTAGAGCCTTTGCTCAGCCCTCCAGATTCACTCTCCTCAAATTTCTTTGCGTCTTCATTGGCCTGTGTATTTGGGATAAGCAGATGTTCCTGCCCAGAGTGTCAGGCACCTGTGAGGTTCTCGCTGTGGCCTGTGGCTGTGCAGAGCTCAACTGGGCTTCCCGTGAACATGTGTTTGAACATTTAGTAAAACTGAGCTATGAAAGTTATGTGTGTTGGGGGGGACAGCTGCCCCGCGGATGGGGACACCCAGTTCTGTCAGTGCAATGGTCTATTTTGTTGTTTTTTTTTTTAAGAAAACAGTTACTCAAGGGTTATTCCTGGCTCTACCCTCAGGGATTGCTCCTGACCATGTGGGTTGATGGGGACGGAACCCAGGTTGCCTGCATGAAGGCAGACAGACACCTGACCCGCTGTCCTATCTCTCTAACCTTTGTAAAAGCTTCTTTACTCTGCACCTTCTTATGCAAGTAGGTTGCATAATCAAAGCGTCACTGAGATGTAAGACAGTTCACCATACACACCAATAAATGTACTTCATTGTTTTCTAGTACTAATGTTTTACCGGTCCTGGGACTCAGGGCCTCACGCCTGGGGAGGGAGGTCTTGCGGAACCACGGCAGGACCCCCACCCCCTGGTCGGTGCTTTTTCTCTATCCTTAGAGTTGTATGATTCTTAGGACAGTCACTTCTAGAATATCTTAGTTGCTTCCGAAGAAACCCAAAGTCTTCAACAGTTACTGCCCGTTTCTCTCGCACCCTCTGAGCATGAGTTTACTCTGCTTCTGCTGTTTCTGGGCATTTCCTATTGAGGTGGGGCGGGGCTGGGGGGTAGGTCCTGGCTTTCTTCCCTTAGGGACATTCTGAGATCTGCCTGTGCTGGAGCAAGTATCAGTCATTCCTTTCAGGGAGGCAGGAATCCTGTGGCATTTGGAAGCAGCACTTTGACTTCGTCCAGTCAAGACTCAAGAGCAGCTTCGGCATTTGTTTTGCCCGTTTGCTAGGTTCACAGCGGACGTACGCTTTCCCTTTTCCTCTTTGGCTGTCTGCCGAGCGGTCATAAGATTTCCCTGTTCAAGGGAAATCTGGGTGAGCGCTCAGAACTTTCTCGAGCAGGACTATATATATCTTTTTGCATTTCAACGAAGTACCTGTGAGCATTTGGCCAGATTGGAAGCAGCTTCGCTTTTTCCTGCGAGCTGATGGCATCAAGCACATTTCAGTGCCTGACTGCGCTTCATGGCCTTGTTGCTTCCTTGTTACTTTTAGGCGTTCCTTACTAAAGTCCATCTCCAAATCCTGATGGGATTTGCAAGCACTTCCTCCTGTTAGGAACTTTTTATTTTTCACTTTCTTGATAGTGTTATCAAGTACAGAATTAACTTGATGAAGCCCACTTTCACTTTTTTGTCTTATTTTCTGTTTTCTTCTTAGAGCTCTTAACTCCAAAAAAAACTTTTATAAGAGCACAGACAGGAAAACTGCAAGGCGGATGCCACTGTCTCCTATGCCCACAAGCCCAGTCACATGCCCACAGACCCACTCACTCGCATTGGCATCTTGAGCACCCCATGGAGCCCACTGCCATGAGTGCCCGAATGAAGGCTTCTCTCATGCCAGCCTTTCCTGGGGCTGACCCGGATGTGACACTGTGTCAAGTACCATGTCATGCACGGTGCTTCACTTCCCTACAAGCCCTCTGCTCTGCTCTGGCCCTAGTTGTTGCTGGGGTTTGGTAGGCGAGAGGCTCTGCACAGGTACTGGGTACCACGAGGGCCAGGGCAGAGCACTCCAGAGTAGCATGGTGCCAGTGCTCAAGCACCAGCTCTTTGAGCTGGCCCCAGCTGTGGTTTGTGTTTGTTAGGGACCACACCTCAGGGCTTCTCCTGTGCTCAAGATCGCACCTGATGCTGCTTGGGGTCACCTGTGGTGAGAGGGATTTGAACTGGGGGTAGCTTCAGGCAAGGCCTGATTGTCTAAAGTTCTCCCATTCTAGAGCTTCCGATAGTTGGAATCATACTTTGTAGAATTTTCACATTGGTTTCTTTCACTTAGTGATATAAACTTAAGGTTTCTGTATGAGTTTTCAGAACTCGTTCTTTTTGGGGAGGGCCATGCTGTCTGGTAAGATGGCACTTTGTGTGGGGTCTCAGCTTGCAGTTCCGAACAAGAAATCAGAGTCACGGGAGAAAATGTATTTTTGGCAAGGGGCTGTGGAGCATCTTCTTGGATCTCACTGAGCCAGCCTAGCTTCTAGCTCTGCTGCTTTCCCTGCCACTTTGATTAGCCAGTCAGGGTTGACTTAATTAATGGTCAGAGAAGGTGAAAGGGGAAAGTAGAGTGATTTTTAAAGGTGTGTGACAACACTTGGAGCTTATTTCTAGTTCTGTGCTCTGAAGACAGTCCTGGAGAGTGTGGGGGCATAAAGGAAGTACCTTCATCTTAATCACTATCTTTCTAGCCTCCCAAAACATTCCTTTTTTTTTTTTTTTTTTTTTTTTTTTTTGTGCTGAGTGCTATTTCATCCAATGTCACCTCATCCCCCATCTTTCTGTGTAATATTACCTGATGGTAAGACCAGCCCGTTTCTGGGAAGGGTCTTAGGAAGGTAACGAAAGGATTGCTTCAGGGGTGTAACAAGGCTGGAGAAGCTGGCTGGCTGGAGAGTTATCAGGGAACGTTTAAATTCAGGGCGGCTTATGGAGCCTGCTTAAAAGGTTAGCTGAGAAGTCACACATGTGGCCTATTATTAATAAAGCTTCATGTCTCCTGAAACCTGACTCCCTGTGGATCATTTCTTCACTGCTCCCCTGAGCACTCAGACCCGCCGGCTGGAGGGAGTTGCAGGCACGTGGCCCGGGCCGGTAGAGAAAGGCCTCACCATCCATCACCATCCACAACCATCCAGAACTCAATAATTAATACGTATCCTTACAGTCCAAAATGTGTTAAGTAAGTTTATCTGTTTACAAAAGATGGTCTCTGTTGCTTCCAGGATCTGACAGCATGACTAAAACTGTCATAAACCTCTGGGCAGGTGTGTGGCTGTGATTTCCAGCTATTTTGGACACACTCTGGAGGAAGACTGCCCTGTTGTCTGGGGAGTTTATGCTGGACTTTTGTGTCCCTGATGGGAAGCTTTGTGCCTCTGGTCCTTCCCTGTGATCCGTTCTTAGGGACTGCATTCATTTCTTTTTTGTTTTTGTTTTTGTTTTGTTTTGTTTTGTTTTTGGGCCACACCCGGTGACGCTCAGGGGTTACTCCTGGCTATGCGCTCAGAAGTCGCTCCTGGCTTGGGGGACCATATGGGACACTGGGGGATCGAACCGAGGTCCGTCCAAGGCTAGCGCCACCGCCCGGCCCCTGCATTCATTTCTTGAGGTAGGGGAGAGTTGGTGATGGAGCTTGGGGTATCCAGGTCCATCTGTCTGCAATGTCCTGGTGTCCTGGATTAACTAGTTGACCACTGGCATTTGCACTTTATTTTTGTTACAAACTCTGGACATTGTTGCATAAAGTCACAAAAGTGGGGCCAGAGAGATAGCATAGAGGTAAGGTGTTTGCCTTGCATGCAGAAGGATGGTAGTTCGAATCCCGGCATCCCATATGGTCCCCCGAGCCAGCCAGGAGCTATTTCTGAGTTTAAAGCCAGGAGTAACCCCTGAGTGCTGCCGGGTGTGACCCAAAAACAAACAAACAAACAAACAAACAAAAGCCACAGAAGTGCAGTAATTGAGCCAAAGGATGTGTTGATATTACTTTCTTTTGATAATTTACAATGTGATTACATCTTTGTATTTTACCAACAGTTTCAGCCAGTTTTACCGTTAAGGCATTTAAAAATCTTTACAGGGCCCAGAGTGACAGCACAGCAGGGAGAGCGTTTGCCTTGTACACAGCTGACACGGGTTTGAGCCCTGGAATCTCCCTGGAATCCCATAGGCCCCTTGAACCTGCCAGGAGTGATTTTGTTTTGTTTTGTTTGTCACACCCGGTGATGTTCAGGGGTTACTTCTGGCTATGTGCTCAGAAATCTCCTGGCTTGGGGGACCATATGGGACACTGGGGGAACAAACTGCAGTCCGTCCTAGGTCTTTCCCTACCACTGCTTTACTGCTCTGGCCCTACCAGGAGTGATTTTTGAGTGCAGAGCTAGGAATAACTTAAACCCCCCAAAAAGTCTTTACTAGGATTAGGCTATACTCAGTGGTAGTGAGCACTTTGCCTTGCATATGGACTTAGTGAATTGATTTTGATCTTTTATTTGTGTATTTATTTTGTTTTAGGGCCACTCCTGGCTCTGCACTCTGGTCACTCTGGGGCTCAGAACAGACGAGTGGATGAGTGACAAGGATCCAACCTGGTCAGCTGTGTACAAGGCAGGGCGGGGTGCCTTACCGGCTCATTGTCTTCTCTCTCTGGCCCAGGAAGTATTATATTTAATTAAATGAGCTGTTGGACCTCCACCCCTATGCAGCTTTTTGTTTTGTTTTGTTTTGTTTTTGGGTCACAGTGCTTAGGGATTACTCCTGGCTCTACACTCAGAAATTGCCCCTGGTGGGCTCCGGGGACCATATGGGATACCGGGATTCGAACTACCATCCTTCTTCATGCAAGGCAAACGCCTTGCCATTGTGCTATCTCTCTGCCCTCCCCCCCCCCTTTTTTTTGTTTTTTGGGTCACACCCAGCAGCACTCAGGGATTACTCCTGGCTCTAAGCTCAGAAATCGCTCCTGGCAGGCTGGGGGAACCATATGGGATGCCGGGATTTGAACCACCGACTTTCTGCATGCAAGACAAATGCCTTCCATACCTTCATACTTTCTCTCCGGCCCCATATGCAGTGTTTTCTAGCTCTTCAGTGTTTTCAGACAGATAAGTGAATGAATAAATGTCAAGAGAGGAGCTGGCTCTTGGTTCGATCCTCTTAGTGGGCTTGGCTGTGTGTTAAGTGTTAGGGTCGAGGGAGGCCTAGCCAGAAGGATTCAGCTGGAAGCGAATCTCCTATACCAACTTCCATTTCCATCTTCATGGTCATGTGTTGGGTTACACTTTATTTTACCTAAAACAAAGTTTATCCCTGGTTTCTTTGTCTCTGTTTGTTTACAACTTGGTTTCACTCAAAACAAAGATTGTCTTACTTGTAAATCTGGTGGGTATACTGCCCCATCCAGGGGTGATCTTTGGACTCAATAAAAACGGCAGTTCTGGCTGACAGCAAGCTCCATGCTAAGGAGAAGACTGCCTGACTAATTCTGTTTCACCTTCAGTCTGGTTTGGATTATTTCATGCACCCTGATTCAGACATATTCACCTGAGCTTGGAGATACAGCGTGTGGGGTGATTTTACAGTCATGTACTTAAAAAAATTACAGAGTTGAGGGTAGACCCTTTTGTGCTTAGGAGCGCCTGTTCAGCAGTGCTCAGAGGACCAGATAGATAGTGATTCTACCCTGGACTGACAGACAGGTACGAGGTGCGCCCTTACCTGCTGTGCTGTCTTCCCAGATGGTTGTCGCGTGTCTAAATCACTGTCGCTGTGACTTTACTCTTTCTCAACAGTTTGAGGGGCACCAGGAACTCTTGGGAAATCCTTTTTTGAGTGTTCATCCCGTCCTTCCAATCCTCATAGTCGTGACTGCAGCAGTTGGGGAGATAGTGGATCTTGCATGCTACGCAGCCTCCTACCAGCATTTCCCATGCAGGGAGGCCCATTTTCATCCCTAGTCTGAGTCTGATGGTTGTGACCAGCCTGAGAGGAATAACAAGGGGCAGAAACATCAGGGGACTTAGGGCCTTGGCATGCAGCACAGTGGCCAGAGGGGCCCCGGGAGTCACAAAGGGGAAGAAGTGGGGCCTAGCGATGGAGAAAGCCTTGAGCACCCCTGGGTATGGCCCCAAACAGAAAACAAATGGGGGAGGTCAATCCTCCAGGCTCCCCATCTTGGGAAAATGCAAGTAAGGCAAGAGTGCAACCCGAGACACTGGTGTTGGTGTCCGTCCTCCTCCCTCTTCTCATGAGGAATGTTGTTGATGAGTTGGGTCTAGCCTGAGTAGCCACCAACTTGAACCCGTGGTGACCCAAATGGCCCCTTTGTCCTCTACAACTACACCCTCCCTGCTAGGTGCACTAATTGGTTTGCTTATTTTCTTCCTTTTTTCTTTTTTTTGCCATACCCAGCAGTGTTCAGGGCTTTTTCCTGGCGAGCTCAGGGGACCATGTGGGGTGCTAGAATGGAGCCCAGGTGGGCTGTGTGAAAACTAGCCTCCTCCCTGCTGTTCCATCTCCCTGGCCCCCTAGACAGAGATCTCCGGAGCTTGCTTCTCTGTCTAAGCTCTTCCTCTTGACCTCCAGTGTGACGTAGTCCATGTTACTGTGTGTAGTTCTTTGTTTTGATTGCTGTTTGAAATTTCATCACATTAACTTGGACGTTTTGGCTGCTCTGGCCAAGTATGCGTTCCTCCCTAGTGGGAACAGGCCTGGCCCTGAAACTGTGTACAACCCTTGGTTCAGAGAGCAGTGTCTGACTTTGCTAAGGCAGTTGACAGCTAAATTCCCACCATTTCTTGCCAGCTATACTGGGTTTCCTAGAGGATGTTGTAGGATACTTTCAGTTCGCATGAGTGACCTCAGACACCTTTTCACTCATCACTTGGAGATCTTGTTTTTTGGAGATTGTGTTATCTGTCCTTCCTTATCACTTTAGCTATTTCCCCAGGCTTTAAAACTAAGAACATAGTCAACTTTTTGTAAGAGAACATGTACTAGTTCTCGGTTTCTGGGAGCAGAGCCTGGACATGGCCTGGCTGTGGTCAGCCCTTGGAAGGGTCCCTCCCTGGTACGCTGGGCTAGCATCTAGTAGAAGCTGTCATTCATTTCTAGGACACAGACCAGAAGTCACATGGCTTGGATTTTGCTGTTGTCTATTTGCAGGAGGCCAGGGATGTGAATTTTCCCACCTTAATCATCAAAGGGATGAGGCTCATCCCCATTAACAGGCGGGGGGGGGGGGGCACTGCTCCTGGCATGGTGCTCAGGGTCTCCTCTGGCATTTGGGATGGCTGAGCACAGGCCTTGTGGCATTTAGCACCAAGCCATCTCCCTCACCCTGGTTTCCAGTTCTCTTCTGGATCTCTTGTCTGGTGGTGCTCAGGGCTTACTCCTCACTCAGTGCTTGGATCACTGTGCAGCCTCAATGCCCTGCAGTGGACCAAGGCTCTTGTAGTGTGGAGGTGACACAGTTGCTGCCCAGAGCCATAGGGAGATGCCTTAGGGCCAGGGGAGCCGCCTGCCCATTCCAACTAAGGAGCAGTAGGGGCCCATGTGTGGTGGAAAGCCTAAGTCCTGCTGGTGTTTGTGGGTATGCTTGGGACTTGAGTGCAGATGTGGGTGTCAGCTGCGTTTATAGAAATGGTTTATTTGGTTTTGGTTTTGGGTCACCCAGTGGTGCTTAGGGGTTACTCCTGGCTCTGCACTCAGAGATCACTCCTGGCAGGTTTTGGGGACCATATGGGATGCCGGATTGGGGTTCATCCTGTGTTGGCCACTTGCAAAGCAAATGCTCTACCACTGTGCTGGCACTTTGGCCCTTATAGAAGCGTTTTTTTTTTGTTGTTTTGTTTTGTTTTTTAGAATGCACTTGGGGTGGTGGTTCCCTATGCCTTGCTGAGTGGGGGGGCTTAGGTTATGCCTAGCCATGCTGGGCTGCAGTGGATTTGTGACTGTGGCCTTCACAAAGGTATTATCCAGCCTTGTGCCCTTTGTTTCTTTAGTGGGAGGTGACAGATCCTTCATTGGATCCCACCTCCTGCTGCATTTCCATCACCTTTTTTTTTTGTTGTTTTTTTTTTTTGTTTTTTTTTGGGTCACATCCAGCGGTGCTCAGGGGTTACTCCTGGCTGTCTGCTCAGAAATAGCTCCTGGCAGGCACGGGGGACCATATGGGACACCGGGATTCGAACCAACCACCTTTGGTCCTGGATCGGCTGCCTGCAAGGCAAACGCTGCTGTGCTATCTCTCTGGGCCCTCCATCGCCTTCTGTTCTTGCTGCTCACTAGGGTGCGCCAGGGTCTGAACCTAGGGCCTAGCCCGACCTTAGCACTCAACTAGGGGAGAAAACCTCCATGTGGGGGGCTGTGAGGCAAAGAGGGTTGGAGCATAGGACTGGTGCTTTGGCCCCGCCTGGAGATTGCCGCTTGTGACTTGTATGAGTGGGTTCCTCTGGGCTCACTTTGCTTTCTTCTCAACAAGCACCACTGGTTGTTGGCGATCTCAGTCTGTGGGGAGCAGGGACAGAGGACAGGTGTCAAAATGGCTTGGATGCATGGGCGTGTGGATGGGTCCATGGCTTCATGGCGAGTGTGGGCAGCGGGCCTGTTGCTAACATTCTCCGTTCAGCACTTGGGAGGTGTCAACTTTTTTGTCTTGCCCTGGGGCCATTGGGAGGCTCCTTGGCTCTTGGGTAGCCATTCCTTGACTGTCAGGAGGGCAAGGTTGACAGGGGAGTTGTGAGACAGCTGGTTCCTTCCTGCTCCTTCCCGTACCCTGTGCTCCCCATCCTGTCCTTTCTCTTCTGTTGTGACGGCAGAGGCTGCACATTGGGATCTGGGCCTGGACAGAGCCTCCCCCCCACTCCTGTGGCAGCTTGAGGGGGTCGAACAGGCCACATGGCAGCTGCAGGGATTGAATGCACTACGCCAAGTCGGAGGCTGCCTGCTTTTTCCCTCTTGGTCCTTGGCACGCACTAGGTGGGGTTCGGGCTTCCTCCTGCCTTGATGTGAGGCCTGTCAAGTCTGCTCTCTCTGCACTCTTGCCCTCTGGCTCTGCTGCTCCTGCTCTCTCCCTCTCCGGATCCTGCCTGCCTTGCCTTTAGGAACCCTTAGCACTCTCAGGCTCCACTGCTGAGACACTTGTCACTTGAACCAGTACTTGGGCGGAATCTTATTCACGTGTCTTCTGTAAAGCTGGGATAATGTTACGCAAGCCCAGTGGTTGCAGCTGAGTCTAGAAAGTGCTTTGTCAGGGAGCTGCCAGAGGAAACGGATGGACTAAGTGTTTCTCCTTCTGGAACTAGACTTAGTGGACAGGGTCAGTGGGAAGGGTGGAAAGAAAACATGTTCTAGAAGAAGGAAGAGGTGGGAGGTGGCCAAGAACGGATAGTGCAGTACTTGTCCGTGGAGAGGTTTCCAGAGGGAGCTGAAAGGAGCATTTACATTAAGTAAAGCATAGTTTTTCTTTGCTTTTTGCTTTCTTTTTTTGTTTCTGGGTCACACCCGGTGGCGCTCAGGGGTTACTCCTGGCTCTGCACATGGTCAAAACAGGACTGACCCCACTTCAGTTCCCAGTATCCCATCAGGTCCCCCAAGCATGCCAGGAACAATTTCTGAGTGCAGAGCCAGAGCTAAACCCCTGAGCAACACCGAATATGTCCCGAAACTCCCACCCCACCCGCCCCCCAAAAAAGAAGAAATCACTCCTGGTAGGCTTGGAGGACCACGTGGGATGCAGGGATTGGACCACTCTCTGTCCTGGATTGGCTGCGTGCAAGGCAAACACCCTACCGCTGTACCATCTCTCCAGCCCTCTTTTTGTTTTTCCTTTTTTTTTTTTTTTGGTTTTTGGGTCATATCCAGCAGCACTCAGGGGTTACTCCTAGCTCCATGCTCAGAAATTGCTTCTGACAGGCTCGGGGGACCATATGGGTTGCTGGGATTCGAACCAATGGCCTTCTGCATGAAAGGCAAACGCCTTAGCTCCATGCTATCTCTCCAGTCCCTTTTTGCTTTCTTAAAGCATATTTTAAATAAAATTCATAAGATGTTGTCTGTGTTGTCTATTTGTTGCTTTGTTTTTGTGCCACACTTAGCAAAGCTAGGTTGCAGGGGCTAATGCAGGGGCTGCTGAGGTGCTCTGCAATCAGGACCCTGTGAAACGCCAGGGATCGAATCCGGGTCAGCTTCCTGTAAGGCAAGAACCCTACCTACTGTGCTCTCTCTCCAGTTCCATTTTTTTTTTCTTTTTAAGCAAAACTTTCATTTCTAGCTTTAGCATAGAAAAGTGCTGAGTCTGCCAAATCTCAGTGAGGAACAAAGAGCATAGCAACAAGGGAGGGAAGGCAAGTGTCAGTGGGCCTTGATTGGTCCAGAAGGCCATTGGAAATCTGCCTCTGAAGAGCCGTGGACCTTTCTGCCATTTCTCTGTGTCCCGAGTGAGTTCCCACTGCGTGTACCTTCACAGCTTATCAGAAGACCCGCAGTGAGACTGGAGGGTGGGCCAGAGTGAGAGTCCTGTTTGCCTTGCACCCGGCCAACCCGGCATTGTGTGTGTGTGTGTCTGTCTGTCTGTATCTGTGGTCTCTGTGTGTGTTGTCTCTCATTGTGGATCTGTGTGTGTTGTCTGTCTCAGAGTGTGTGTCCGTCTGTCCGTTCATCCCTCCATCCATCCCAGCCCGCCAGGCGTAATTCCTGAGTACAGAACCAGGAGTAGTAACCTGAGTGCAGCGAGGTCTGGCTCACGAACCACAACCACATACAAACAAAATCCCCACACCACAGCCCCTAGCAGAGTTCGTCAGGCTTCCTGAGTCTGGGCCCCTGAGTCAGCTGTGCTGTGCTGCTTTGGTGGAAGCCGGATGCCCAGCAGGGACTCTCCAGGCTGTCTGCTGGGGACAGCAGACTGCCGGTCAGCTCTGGGATGGAGGCAGAAAGGGCCAGTTAGGAACCTTGGTGAGGTGCATGTCCACTCCCTGCAGGACCTGGCTCGCTCCCCCCCTATTTGGGAACAGCAGGCTTGTTCCCTGGAGTGAGGCAGATGAAAAGAAAAGCTAACAAAAAAAATCAGCCCAAGTATAGCTGGTTCTGTTTTATTTTTGTTGTTTTGTTTTGGGGCTCGCCTGATAGTGCTGGCCCCTGGCTGCCATATTTCCATAATGAAAATATTAAATAATGAAGATGTTCCGTTTATTGGAAAGTAGAAGGGACAGGAAATAAACTCCCCACCTAGCTGCAGAAACTTCCTGTTGGACAAAGCCAAACTTGCTTTGTGGGGGTTGAAGAGGAAAATTGGGTCTTTGTGGTGCTTTATCAAGTGATAAGAATGTAAAGAGAAAATGCAAGGTTCACGTGGAGATGTCTGTCTAGTTTGGAACCTTGTAGTTTGCCTGTTTGGCCTTTGGCCTTAGAGGTTTCTAGCCTTTGTCTTTGATCTGGTTGGATTGTTAACTTTCTGCTTATCAGAAAGTGTTCAACCAGTGCAGTTGAGAAGCCGGAATGCTGGGCCAGAGTGATGATGCAGTGGGTGGGGCACGCCACAGACCCAGGTTCAATCCCTGGCATCCCATATAGGCCCCACGCCTGCCAGGCATAATTTCTGAGCACAGAGCCAGGAGTGACCCCTGAGCACTGCCGGGTGTAGCCTCAAACTTTCCAAAACAAAAGGACAGAGGGCTTGCTCACAGAGGAGGCAAGGGGAAACCGAGGCCTCCTTCGTCACTGACTCTTGGGCCTCTGCCTGGTGTGTGGTGTGACCTAGGGCGGGGCTGCCCAGACTTGGCACCATGGCCCCGGCCTGTTTTCGAGGCCGCATTCCAGGGGCTCTGTGGCTTCGAGCGAAGGTGCCTGTGGTGTGGGACAGTTCGGGCATTTCCGTTTGGAGGACTGAAAGTGGGAAGTGGGGGGTCCAGATCTTAAGGAGGGTCTACGTGAGGCTGTGTGGGTGTAGTGGGTTCCAGACCCGGAGCCATGTCAACTTTGGCCTTGCCAAGTGCTGTGGGCCTCAGGTGGCCTTTGCCCAGGTTTCGTATCCATCATTTCCAGGACGGTAATTAAGCTCCTGTCTTCATTCAGGACCTGCTTTTCCTTCTCAGCATTCCCGTTTGGGCACTAGCATCTCAGTTGCTGTGTTGGGGTTTCCCAGGAAGTACAGATTCAGTTCCTTCCTTATGGATTCCTACAGGAAGTGTCCATTCTTTTGATGCTGCCCTGGCTCCTGGAGGTTTTGGCTGTTTGATAAAGGAAGTGGCCCCACAGGATCCCCACTCTGCGATGCTGGACTCCAGGACAGGGCGGGGCCCTGGTGATTGGCTACATCATTGCCTTGTCCTAGTGTCCATGACCAGGTGATGAGGTCATCATCCAATCACTGCCAACACTTTACTTAACATTGCTTTACCTTCATGGTTTTTGCTTTATATATTTTTTTGTTTGTTTGTTTGTTTTGTTTTTGGGTCACACTTGGCGGCGCTAAGGGGTTACTCCTGGCTCTGTGCTCAGAAATCATTCCTGGCAGGCTTGGAAGACTATGTGGGATGCCAGGATACGAACCGGGGTTCGTCCTGTGTTGGGCCATGTGCAAGGTAAATGCCCTACCGCTGTGTTATTGCTCTGGCCCCTTTTGTTTGTTTATTTGATGGGGGGAACCATAGGGTTCCTGGGATCAAACCTGGGCTTCCTGTATTCAGACCATTGAGCTATTTTCCAACCTCTGGTTAGGTTATCCTAGTGCACTGGGCTTACTCTGGGCTCAGGGCTCAGTCCTGGACGGGTTCAGGGACCATATGGAGTCAAATGCAGGCTGACCATTTCAAGGCAAGCACAATCCTTCCGATCTCTCTGACCAGGATTTATAAATGATTGACATAAGGAGAAAATTAATTGAGGGGCTGGGGACAGTACAGTGGGTGGTGTCCTTGCCTTGTATGCCACCCATTTTGTTTCTATTCCTGGCATTTCACATGGTCTCAGGAGTACTTCCAGGAATGATCTTTGAGCCCAGAAGAAGGGAGTTACTCCTAAACATTGTTGGGTGTGGCCCAAGCCAAAAAGTTAAAAAAAAAAAAGGGAATTTAGTCCTTCCCTTTGTGCTGTAGACTAAATGACTCGTTTTTTCAGCCATTTGTTGAGGAGTTTAAGTCATTGCTCTTGGGCTTGTTGCAGTATTTGGGGCCACACCCAGCTGTGCAGGGTCAGGGTGTACTCTTAGCTCAGTATCATGGATCATTTCTCCTGGTGCCTGGTGTTTGTGGTGCCTGCTGTGCATAAGACAAGCGCCTTAACCTCTTCTCTACTGCATTGCTTTCATCTCATTTGGTTTTGGGGGCTGTACCTGGCCGTTCTCCTGGCTTGTATCACTGACCACTTCCGGGCAGGGGCCTTAGGGCTCTTGTGGGATGCCTGGGATGACACCTGCATCCACAGTGTGCAAGGCAGGTCTACCTGTTGAACTGTCTCTCTGGCCTCCTCAACACCCAGCAGAACCAGGCCTGGTGAGTCGCTCCTGTCAGGGCCAAGGTCACTGCATGGTCCCTTCTGCTCAGAAATGTGTTGGAAACTTTGGTCAATGTTTTATTACTAGCAGTTAAGTTGGCAAGTCCTGGGAGGCTGATAAGATAAGCAGCTTTTCTTAGCACTCCACCCTCTCCGGCCTGGGTGCGCTTGGGGTATTTGGCAGTTAGGAGCCTTGGGCCTGCTTAGATCTGGCCATGTGTGGGGTGTGGTTTGCCTGCCCCCCCATCCCCGCAGTCGTCCAGCCCTATGCCCCCCTCTTGTTCTGTGCTAAGTTTCTGCACTACTTTCCTGCCCAAGGGGACTCACTTGGCCCCTCTCTGCAGCCTCCTAGGATGTAGCTTCACTCATTCGATCCGACCCTGAGTTCCCTGCAGGTTTTAAGTATATGTCCTGGGTGGGGGAGGGGGTCTTCCCTGCTCCTCTGCTGGGCAGGACTGTGGTCGCCCTATGGGTGCTGCTGTTTCCCTGTGAATCTTGTTTTAGGGTGAGTGAGCCCTGCAGGGATCCAGGGAGATCCTGTGTTTGTCCACTCTAAGAAGGGAGTGCGAGGCATCTGGGTTTACTACAGTTTTAGAGGAAAGTGTCTGGGAGTTGTCTGGGAGATGGGTGTTTGGGGCAGGGTGTATGGGGCATATCCACTAGGATTTTTGTGTCTTTGTGTACCGAGTGTACTTCAGTAAATGAGGCCTGTTTGGAGACTTGAAAATCATTTTCCTTCTGTCTGATTCTTAGTGACTCTAAAAATAGGACCTTTGTATTTAGCAGATGTAAGTCTATTCTTGGGATATTGTTACCATTTTATTTAGAAGGAAAGACCAAATTCAGGAATGGAGATTACTAAATTCAGTTGATTGACTTAATTATGGAAATAATTAAAAAATGGAAATTCTCCATGATAGAGTATTTTGGTATGTATGTGTTTTGGGGCCAGAGCGGTGGCGTGGAGCCATAAGGCGTCTGCCTTGCTGATGCTCGCCAAGAACAGACCACGGTTCTATCCCTCAGTGTCCCATGTGGTCCCCCAAGCAGGAGCGATTTCTGAGCACATAGCCAGGAGTAGCCCCTGAGCATTACCGGGTGTGACTCCCCCCCCCAAAAAAAAAAGAATATATGTTTTGGTGATTCTGAGAATAGATACCAGAGGCTCCAACTTAAAAGGCAACAGACACTTTACCACTGACCCACATCCCACTTTCCCTTTAACATGTTTTTCAATTCAGTTAAGTATTTTTATTTGTTTGTTTTCGGGCTACACCCAGCAATGCTCAAGGTTTGCTTCTGACTGCGCTCAAGAATTACTACTGGCAGACTTGAGGGATTCTATGGGATTCTGGGGATCAAACTTGGGTTGTCCGTGTGCAAAGCAAATGCCCTCTGTGCTCTTGCTCTACCCCCAGCTGCCTGATTTCTAAATATAGACCCCAAGCCCTTCTCTTCGTAGCCTTTACTTTGCATTTGGTCATTTACTTCCTAGCCTGTGTCTTAGAATTTGGGATCCAAGGTGGCAGGACCTGTCCTGAGAGCTCAGGCCACAGGCATCATGGACAGTACAATCATCCCACAGCTAGCGTTGTCTGCCCAGACTCGAGGCTCTGCAGCTGTAGAAGGGAATCAACTGGGTAGGTGGGCGAGTGGGTGGGGGTGCCAGGGCACTGGGGGTTCCCATTCCTGAGTGCTGCTGGGTTTGACCCAAAACAAGTCAGAGAAGGGAGCGCCTGAGACCCACAGCCTGTTCCTGGCAGAGTGGGCTGCAGGTGGGCGCAGCCAGGAGTCTGCTTGGAGGGGGTGCCTGAGCCTCCTCTCTCCTTGCACATGGGGCATGCACTTGTGCGCGCACACGTCATGGAGTCCCACCTCCCTGACTTATCTCAGTGGGTACCAGAAGCCTTCAGGAAGGTTCCTCTCCTGGCTTAGGCGCTGCTAGCCTGCCTCAGGGACACGCAAAGCTCTGCTGAGGCCTCAGGTGGCTCGCGTGAGAAGAGGTGGCAGCATCTGGGCCAGAGGTGTGGGGGACACTTGCCTTCCTGGGCTGGCTGGACACCATCCCCACTAACACATGGGGAATAGCAAGAGGGGTCCTCCCAAGCTCGCTGGGGTCTTGGGCTGGCCCCTCCCAGCCCATGTAGTTTAGAAGTTTAGTGGTGCTGCCCTACCACTGTTGGGGTCCATTTGGCCACCCCCATGGTCTGCAGGGATCAAACCACGTGTCCCCTCCTCGGGATCTTAACATTGTAGATGGTCCGTCATTCCTTTTCATTTAACTGTACAATGTTTATTTTTTTGTTTTGGGGGGTTGGTGGGGGGCTCTGGGGGCCACACCTACTGTGCTGCACCTGGCTGAGTTGGGGCTATATTTCAGTGACACTAGGAATGTCCTATGATGGTGGCATAGTAGAAGCTTGACACGGGGCAGGAGAGATGGAGCCGTGGTCTTAGATGGTCTTGGAGGATGCCAGCCTGGGTTGATCCCAGACACGCCAGGAACAAGCACTGAACTGGGAGTAATCGTGAGCATTGTTGGTGTGACACAACACCACAAACAAAACACACTGTGTGTGGGCGCCAAAACCAGTGGTTCTGTATTTAGGGGATCACTCAGCAGTGCTCGGGAGGTTTTGTGGTGCTGAGTAACTGCTCCCGGCTGCATGCAAGAACAGAACCTTACTCCCCATTTTATTTTATTTGGGGGGGGGGAACCTGGTGGTGCTCAGGGGTTACCCCAGCTCTGTGTTCAGAAATCGCTCATAGTAGGCACATGGGGACCATATGGGATGCCTGGATCCAAATCACCATTGGTCTTGGGTTAGCCGCTTGCAAGGTTAACGCCCTACCGCTGTGCTATCTCTCGGGCCCCTGTATTTTATTTTTGAAAATGTAGTCACCGTGGAATGACAAAGTCCACTGCGATTGGTTCCAGGCATCCAGAGGTTCCACACGGAGCCCTACCCTGATGCCCTGCCCCTCTGCGTCCCCCCTCCCCAGTCTGCTTCCACAAGAGGTACTTTTTTGGTAAGGTTTTGGGTTTTTGTTTGTTTGTTTGTTTGTTTTTGTTTTTGTTGGGGGATTGGGGTTTTTGGGTCACACCCGGCAGCACTCGGGTTACTCCTAACTCTATGCTCAGAAATTGCTCCTGGCATACGGGATGCTGGGATTCGAACCACTGTCCTTCTGCATGTAAGGCAAACACCTTACCTCTATGCTATCTCTCTGGCCCCACAAGAGGCACTTTTTTTTTTTTTTTTTTTTTTGTTTTTTTGGGCCACACCCATTTGACGCTCAGGGGTTACTCCTGGCTATGTGCTCAGAAATCGCCCCTGGCTTGGGGGGACCATATGGGACGCCGGGGGATCGAACCACGGTCCTTCCTTGGCTAGCGCTTGCAAGGCAGACACCTTACCTCCAGCGCCACCTACCCGGCCCCACAAGAGGCACTTTTTATATTAGTTTTTGCACTGTGGGTTATAGCACTGTTAAAGCTCATAAGGCTTTATACATAACTTCCTTGGTTGAGTATCGTTTTTTTTTCTTTCCTTTTTATTATAATAATATATTTAAGCATCATCTTACAAACATGTTCATAGTTTGGTTTCATTAATAAAATATACACACCCCTTCCTTCACCAGTGTAACCTTCCCACCACCAGTGCCCCCATCTCCCTCCTCCCCACCCTCTGCCTGTCTTGATGACATTCTATTTCTCTCCCTCTCCCTCTCCCTCTCCCTCTCCCTCTCCCTCTCCCTCTCCTCCCTCCCTGCCCATCCAGTGATGCTCTGGGATTATTCCTGGCTCTGCCCTCAGAAATTGCTCCTGGCTCAGGGGACCATAAGGGATGCTGGGGATTGAACCTGTGTCCTTCTTGAGTCAACTGTGTACATGGCAAACACCCTAACCCTGTACTACCACTCTGGCCCCTTCTATCGTTTTTTCTTTCTAAAATTAATTTTTTTATTTTTGGTTTTTCGGGCCACATCCGATTGATGCTCAGGGGTTACTCCTGGCTAAGCGCTCAGAAATTGCCTCTGGCTTGGGGACGCCGGGGGATCGAACCGTGGTTGGTCCTATGCTAGCGCTTGCAAGGCAGGCACCTTACCTCTAGTGCCACCTCACCGGCCCCTCTAAAATTAACTTTGTCAAAATATTTTTGTTTTTGAGCCACACCCAGCAACATTTAGGGGTTACTCCTGGTCTGTGCTCTGGAATCACTCCTGGTGATGCTCGGGGATCATATGGGAAGCTGGGAATCAAACCCAGGTCAGCCCAGTGCAAGGCAGGTGCCCAGCCATTGTACTGTCTCTCCAAGAAAAGACTGATGCTGCCTCAGTGCAGTGCTCTTGTGTCCCCCCCCTCCTGCCAGTGCTCACTGTAAGTGCTCTTCTGGTTCCAGGCCAACGCTGAGGCTTTTCCCGCTCCAGTGCGGCCCTGCAGACCTGCCGATGCGATAACTTGGAAGGACAGTTGCCAGGAGGACCTGGAATGGGCAAGGAGCCACCGAGAAGAAACCATTTCTTTTAGTTTTTAAATTTGGTTTGAAAGGTAAGACCATAGGCAGCCAGCCTCAGTTCTCTCCCCAGTTCTCTCTGGATTTTTGCCAGAACCAAGTTGAAGTTGGTGTTCTGGGCTAGCACTGGGTCTGGGTGAGCCGGTTTGGGACACCATGTGCCAGTGCCACGTGGCTGGGGGGTGGGGGGAAAGCGATGGCAGCAGCACCTCTGGGGGCCCGATGTGCTTAGCTGAAGTGGCGAGTGGTGAGAGGAAGAGCGGAAGAGCCCCGCTGCTGGGGAGTGTGTGTGTCTATCTGTCTCTGTCTGTCCCTATCCACGCATATACCAAGGTGCACTTGGCTTCCCTGAGGCCAGCTGACTCTTTTGGGAACCCTCTGCAGGAAAGGTCAGGGGTTCCACTTTGTGTTTTTGATTGTGGTTCAACTAGCCCAGCGGGAAAGTGGCTCGGAAGCCCTTGGGGACAAGCCACCGTTTATCATCCTGCCTTGCGTCTGTTCCCATGGGTCTCAAGGAATACTGCGCGTGACTCTTCCCGGCTTCTGTATCTTGGGTGATGCCGCTGTCCGCTCTGAGGGGTGACTGCTTCACGTGGCTGCTCCCTTTCTAAGCGACTCCCTTTGCACTCTTCTGACCCTCTGAGTGACTCTGCTCCCCTAGGGTGGCCCTCGGGGATACCTCAGCTCCCTGCCATGCTAGCTCAGTCGTCGTAGGGTTCCAACTTTTTCAGTTTCCCCTGCATTCCCTGTGGTGCTGTGGGGGCCCTGTCCTCTAGGGTCACTCTTCCTGCCTTTCCCTGTACCTAAATTCTTTCTTATGTCCCAATTTTTCTTTAAAGAAAATGCAGTACACAGTTGACCATAATACTTTGCTTCCAGATAAATGAGAGAAAAGTTATTCAAAAAGAATAGGAAGGCGGGCCAGAGAGAGAGCATGGAGGTAAGGTGTTTGCCTTGCATGCAGAAGGGCGTTGTTAGAATCCCGCATCCCATATGGTCCCCTGAGCCTGTCAGGAGCGATTTCTAAGCGCAGAGTCAGGAGTAACCCCTGAGTGCTGCCGGGTGTGACCCAAAAGCAAAAAAAGAATAGAAAAAAAAAGAAGGAAGAGAAGAAAGAAAAAGTACTATAGCAAGCACATTTGTGAAAACTGTTGTATCTCCAGTGCAGTCATTAATACAGTGGCAGAAGGTTTAGCAAGCCCTTGTAGTCCATACAGTTAAATTGGGGTGATCCTCTAGGGCTAAAAGTATCAAACAAAGTTGTCCAATTCAAAGCACTATTATCGATACTGCGGCTTTTAGGGCTGTGTTCTCAGCTGCCAGGCCTCCTGAAAAAAGGAGCCTCTTACAGCATCTTGTTGAATTACTCAAGGACTTGGGGGTGGGTTGTTCGGGTTCCACCTGGTGGCACTCAGGGCTGACCCTAGCTCTGCGCTCAGGAATGACTCCTGGCAGAGCCCGGCCGGTCTCCTTTAGGACTAATTTTGCCCTACTTAGTAGTATGTGTGAGGGGCCTGCGTTTAGACACATCACTGATTGGTGATGGGAGCTAAACACAGGAATTTTTTTTGTATGTGTGTGTGTGTGTAGTATTTATTTATTTTTGGGTTTTTGGGCCACGCCCTGTGGCTCTCAGGGCTTACAGCATCTGACTGAATTACTCAAAGACTTGGGGTAGGTGTTTGGGTTCCACCTGGCTGCGCTCAGGGCTGACACCTGGCTCCCATTCAGAAATCCATCCTGGCAGGCTCAGGGGACCATATGGGATGCCTGGGATCGAAGCTGGATTCGTCCCAGGTTGGCTGCGTGCAAGACAAACGCCCTACTGCTCCATCCCAACCGGAGATATTTTTGAGGATGGCATTGTTAATCTCTTAAGAGCATTTACATTTTCTCTGCTGACAGCTGCTGCTTTGGCAGCCTCTAGGACAGTCCCTCTCACTGTCTGGAGTCTTCCTCTCTACTGTCTCTCTCTTCTCTGTCGCTAGTCTGCTGTTCCTCCAGTCCTCTGAAATGTCCCTAAACCTAGAGTCGATGCCAGCTTGTGGGGAAGATCCCTTACTGAGCCATTTTGGTTACAAAAGCCCCATGGTAAATATGTTGATTTTGCAAGCCAGGAAGTTTGTTTGTTTTTTTTTGGCCACACCCAAGCGCTTAGAGGTTGCTCCTGGCTCTTCGCTGAAAAATCGCTCCTGTCAGGTTCAGGGGACCATATGGGTTGGTTGCCTGGGATCGGACCTGGGTCTATCCCACACATCCCACATCGCACATCGGCATCATGCAAGGCAAATGCCCTACTGCTGTGCTATAACTCTAGCCCTGATACAAAGGTTTTAACACACTAGGTGTATAGCTCAGTGCTGAAGCCGTGTGTGTGTGTGTGTGTGTGTGTGTGTGTGTGTGTGTGTGTGTGTGTGTGTGTGTAGCTCAGTGCTGAAGGTGGGGAGGGAGGGAGGGAGGGAGGGAGGGAGGGAGGGAGGGAGGGAGGGAGGGAGGAAGGAAGGTAGGAAGGAAGGAAGGAAGGAAGGAAGGAAGGAAGGAAGGTAGGTAGGTAGGTAGGTAGGTAGGTAGGTAGGTAGGTAGGTAGGTAGGTAGGTAGGTTGGTTGGTTCAGTAGGTAGGTAGGTTGGTTCGGTAGGTAGGTAGGTTGGTTCAGTAGGTAGGTAGGTAGGTAGGTAGGTAGGTAGGTAGGTAGGTAGGTAGGTAGGTAGGTACTGGGTCAGACTGAGGAACAAAAAGATTTTGATTACACAGCTTCTTTTTTTTTTTTGGTTTTTGGGCCACACCCGGCGGTGCTCAGGGGTTCCTCCTGGCTGTCTGCTCAGAAATAGCTCCTGGCAGGCACGGGGGACCATATGGGACACCGGGATTCGAACCAACCACCTTTGGTCCTGGATCGGCTGCTTGCAAGGCAAACGCCGCTGTGCTATCTCTCCGGGCCCGATTACACAGCTTCTTATAAAAAGTGCGGAATATAAAATAAGCTAGTTAGTTCCACTGTATCTTCCCATGGACCTGAGAAAAATAAAACTGTTTTCCTTGGGTTACTGCTTTTCAGCCTTCCGAGGTCGTGGGGTCCTCTTTCTGGAAGGGCTGTGAGATCTAGTGCAGTGCTCTGGGGAGGACACAGGCCCCTGTTGCTGAACACCCTGCAGGGCCCAGGGAGATCTCCTGGCTTGGTGTCCAGGGTCACTCTTGGTAGCCTTCAAGACTACGTGGGAGGGCAGGGATTGACCCAGGACTGCCGGTGCCGAGCTCAGGCCTTAACCCTTGTGCTCTCCAGCCCGGAGTTTCTCTCTGCCCAGGTACAGTCCTAGCTGTGGTGTGACTGACCTCAGCCGACAAGCGCGTGATTTTCAGGAGAGAGAGCACTTGCAGGATTGTATTTGCTCTTGTTCTTCTGTTGTCTTCCTGTCAGATAGTTTCCCCGTGAAGACTTCCTCCAAGGAAGGGCAGAGTAACAAGGCTGTGGACTGAGCCAGAAACGGCCCCATTGTTGCCAGTGAGTGGCGGGGTGTCCCCTGCCTTGATCTGGGGGTGGGCAGTGCACTTATGAGCCACGAAGTTTGCTTGTGTTTTGTGTTGGGGGCTGTGCCTAACAGTTTCCTAGAGCTGGTCTTCCAGAGCTCAGGGATCACTCCTGGCGGGACTTGGGGAACCCTGTGTCACACTTGGGGTTCGAGTCTGTGTTGGCTGTTGCAGGTTTGTCCCCAGTCTTCCTGGCCTTATTGAGTTCTTTCTCAGCAGACTTCACCAGAGTCCATTGTTGGAGCTGTCTTTCTTGTCATTTTATGTAAAATAAATCCCAGTTCCAACAGTTTTACGGTGAATTTATTAAGCATAGAGACTTCAGGGGTAGGGTGGCAAAGTTTTCAAGCCACTCGCTGTTTGTTGTGTTGGAGTTCTGAAGGTTCATTTTCCTCATTCAGAACCATTCAGTCTTGGAATTTGGCCAGAAGGTCACACTCCCAAGGCCACCTCAATCTCTGGGCAGCAGGAAGCTCTTCTGTGGCAGGAGGTCTCGGTGCTGGCCATGGGAAGAGCCATGGTGAGCGTGGCGGATTGTCCCCTTAGACCCACTTGTCTCAGCTTCTAGGGGGGTTTGGTTTGGTTTTTGTTCTGGGCCACACTCAGTGAGGTGCAGGGGATTTCCCCACCTGTCACTTGGCCCCTCAAGGGATTTTGCTTGTGTTTGCCTTTTTTTTTTATTTTTTTTTTTTTTGGTTTTTGGGCCACACCCGGTGACGCTCAGGGGTTACTCCTGGCTATGCGCTCAGAAGTCGCTCCTGGCTTGGGGGACCATATGGGACGCCGGGGGATCGAACCTCGGTCCATCCTAGGCTAGTGCAGGCAAGGCAGGCACCTTACTTCTTGCGCCACCGCCCGGCCCATGTTTGCCTTTTTATTCCTAGTGTGTGATCTGGAATTTTTGGGAGACCAGCAAGTGCTGGGATTGAACCCTGGTCAGCCACATTCGAGGGAGGAGTTGTACATACTCATATTCTCATATTCTCTGTGTGTGTCTGTCTGTCTGTCTGTTCCTCCTTCCTTCTCCGTCCCCCACCCCCAGGGCCATATAGTGGCGGAAGGGGGGAAATAACCTCTAGATCTTGACTTTGGTTGACACCTCACCATTCCCTTTGAATCACATCCCTGACCCTCACCCCCCAGGCACCCTTAAGGTCCTCTGAATGTTACGGCCACTCTTTTGTCTCCACACTGCTGCTGCATCCTGCCACGCTGGCAGGTGCCCTTAGCACTCGGCCCCATCATCCACCTCTGGAAACTGGCTTTGACGAAGGTTTGCTTTTTCCTTGAATTTTCTGTTTGAAACTGCTTTGTGGGAAGTGCTGGCCGTCAGTGTCCTGTCTGGACTGATGGCTTTCACCTGGCAGTGCTCCTGTGTGGCGCCGGACTTCAGAACAGAGGGGAGTGCTGCTAGCCTGGGTTCACAGTCTCCAGCACTCAGTGGGGTTCCCTGAACCCTGCTGGGAGTGATTCTTGAGTCAGAACTAGGAGTAACTCCTGAGTGTCACTGTCTGTGGCCCCCAAACCCTGCAGGGATGAGGGGGGCAGAATTTGGTCTTACTGTTTTCTTCTGGGAGGAGGAGACTGGGAGGGGCACACCTCAGTTCCCAAGGGCTGCTCCCGGCTCTATGTTGTGCCAGGATGGAACTCTGGCCTACTGTGTGCGAAGCATGTGTTCTGGGCCCCAAGTTCTGAGTTCTCTCCTTGGTCCCTGAATTCTGAGTTACTCTTGGACCCTAGTTCTGAGTTCTTTCTCCCTGAGCCCCAAGTCCTGATTCTTTCTCTAGGCCCTGAGTTGAGTCTGTCTGGATCCCAAGTTCTGAGATCTCTCTCTGAGCCCTGAGTTCTGAGTCTTCCCCTTTGGCCTCTTTTATTGTTCTGACTGCTGCTGGTGTGTAGAAAGTCTTCTGGGTACCGGTGCTTTCAAGTACTTTCTGTGGAACAGTACTGTTGGGGAAAGAGAAGGTCCTGGAGCTGCTGAGATCTTCCCTTTCCGGCATACGTTGTTGTTGTTATTTTTAGGAGGTCACACCGGCAGCGCTTAGGGGCTGGTTACTCCTGGCTCTGCACTTAGGAATCACTCCTGGCAGGCCTGGGGGACCATGCGGATGCCTGGGTGGGGTGTGAAACCTGGGTGAGCCTTGTGCTCGTCTAGTGCCCTCCCGCTGCCCTGTGGCCCAGCCTTGAGCACCTTTGTGGGCAGTGTCTTGACTATCCCCTGATTGAAGAGGCTTCCTCTGAGTTCCTGGGAGGTCGGGTGGCACTTAGCTCTGGAGACGTGGGGACCGTGGCCATTCAGCTAGGCACCTTGGTGGTAATGCTCAGGGTGCTGGCAGCAGGGGTGTGGGGGATCTGAGGAGACCAGTGGGTCTTCCCGTGAATCCCCTGAGATGTTTCCTGTCTAGACCTTCCATTCTGAGTGTTCCTGTAGCTGGATGGGAGGTTTCGCAGGGTTTCTGTCTCTAACATCCCATATTCTCTCCTTGCTGCTCCCATTTGATAGAACTGCTGTGGGTTTTATGGACTTCCTTTTAAAAGAAATTGGGCCTGGCATTGCTGAGGGCATACTCCTGCCTCTGCACTCAGGGATCACTCCTGGTGGTGCTTGGGACCCTATGGGGTGCCAGGGATTGAACCCGGGTTGGCTGTGTGCAAAAGGAAGCACCCTTCCCACTGTACTCCCGCTCTGGTCACAGGGGACATGGTTTTCAAACTGCATTTGGGCCCCGGTCACAGGGTTCGCACTTGATAGGCTCAGCCCGAAGCACCTGGTCCTTAAAACGGCCCAAGACGACAGCTTCCTTGGGCTGCGCCTAAACTGAGCTTTGAAAGATGAATGTGGAGTCGAAATTTTATTTCCAATACTCTCTGCGTTTCGTTTAGACCAGCATGTTTTGGAAATTTGATCTACACTCATCATCCCACATAGACACGCTTCTAGAGAGGGACGACGTCACGCTGAAGGAGCTGATGGATGAGGAGGATGTGCTGCAGGAGTGCAAGGCCCAGAATCGAAAGCTCATAGAGTTTCTGTTACGAGCAGAATGCCTCGAAGACCTAGTTTCCTTCATTATAGAAGAGCCGCCTCAAGACATGGATGAGAAGATCCGATACAAGTAAGAGCCTTCAAAGTGGAGGAGGGAGGGCTGCTGTACTGGAGACACCACCGATGTTCTAGGTTGTGGTGGTGGAAGGTTTGTGCCAAAGAGCAAAATTGTGATGAATTTCCTAAAACGGGGGGGGGGGGGGGGGGGGCAGGATGAAGGGGCTCCCTGGGATCACACGCCCCAGCTAAGCCCGAGCTGGTGCTGCGGGACACTGCATCAGGAAAAGTTACCTGGCGTTTGGTGACCCTGAAGCGCCTGGCCAGGTAGCGCCTCGCTACCTGCTGTGGCTGCTGCCTCCTCCTTGGTGCTGTCCTTCAGGTCCAGCCAGGCCCTGCCTGGCTCTTTGCTATGAGGGACTGGCATGCACGGGTCCTGCAGAGACATTCTGAAACGACCTCCTCCCCCGAATTGAAAGGATTAGGGTTCTAGTGAAAATTTTTTTAACCTGCGATTTGTTTTCATTTTGTTTTGAGCCCACCCCCACCCCCGGCCGTGCTCAGCGCTTACTTCTGGCAGTGCTCGGGGGACCATATAGGGATCAGGCGCCTTCCCACTGTGCTGTCTTCTATCCCTATTTGCGACTTTTGGAGTAGTTGGTCCCCCAACACTCAGTATTGAAAGCAAACTATTCTTTGCACTGGGTAACCATAACAAGCTAGTAAGGACTGTGTCCTAATTCTCCTTTGCACTTCCTTGGGTGACCCCAGTCTGCCCCTCCTTCCAGGTACCTTTTTATTCCTGGGGAGAATTTGACGGTCAAATGCTGGTGACTTGGATTTCTGGAAGTCCTGTTCTGTCCAGCCATTAAGACGGACATTGATGTCCAACAGCAGCCCACCTGGGCTCAGCGCCCGGCAGGGGAGAGAGGCGGTCGCAGAGCTGTTGGTCTGGTGTTTCGCCAAGTGGCTGCAAGTGTGGGATCCCGTGCTGGCTGGGGGCTGTGCTGTGCTTGGTGCCTGCCCCAGTCCTTGGCAGAGCAGAACCCTACCGGTCCCATTTCTGCCTGAATGGAGTGACCATATCCGTCACTGGGGCCACCACTGTGCTTAGGGAAGGACTCACTAGACCCCAGAGTGCTCGTGCCTTTGGCTGAGCCTGTGTAACAGGGTGCCGGGGCTCTCTGAGAGGGTGCTACCCTCTGGGTATCTTCGTCCACTCTCAGGATGGCCGACAGGTCCCTGTCAACTGTGTCTGGACAAGATCTGAGCTTTGCAGGGTTAAAGATGGAGAGGCAAGGGACATGTGTGGCGATGTGGGTGCCACATTAGGCTCCAGACCCCATGCAAGCTGCCCAGGTCTGAGCCCAGTATTGCCTTTACTTCAGGCCATGTTTCCCAAGGCTGCTGCTTTTCTTCCTTCCTTCCTTCCTTCCTTCCTTCCTTCCTTCCTTCCTTCCTTCCTTCCTTCCTTCCTTCCTTCCTTCCTTCCTTCCTTCCTTCCCTCCCTCCTTCCTTCCTCCGTCCCTCCCTCCCTCCCTCCCTCCCTCCCTCCCTCCCTCCCTCCCTCCCTCCCTCTTTCTTTCTTTCTTTCTTGCCACACCCTGTGACGCTCAGGGGTTACTCCTGGCTATGCGCTCAGAAGTTGCTCCTGGCTTCTTGGGGGACCATATGGGACGCCGGGGGATCGAACCGCGGTCCGTCCTAAACGCAGGCAAGGCAGGCACCTTACCTTCAGCGCCACCACCCGGCCCTTTCTTTCTTTCTTTCTTTCTTTCTTTCTTTCTTTCTTTCTTTCTTTCTTTCTTTCTTTCTTTCTTTCTTTCTTTCTTTCTTTCTTTCTTTCTTCCTTCCTTCCTTCCTTCCTTCCATTCCTTCCGTCCTTCCTTCCTTCCTTCCTTCCTTCCTTCCTTCCTTCCTTCCTTCCTTCCTTCCTTCCTTCCTTCCTTCCTTCCTTCCTTCCTTCCCCTCTCTCTCTCTCTCTCTCTCTCTCTCTTTCTTTTCTCTCTCTCTCTCTCTTTCTTTCTTTTCTCTCTCTCTCTCTTTCTCTCTCTTTCTCTCTTTCTCTCTCTCTCTCTCTCTTTTTCTTTTTCTTTTTTTTTTTTTTTTTTTTTGGTTTTTGGGTCACACCCGGCAGTGCTCAGGGGTTATTCCTGGCTCCAGGCTCAGAAATTGCTCCTGGCAGACACGGGGGACCATATGGGACCCCACGATTCGAACCGATGACCTCCTGCATGAAAGGCAAACGCCTTACCTCCATGCTATCTCTCCGGTCACAGGCTGCTTATTTTCTGGCAGTTGGTGTCTGTCCCTTGGCGGGGTCCTTTGAGTTGAAAACCCTGGGCAGAAATTTGCACTGAGCAAAGGTTCACAGTGGGTCCTGAGCAGAGCTAGAGAGGCAGGTTCTCCTGAGACTGGCAGGGCTGTGGGCTCAGCAGCCTTGGGGGAGCAGAGGGAGAAAGTGGGGGCCCCAGGGTCTCTTTAGACTGGGGAGGGAGTTTTCCAAGAGGACAAGTGACTCTGGTGGGGGGAGTGGACTGTGGGTGCAAAGAAATTTGGAGGGAACAAGACGGGGGGTGGGGGGGGGGGAAAGGGACCGAGCGTGTCCAAGGGACGGGGGGTCCTGCAGATCAGAGGCGCTGGGGTTTCTCCCTTGACCTCTGCACCAGAATGAGGTCAGAGCATGAAATGGGAGCAAGACAAAGTGAGCTTTTCTAAAGGGGTAGGATTGAGAGTGTTTTAGAAAACACTTGGGGTGTTTTAGAAACACGTTTGATTTGAATGGGGAGGGAGAGAAATTCCAGCTCCGAATGAAGAAATCTCTAGGGGTTAGGGACTGCACCCGTTGGTCACCCAGTGGTGCTTGGGGAGGCCCAGGCAGTGCCAGTTGGTCCCAAGCTTACTGTGAAGCTGAACTCAGGCCTTTGAGCATGGCCTTGGGCTGTTTGAGTGTTAGGACTCAGACTTTTCTGGGTAGACCACTCACGAGTGCCTGTGACATAGACATGAAGGTTTTTGTGACCAATTAAAACTTCTCTTTCTTTTTTTTTTTTTTTTTTTGGTTGTTTCTTTTGGGGGGTGAGCTCCTGGTGCTCAGGGGTTACTCCTGACTATGCGCTCAGAAATCGCTCCTTGCTCAGGGGACCATATGAGACGCCAGGGTATTGAACTGAGGTCCGTCCTGGGTCATCTGCATGCAAGGCAAACACCCTATCACTGTGCTATTGCTCTGGCCCCCAATTAAAACTTTTCTGTGTCCTTTCCTGGACCCCGGTGCCGCACTCTTGTTTGCGGCGGGGACAGTGGCTCGGACATCTCCTGTATGTCACTGGCTCTCTCAACTATTGTGAGAGGGACTTTCTGTAAAATAATTCCACCTTGTGAAATCAACCACGCACTGTATTTCCAACCCCTGGTGGACAGGTCTGATGCAGGTAAGGTAGTTGTGAAGAGTTAATAAATCAAACCAGTCAGGAGAGGTCACGAAGTCAGTGGCTTCTCGCCTCCTGGTTTCACTCTGCACCTCAAGCCAAACTGACCTTTCTTTATTAAACCAGTACAAATGCACCAGGAGGGGAAAGGTCAAGTGAGATACAAAAGTACCTGTCCAGGTAGACTTTTATATATCAAAGGACTTGGTGAAAAGAAAGACGAAATTGAGGAACACCTTTGTTTTAGAGCTTTGCAGCAGGTTTAGGAAGTAACTGATAGAGGCGAGCTCAGCTCAAGTCCCTGTTCCTGTTCCTCCGTGAGCTTTTGTGTCTCTACAGGACAGATGTAGAGTGAGGTGCAGGCGCAGGATCGGAGCTCAAGGATCTGGTTCTGCAGCGTCCTGCTGTGGGTAGCTGAGGAAGGTCCTTGTCAGCTCCTATTACAGCTGGGCGCCCATGCCCACCCAAGTGTCCGAAAGGCAAGGCCAGCCTGACTAAGCTGTCCATTCTGCCATCTTGTCTCTGCCACCATCCCCACCCTACTTCCATCCCCCTATTCCTCTTGGTTTGGAGATAGTTTGGGACCTCCCCGGCTTTCTTTCAGGCCGTGACTTTTTCCAGTCCCTTGGCTTTGCTGTCCCCACAGCATTGAGTGGTGGCCCTTGGCCTTCCTCACTGCCTTTGGATCCTGGCCACTCCCTGGGAGCTGTCAAGGCAGAGCCGGGACCTGGGTGTGCATGTGCTTGGGAAGAGCCTGCCTGACCTTCCTAACACCACTGAGAGACCAGAGGGAGCAGAGAGACAGATCTGCTCCCTGGTCGGCCACACTCAGCTGCAAGCACACTTCTGTGGGCACCCAGAGCCAGGCATCTTCCAGGGATCAGCGTTGGCCACTGGTGAGCCCAGGCCCTGCCGTGTGGCTTCCCTGGGCTCTCAAGTCCAGCCTCTGCTCATTTCGGGGCGAAAGGTTTGGTTCTCTATGTAGCTTGGTTTCCAAAGCATGTTTCAGGCATACTAGCAAATTGACGAGCAGACGAGTGTAAACCATTTCCTAGTTTGTGAAGACATTGGACCTTTTCCTCCGAACATCCTGGATGCCTCCTGGGTGTTGCAAGTCAGCCCCTGAAGAGGTTGACTGATGGAGGGATGGAGGATGAGGTCTTTCCCCTCCAGCTCGGAGCATGCATCTGCCACCCTGTTCAGCTGGCGGTTCTGAGGTGAAGCGGCGGGTAAACAGCTCGCAGACAGTCAGGCTTGTGGAAATATGAGCTTTATTCGGTGGATAAGACTGAAGTCTTGTCAGTTCCAGCATCAGTTCCAGCCAAAAAGCCCCTCGCCTTCCACAGAGTTTTTTATCCCCCAGAATCAGGTACCACCCAATGGTGGGATCAGGTACCACCCTAGGGTGGGAGCAGAATGCCAAGTCACATCCTAGGGTAGGGCACAATCACTGATCAGGGTAGGGTCAGTAACATAATAATCCCATAAAATGTTTACATACACAATAATTCCCCTGTTTGCTTTTAGTAAACAATTTATTAAAGGAAAAACTAGTCAATAATAAAAGAGCGGCTGTTTGCCGCACAGGAAAATGTAAAGAAAAACTTCTAACCTAAACACAGGGTGTCTAAAACCAGAAACATGTATCAAGGAATCAACTACAAGCTCCTGAGAAGATAAATCTAAGATGAACATAGATCCAGAAAGGTTGTGTAGCAGGCGAGAAGAAGCACCTTTTCTTTATTTGTTGTTGTTGGTTTTGGTATTAGGTTTTTGGGTCACACCTGGCAGCTCTCATGAGTTACTCCTGGCTCTATGCTCAGAAATCGCTCCTGGCAGATCCAGGATAGGAACCAATGACCTTCTGCATGAAAGGCAAATGCCTTCATGCTATCTCTCTGGACCCATTTTCTTTTCTTTTCTTTTTTTCTTTTTGGTTTTTGGGCCACACCCATTTGACGCTCAGGGGTTACTCCTGGCTATGTGCTCAGAAATTGACCCTGGCTTGGTGGGACCATATGGGACGCCGGGGGATCGAACCTCAGTCCGTTCCTTGGTAGACTTACAAGGCAGACACCTTATCTCTAGCGCCACCTTCCTGGCCCCTCCGGACCCATTTTCATTCAAGTCCAGGTAGACCAGAAAGCCCATCTTTGAGGGCTTTGGATTAGGCCCTTATTTTGGAGGAAGAAGCATATACCCCCTGCACAGTGGGGGACCACTGCAATGATGACCAATAGGCTTCTGAACTTAATCCAAGTTCTTTTTTTTTTTTAATTTGTTTGGTTTTTAATGATGGAAACAAAACAGATTTAAAACCGCAGCTTCTGGAAGAACCACTTGTTCTTGCCCGTCTTGTATCTCTCCTCAAACTTGACCTTGGCCTCTCTGCGGGCCTTGCGCTTAAGAGCCGGGTCTCTGAAGACATCCTTATTGACGATGGTTTTGTCCAAAGGGATGTCCACGGAGTACCTTGTGGGCATAAGGTGATTATAGTTATATACTTTCACGAAAGACTTGATCTTTGACCTTTTCGCGATTTTCTTCTTGCCCATGGCGGCTGTCACTTTGTGTGGATAGCAGTCAATTCCAGCCACCAGGGCATGACTGTAGGGGCGGTCTGAGGTGCCATCATCAATGTTCTTGACGATGACTGCTTTGCATCCTGAGTAGCGTCCAGCTAGCACCAGGACCACCTTCCCGGGTTTCATAAACTTGCCCATTTCGACAGCAACCACTCGGGCCTACCTTAATCCAAGTTCTTAATCCAGGCTGAAGTCCGTATAATGTCCGAAATTGATGTACCAATAAGGTTGATTATTTATAGATGGGAGCTTAAGTCACAAACCAAAACAAAATGTTTAAGGCAGAGACCCTCCCTGTGCAAATAAACAACTTGAGGATCCATCCAAAATGGATGGAACCTCCTATAAACCTAGTATTTTGCCTATGATGCGCCCACGCAAAAAACCCTGAGAACAGACAAAAATATCATTTAGGAAATTATAGACAATATCTAACCCACTAATCTAAAGTCAAGAAAGCAAAACCCTAATGTAATACAACATCAAAGATTAAAAACTAAAATAGAAAAACATTAATTACAATAGTCAAAAGAAGTGTAGTACCAAATATAACTTCAAAGGATTACAATTATAAGAAAAATACAAACGGTGAAATTTCTACAGAGTCCCATACCAATCTGTAAAGATGAGGGGTCTGGAACTCCGAAAAGAATGGCAAAAGACACTTGATGGGTCTGGAAAAACGGGTTGAAGCCTGGTACAGAAGATAACATCAAGCTGAATGAAGGAAGGCCAGAACAGTCATCCATGTGTTGGGGAATCCCCAAGCGTTACATCATTACCATCATGAGTTGGTTGGTCTTCTACATTTCCTTTGGAATCGGTGCAATCTTGGGGTAGCCGTTGTAGAAATGGTCAACAGTAGTGCTGTGTATGTGGATGGAAAACCAGAAATTTAGATAGCACAGTTTAACTGGGATCCAGGGACTGTGGGTCTTATCCATGGATCTTTTCTCTGGGGTTATATTGTGACACAAATTCCAGGTGGCTTCATTTCCAACAAGTTTGCAGCAAACATGGTGCAAAACTCCAACAGTCATGGATTTCTTCCTCAGGCCAAGATCAGGAGTCTTGTAGTTGTGGGTGAAGGAGATGAGTTGCACATGTGAAGGAAATCCTGAAAATTAAATTTTAAGGACTAGGAAGAGAGAAGGAAGGATAAGGAAGACTAAATTGGGGAAGATTAAGTTAGGAAAAAGGAACTATATACAAAATAAGCAAAACAGACAGACACTGAACAAGACATACACATACAGACTTCACAAAAAATATGGCCATAACACTCACTCATACCAAAAAATATTTGTTGGAAAGGATCCAAAATAGAGCAAAAGAAAAAAGAATTCAGCTGAATCAACTAAAAACACTTTAAAGTGTAATAGCCGGCAACTGTTAGATGAATCATTTCAAATTCAAAAAATTTTTTTTGTTTTTATGGCAGAGCAGAGCAGATCTGGAAGAGAATTTCATGCATAAAACAAACATGGAAAACTCTACTATAAGTGTATAATAGTATATATACAAAGTTATTGTATAACAGTAACTCTATGATAGTCAGTCATAGGTGAGAAGCACTGTGAAGAAAGTCCACCTAAAAATTATTATGTCAGCGTCTTAAAACCTAAATTGAGGGAAATAAAGCAATGATGTTAAAATAAAAAGAATGAAAGTCATTAAATGAGTATACCTAGAAAGAAAAACATTAATATGATGAGAAATTTTTTTTTCAGGTGAACCTTGACTAAATTAAAGTGTAAGATTTCATGATTAACTGAGACCTAGAGCAATAATGAAATTAAGACATAAATCCACCATACAAGGAAACACATTGGGGGTCCATGATTTTCAATCCATATTCATTGATCATGCCTGTGGAAAGAAGCAGAGCATTAATAGCAACCGATAAGAAAGTGAAATATGATAATTTGGTGTTCATTGTAGATCTTTAAGAAGTATAAAACAGGGGCCGGGAAGGTGGCGCTAGAGGTAAGGTGTCTGCCTTGCAAGCACTAGTGTAGGACAGACCGTGGTTCGATCCCCCCCCCCCCCCCCCCCGTGTCCCATATGGTCCACCAAGCCAGGGGCAATTTCTGAGCGCATAGCCAGGAGTAACCCCTGAGCTTCAAACGGTGTGGCCCAAAAACCAAAAAAAAAAAAAAAGAAGAAGAAGTATAAAACAAGATATATGCTGCTGTGGATTTCACCAATGTATTAGGGACTTTTTTGATGATCTTGTCATCAAGATTGATCCACTGTTGTTTCGCAGCAATTTTACAGTATGAAGTACAGTGTCCATAGTGAACTTTACCATAATGGTTTGACACTGATGATAAGTTGTATTTCTTAATCTTGCTTTTATTCTCTGAAGTGAATTCTACTAAATTGAGGTCTTCTAAAGGGAAATCTACATAAGTGCAATTTTTTTGTTTGCCATCAAAGCAAAATGTTTCAAGTGTATTATAAGTACTGGTGGCAGTTTCCATAAATACGTTTTCTTTGAAAAATCTCTTCTAGGGGCTGGAGAGATAGCATGGGGGTAAAGTGTTTGCCTTTCATGCAGGAGGTCATCGGTTCGAATCCCGGCGTCCCATATGGTCCCCTGTGCCTGCCAGGAGCAATTTCTGAGCCTGGAGCCAGGAATAACCCCTGAGCCACTGCCGGGTGTGACCCAAAAACCACAAAAAAAAAAAAAAAAAAAAAAAAGAAAAATCTCTTCTAGTTTTGCAGCTGTTGCACTGAACTTTGTTGTCATCCCTTAACTCTTCTTCTTTAAAAAATTCAGAGGCATTCCTGTAATGTACATTTGTCTGTAGATGTAACAGCCAGAGACAATTGAACAAATGTCTCATAAACTTCAGACTTTTGGTGGCATGTGAGACAACATTTTATGGGATTGTTATGTTACTGACCCTATCCTGATCGGTGATTGTGCCCTACCCTAGGATATGACCTGGCATTCTGCCCCCACCCTAGGGTGGTACCTGATTCTGCTTCCACCATTAGGTGGTATCTGATCCCACCATTGGGTGGTACCTGATTCTGGGGGATAAAAACAAGGGTCTGTGGAAGGCGAGGGGCTTTTTGGCTGGAACTGATGCTGAGGCTTTGGACTGCAGTCTTGTCCACCTAATAAAGTTAATATTCCCACAAGCCTGTCTGCAAGCTGTTTACTCGCCGCTTCGCCTCAGAACCGCTGGCTGAACAGGGTGGCAGATGCGTGCTCCGAGCTGGAGGGAAAGACCTCATCCTCCATCCCTCCATCAGTCAACCTCTTCAGGGGCTGACTTGTAACACTGGGGTGCTGCTTCAGTTGTCAAGTCAGTTGTCCTTGGAGATGTGGAGACGTTGACATGCTTGTCCTGTTCTTCCAGGTACCCGAATATATCCTGTGAGCTGCTCACTTCGGATGTCTCCCAGATGAACGACCGGCTGGGGGGTGACGAGTCCCTGCTCGTTCGGTTGTACAGCTTCCTCCTCCGTGACTCCCCCTTGAACCCCCTTCTCGCCAGTTTCTTCAGCAAGGTGCTAAGTATCCTCATCAGCAGGAAGCCAGAACAGGTAACTAAAACACGCACCAGCCAGGAGCAGGGCCGCTCGGTCACCACGAGGTGTCCAGCAGATGCCCAGGGTCTCTGATTCAGGCTTCTGGGTGGGGCCTCTCCATAGGCACTGCCAGAAACTCACTTGAACCTGCACCTTTCTTAGTGCTCTCCTCAATGCACCACCCCATCCTGACACCCTTTTTGCAGGGACACTTTCCTCGCTGTCCATTTCCTTGGATGGCCTGCCAGCGGCGTGAGTGGGCCTGATCTGTTCTGGTGATCCGAGCACTGGGGTCACTGCGAGCAGACCCATGTCTACGTGCCCACTTTAAGCCCCATCCACCCCAGAGAGTGAGGTTGGGGGGCCCCCTGTCCTCTGTGTTGCCCCGCCCTCTGTGTTGCCCCAAATGAAACGTGAATCTGCTTTTTCTGGCAAAGGGCAGTGGGTTTCATGGTTTCTAGAAACGGTGATTTCTGTTCTGGATCAACACAGAAAAGTTCGTGTTTAACCTGAGGCGTTTGGCCACAGACTTCCCATAGAGAAAATGTCTCTGTGCTGTTCAGTTCATACCTGAATGCTGGGGTGGGGGTCCCCCTGTTGCACACCTCATTTTTTTGTTGTTGTTGTTTTCCCGCCCCACCTCGATCTGTTGTTGTTTTGGGGCCGCACCTGATGGCGCTCAGGGTCACTCCTGGCTCTGCGTTCAGAAATTGTTTCTGGCAGGCTGGGGAACCATATGGGAGGAATGCCAGGGATCAAACCCAGGTCCATCCCAGGTCTGCTGTGTGGAAGGCAAATGCCCGACCTGCTATGCTATCACTCCGGTTCCTTACTCCTCTTCTGCCTCCTTTTTCTTGACCTGCCTTTGCTTTGTTTTTATTCCGGAGACAAACTCCCCACTAGCAGTTGTACAGGTTTCTGGGACGTGTGGGCCTGGCCTGGCAGCATCACCTGAGGACTGGATTATGGCCAGGACAGGGGCTGAGCAACATTTTCTGAGGGACTTGGATGGCTATTCAGCCTGAGTCTCTCAGTTGAGGGGTGCCAGAGTGAGGGCTGTTCCACACAAAAAACAGGATCCTAGGGAACAGCGCTCGGGGCAGTGGCTAAGGGCATGGGTGTCGCAACTAACTGCTGGGGCCCAGTTACCTCCTTCTTTAATCAGGCACCCTGCCCTGCCCTGCTCTTCGCAGACCTATTTTAAGCTCAGGCTGTTTGTCCAGGGCCAGGGCGACGTGGACACGTCTCGTACTTGCTCTGCAGACAGGTCACTGTCTCCTGTTGCCAGCCGAGCAGAGCACCTTTCTCTCAGGTGACACCACGTCTGTATGGACACGAAGTCCCCGTACAAATACTCCTATTATCTCCACCCTCCTTTGTACCAGTTGAGCCAAGTGCAGGCTCTCGAAGCACTCTGGCCTTGCCGGTTTCCAACAGCACAGCTTCTGGGCTCTGTGGACTCAATTGGGCCACAGCCACTAAACACTGAACAGACGGCCTGGATCTTTCACGGGGGCTCCCTCATCGGGCTTAGAATGAGCAGAGTAATGTCACTCCTCGTCAGCTCCAGTCCAGGTCCCAGGTGGCTCCACCCCTGCTTGTGGGAATTGGGGCAGTAAAGACCATCTCCCAGCAGGAACAAGGCCCAGGTGCTGTCTGCAGTTGGTGCCTCATGTACCTCATGTGGGGCATGCTTCTGTCCTTGGACCTCAGGGTGCGCTTGCTGCCCCCCAGTTCCATGGAACCCTCTTCTCTCCCAGTGCACCCTCGGCACCCTGGTAGAAAATCCTGTGTGACTCTGTTGTGACACGGACCCCTGGGCTGCTGAGCAACGCTTTGTCAGCTGCTTCGGCCTGCGTGAGCAGCATATTTGGTCACCAGTTCTGGCTAGAGTCTCTCTTGTGTGCTCAGGGAGCCCACAGTTCAGTTTCTACCAAACCACATTTTACCTTCTACTTTCCCAGCCTGGCGCTCGGTCCCTCATCCCTGCACTGAATGCAGCAACCCCACTAGCCACCTCACAAGTGTTTGGGAGGGTCCTGCCACACTAGGCCCTTCCTGTCCTGTCCTGTATGGGCAGGGTCTGGATGACCCCCAGGCCCGGTGGAACTGTTCTCCTTGAGTCCTTCCTGTATCTCCCTTCCCTGGCCATCTCGGTGGATCTGCCCTGGGGATTTGCTGGTCACCGACTACCATTGATCTGGCTGAGTCCTCCTCCCTCCCTGGCTGGAGTCTGTCTGGGTTTCAGATGTCTGCATCCTAGTGCCAGGTCTCGGAAGCTGGAGTGACACACACTCTGATCTTGATAGCATTTCAGGGTTCTGGTGCAGTGGTCTTGTCTCTTGTTCTCAGGGCATTTCAGGGGTTCCTCACTGGTTGAGAGGTTGTCGTGGAAGTGGGCAGGCCCTAGTGCTTCTGGTGGGGAAGGGACTGGGGCCATGCGTTGCTTTTTTGAGACAGTGTAACAGCAGGCACAACTGTGTGGCATGTAACTGCCCACTCAGCATTTGCTGTGCACCCTGAAATGGGCGGGGTTGGGACCCGGGGGTGCCATGAGGACCAAGAATGCTCTCGGTTGGCAGTTCCCAGTGAGGCTGCGGGCCTTTCAGTTTTGGCTTCTGGTCCTGCAGATAGTGGATTTCTTGAAGAAGAAGCGGGACTTTGTTGACCTCATCATCAAGCACATTGGGACGTCGGCGATCATGGACCTGCTGCTCAGGCTCCTCACATGCATCGAGCCCCCGCAGCCCAGGCAAGATGTGCTCAACGTGAGTAGCCATGTGGGGCCAGGGTCGGGGCTGGGTCACCCACCGTCTGATGCCGCTGGTGGGGGAAGAAGTGGCTTCGGGATCGATGGAAAGAGACTCCAGTTTGTGGGTCCAGATTCTGAGTGCGAGGGTCTGCTTGGGCTGCTTTGCTCCCAGCCTGGTGTTCCTTGGGCAGCCCTGGAAGGCTGGAGTGTAGATGGTCCTGCGGGACGGGACTGTGGGTTGCAACTGCTCAGTTGCATGTGCTCAGAGGCCCAGGAGGGCAAGACCTCTCTCTCTCTCTGACTCATCCATCCTGCCTCTTTCCCTTCCTCCCTCTCTTTCCCTTTCTCCCTCTTGCCCCACCCTCACCCCTATGGTGGTGCTCAGGGCTTACCTCTGGCTCTGTGCTCAGAGATCATTCCTGGCAGAACTCGGGGCCATATAGGGTGAACCTATAAGGGATTAAACTGAGGTCAGCTATTTGCAAGGCAAATACCCTCCCCCCTTTTGCGCTCTTAAAACCTTCTGCGCTCTGAGCGAAGACCAGAGAAGGTGCAGCTTCCACCTTTCTTGCCTTCATGCCTTAATGGCCAAGCACTCAGCCCCTCCGGTTTGTGGGGACGGGAGGTTGAAAGAGGGAGAGTTGTGTGCAGGTCTGGGCCTTTGGGGAGTCGGGTGGTGCTGGTGGTGACTGGTAAAATAGCATTTACTGCCCCTTTCTGGGGGTTTGGGTGGGTGGGGACTTTTCATTTTCTGTGGCGTTTAAAGTGCAGAGGAATCAGTAATGTTTTGCTTAAAATGTGTCGGTTGTGGAGCTAGAGAGATGGCATGGACGTAGAGTGTTTGCCTTACATGCAGAAGGATGATGATTTGAATCCCGGCATCCCATATGGTCCCTGAGCCTGCCAGGAGCAATTTCTGAGCACATAGCCAGGAAGAACCCCTGAGCGCTGCCGAGTGTGGCCCAACCAAAAACAAAAAAATGTGTCGGTTATTTCCTGGTATCTTCCTCTTCCCTGGGCTTGAACCTGAGCTACTCACGGCTCTGATCACTCCTGTGATGTGTTTTTCAGTGGTTAAACGAGGAGAAGATCATCCAGAGGCTCGTTGAAATAGTTCACCCATCGCAAGAAGAAGATGTAAGTTCTCATGACTGACTGAACTGGGTTTATGCAAAGGTGCCTGGTGTAGTTGGCCCAGGGTGTGGCTGTGGCTGTCCTGGTGGGGTGGGCCATTTTCCTAAACTCCCGAATGCTCCCAGCAATGGAGCATTCAACCCGCAGGCTGTGACTCCAGGTTTGTGTCCTCTGCAGAGCCAAGTTTTGTGCCCAACAGACTGAATAAAGAGTGGGTCTTTATTCCAGCTCTAGCACCTGGTTTTTCTTCCCCTAGTAATGTGGCTCCATCTCCATTTGGGTTTTGTTTTGTTTTGGGGGCCGTACCCGGCGGTGCTCAGGGGCTACTCCTGGCTCTGAGCTCTGAAATTGCTGCTGGCAGGCTCAGGGGACCATATGGTATGCCAGGAATTGAACCCAGGCCCATCCCGGGTCGGCCACATGCAAGGCAAATGACCTACCGCGGTGTTATCTCTGGCGCATCCGTTTGAATTTT
Source organism: Suncus etruscus (assembly GCF_024139225.1). Classification (NCBI taxonomy): domain Eukaryota; kingdom Metazoa; phylum Chordata; class Mammalia; order Eulipotyphla; family Soricidae; genus Suncus; species Suncus etruscus. The sequence goes on from NC_064856.1 coordinate 111,351,489, forward strand.
TTACTCTGGCAGCGCAGAGTCTGGGTGTTCTCAGACCCACCCTGGGGTGACCTCCTGTCCTCACCACAGTCTGTGTCTGAAGTGCCGAAGATGGGCACGGAGAGCTGTCAGGAGGCCTGCAGGGTAGCCAGGGAATGAGCTCTCCAGGAGCTGCTCCTGTTGCCAGTATAGGGCTCTGAGCCATGAGGAACAAAGGAGCAGCCCTTTTCCCTCCAGACTGTCTTCATGTTTGCCCCTAGAAATGATGGGTTCACGAGGCACAGGCTGTGTCAGGGATCTGTGAGGGGACCTTTTCTCTAGGCTGTCGGTTACACTGGAGCCAGAGGATTTTCTCTCATGAAGCAAATACACTCTGGAGAAGGCTCCGAGGTGGGGAATTCCTGCTCTGGTGCAGGGGCCCTGGCATACATACCCCCAAGAGCCTTGCCAGATGTGGCATAGAGAATTGATGGGACCACCTGGGAAAGTGCCAAACCTCAGGGCCCAAACTCCAACGCCAAAATATCAAACCCATAGGCCGGGTCAGGAGTCTTATTGTGTGTGTGTGTGTGGGGGGGGTCCCCACACCCCTTTGTGCTCAGGGTTTACTTCTGATTCTGCACTCAGTGATCACTCCTGGCAGTGCTGTGGGAAGACCAAATGGGGGTGCTGAGGGTTGAATCGAGTTGACCACGTGCAAGGCAAACTACCCACTGTACTGTCACTCTGATCCCCAGAAAATCTCTTATTAAACTGATAATCGTGTTTATTTTTCTGTGCTGTTAAAACATTTTATTTGGCGATGCCCCCCCCCCCCCAATTGTAGGATTTTTCTTTCTTGCCACAACTTTGATCCTGTCTTCCTGTTTAGTTTAGTGGTGTGTGGTCAGCAGAGTCACATACCCAGACTGTGTGAGAGCCTGGTGTTTCCCAAGCATATCTTAATGGCCAATGTAACTTTGCGTTCCTAAGCGATTTCTTCTGTGACTTTTTATTAGAATTTTAGCTTTTGGTGTGTTTTATGGCTAAAATTGAGCCTTTCTTCTTTTTTCTTTAGCGGCACTCAAATGCATCACAGTCACTTTGTGAAATCGTTCGCCTGAGCAGAGACCAGATGTTACAAATCCAGAACAGTCCAGAGCCAGATCCCCTGCTTGCCACCCTGGAGAAGTATGTCTGCAGCCTAGCATGTCTCCTGTTCTCTGTCCCTGTCCCTGCAAGTTGGGAAGTGATTCTTCTGTGAGAGTCTTGTCTTAAGAAGATGGCCCTGGGCTGGAGGCTAAGGAGGTTTCGCCTGGGGGTGTGGGCATTGCTGTGTTTGATGCCAGGAGGCAGCCTGCAGGGAGGGAGGTCGAGGCAGCTTTGCCCTGGGCTTTGTGCTGGTCCTTGTGATGGAGAAGCCTCCCGAAGGGGCTCACCCAGCATATTTGACCCTCACTGGGGGACTCTCAGTAGCAGTGCTCAGGGAAACCTGCTGGAAAGGTTTGATTCCTTCCAGCTGCTCCTGCCCTTATTTTTAGGCAGCTTCCAGTGAAAAGCTACCTCAGGTGGGAAACAGGCTGGGGCTTCTGTGGCTTTTTGGACTGTGAATGGCAGATTCGTGAGTCATCACGTTTGCAACAGGATCTTCTCCTCTCGGGACTGAGGGCCAGTTCGTGTAGCTGCCGGTTTCTGTAAAGCACCAGGTCAGGCCAGGGGCCGCTCCCTCACATACAGTTGGGACCCTGCTCACACCTATTGTCCAACTGTGACTGTGTCAGGGCCTACAGCACCACTTCTGGGAGCTGGGACTTGCCGTTGTAACTGCTGGTTAAACGGCCGTATAGGAATTCCCAACTTTGTCTTCTGAGAAGGAAAGTTGCCTTTCCCAGTAGAAGGACTTAAGGAGCAGAATCAGAGATGGTGAGCTTTTCGATTAAATGTCCATATTTTTATTCAGTTTGAGTGATTGCTGGCATTAGGATATCTGTCCCTTTTATAGCAAACAAATCATTCTGCATTTACTGTCCCGTGCTTGTTCTAATAGCTCAGCCTCATCTGTCAGTGGTTGAAGAAGTCTCTCAGGGCGGGGCCAGAGTGGTGGCACGGTGGTAGGGCATTTGCCTTGCAGGAGGCTGACCTAGGACAAAGCACAGTTCAATCCCCTGGCATCCCATATGGTCCCCTAAGCCAGGAGCGATTTCTGAGTACAGAGCCAGGAGTAACCCCTGAGCGTTACTGGGTGTGCCCCCAAAACAAAACAAAACAAAAAGACGTCTCCTAGGGGTGTCCAACTGAGCTGGGTACACTAGAGGAAATGCCACTGAAGTCATTGGACGGTGTGAAGGTATTTTGTTAGAGGTTTGTCTCCTCAAATTCCTCTCCGATTCTTTGTACAAGTTTTGGAAATCCTGCCCTTTTATTTCCTCCCTCCCTCCCTTCCTCCCTCCCTCCTTCCCTCCCTTCCTCCCTCCCTCCCCCCCAGGTTTGTACTAGGCTAGCTCTGGCAAGGCAGATGCCTTACCACTCCCTCCATGCCACCGCTCCAGCCCCTTGCCCTTTTATTTTCCCCTCAGGACAGATGAGTTCAGACTAGTTCGACTTTGGGACTCTGTCACCCCGGGAAATTAGCCTGAGCAGCTGTGGTCTCGAGGTGTTGAGTTGCTGCTGCCGCCTCTTCACACTCACCCCAACAACTGCTTTGGCCCTCGCGCCTTCCTGGCCTCTGCCTGACATCACAGAAGGAGCCCCAGGTGCTTAGACAGCAGTAAATACTAGAAATCCCTTAGGAATTTTTTTTTTTTTTTTTTTGGGTTTTTGGGCCACACCCATTTGATGCTCAGGAGTAACTCATGGCTTTGAGCTCAGAAATCGCCCCTGGCTTGGGGGGACCATATGGGACGTCGGGGGATCGAACCGTGGTCCGTCCTATGCTAGCGCTTGCAAGGCAGACACTTTACCTCTAGCGCCACCTTCCCAGCCCCTAGGAATTCTTAAGACCTGCTGGGTCAGAACCCCTTGATGCCAGAGCCCAGCAGTCACTGCCTAGCTGTGGGACCCCTGCTCTGCATTGCTCCCTGATCTCGGGAATGAGAGCCGAGTAGGGAATGATGCCTGTGACTCAGAAAGTCAAGGTTACGGGGCTCTGAGCTGCGCAGACCTGTGTTGGGTGTACAGTTGCTCAGTTCTCTGATAATAGTGATGCTGTGCCATGTCTCTGGCCACCCAGAGTCTGCTGACAGGTGTTCTCACACCTCAGACGGGCTGTCATGGAGCTCACAGCTTGTCATGTTTCAGACCCTTTTCCTCCAAACACAGGAAGAGTTGGTGAGAGTTCAACAGAAGGTCAAGAATGGCTCAGATACTGGAAGGCCTGGGAAGGATAGCCCAAGGGTTGGTTGAAGGATCTTAGTCTGGGGAATGTGACGGTGTGGTAGCTGAGCGAAGTCGAGCGGCTCAACGTATAAAACTGAAGTCCAGAAATTCCCTTCGAGGCAGCTGTGTTTGTGCAATAGTGAGCGTAGATCAAGGTGTTTTGATTCGGGTCCATTGTAGAAAGTGAATTGCTCCCCAGCTGCTCTTGCAAGGAACCAGTGTAAGCCCTTGTCCCGGGGCCTGGGGGCCTGCTTTGCTCAGAGCCTGAGTCTTCCTGCTGCGGACCCAGGAGCTCAGTTAGTTGGTGGAGTGGCGGATGGATCCCTTTCCTGCCACAATGTCCAAGCCTTGCGATGTTTAGGCAATACCCTCGTTTCTCTCGTTCTCTGCTAAGCTCAGTCCTGCCGTCTGGGTTTCTCCCAGGGTTCTGTTTGGTGTCCCGGTGACTTGTGTGCATCCACGCACGCGGTTGGCTCCTGGGATGTCACTGTTCTAATGGGTCACCTCCCTGTGCTAGTGAGGGTGTAGGATGGTGCCTCCCCATGGGCCAGCTTGGGCGAGTTTTCTGCATTAGCTCCCAGCCCATTTTCTTTGCTTCCTTCAAATAGGAAGCTACTGTAAGTGGTTGTAGGATTAAAGGGGTCTGGCTGTCCCTGGGTGGCTGCAGGACACAGTGGCTGTGTGACAGTTCCAGATGCTAATGAATTCTGGCAAGTTCTAGGACACTTGATGTGCTTGGAGACTACACCTCTCTGACTGCTTCTTGGGCACTGTTTTCTGTTTTGTTTTTAACTTTTTTAAAATGGAATGTGAGTTAGAGGAGAGAAAAAGAGAGAGAGAGGAAGGAAGGAGGGAGGGATTGGACAATGTCATATTCCAGTTCCCTTTCCTGCTGCCATTTTACTGTGATTTGCCAGATTTGACTGTGGGGCACACACCAGTTGGATGTTTTGCTGCTTTGCACCTCTGGAGGTTCACTCTGCATATGCCTTAGCCGGGAACATAAAGGGTTCCCCAAGTGCCACCTCCAATTCTCGAGTATGCACTGGAAGGAGACTAGGGTCAGAACAGGAAGAAGGAGGTCTTACAAGGCAAGTCAGCCCCAGGTGGTTTGGCCTGAAGAAAGGGAGGGTGCTAAGAGTGAATTCACCATTACCTATGGTAATGAAAGGATCCAGATAGTGCCCAAAGCACATTCATCCAGCCTGGCAACCAGAATGCCTCAGGCCTCTGACTGCTGCCATGGTCTTTCCCCAAGGGAAAGAATGGCATGTCACGATCAGCTTTTGACTGTTGGCTCATTTCCCCAGGCAGGAGATCATCGAGCAGCTCCTGTCCAACATTTTCCAGCAAGAGAAGAATGAGTCCGCCATCGTCAGTGCCATCCAAATCCTGCTGACCTTGCTTGAGACCCGGCGACCCACGTAAGCTGCCTTTCCCTGACTACGTCAGCCGCTTGGTTTGCTTTTGGGGGGTAACGGATCGAGATGGTTAATAAATGAAAGCATTCTGACCTGGGGTATCAGGTGCTGGGTCTTTTTCTGGTGTCTAATCAGGTACATGGTTTTATCTGACTGTTGACACAAGGGGTATTTGTACGGAGTATTGTTGGTGACTGCTGAGACCTGGTCTTCAGTAGGAAGTATGCTGTGGGGGCAGGGGACAAGGACAGTGGGGGATGGCGGACACTTAGTAGGATGGGTGGCACTAGAATGATTTGTGCAAGTGACCTCATCGTGATATCTAAAATGAAAGAGACTCTTGATGAAAAACATGGGAATTCTCATCACTTGGGTTCTTGCCACGATAGAATTCTAAAAAGTACTAAATAGAATTTGTATATGACTTGTCATACACAAAACGTACTGCTTTCTTGAGAAAATGAAAATGGGCTGGCGCGATAGCACAGAAGGGAGGGGGCTTGCCTTGGCAGGCGGCCAGTCCAAGTGTGATCTCTGCCTCGAATAGGGTTTCCCAAGCACTACTGCCAGGTCTGATTCCTGAGTGCAGAGCCAGGAATGAGCCCTGAGTACATCCAGATTGGTCCAAAAAATGGAAAACGGAAAAAGTAGATCAGGTGCTCCTAAGGGCAGTTGCCTTGCACACAGCTGACTGGGTTTCAACCTCTGAACCCCAGCAGGAGTAGTCCCTGAACACAGAGCCAGAAGCAAATGCTGGGCACTGTTGTATGTGGTCCCCCAAAAGAACAAAATTTGTCTTAAAATAGCTGAGAGAAAACGTCTGTGCTTGGTGTCCCAGAATCAAGTACAATTTTCATGCCTGGGTCTTGGGTCTGGGGCTCAGTGGGGCACATGATGTGAATGAAGGCCCCAAGCCCAGTCCTAGTTCCTGAAGCAGCAGCCAAGACGAGAAGAAACCCAGTCTGACCTGCTGGCGCACACACCTGGAGCTGCACTGCCCACAGTTCAGCCATGGCATTAACGTCCTTCCTGCGTGGCTCTGGAGTGTGAGCTGTCAGGGACCCGCAGCTCTGAGGCCCACATGCTTGTGGTCTGAGGTTCCAGCTTGTCCACCCTGTAGTGTGACGGGGGCCTACTCTGAGGAGTTGCATGTTTCCCACTGGTGATCTAGCAGCAAGAGAACTGCTCTGTGTCTCCAGCTCTGGCCAGCTGTCCATCCTGATTGTCTATCCGGGCTGTTCTCAAGCAGTGGAAGGCAGGTGGCTTTGTTTGGAGGTGCAGCTGCTGTTGGCCTGGTGGTGACCCTGTAAGTCTGGTGCCATAAACGACATACCAACATGGACAGGGCTCACCAGCTGATGTGGCACCACGTTAAACTCCCCAGGCTGGCAGGCAGTCTCGGTGCCCCCTGCTGTGATCTCAGAGGCAGTGG